>NW_007360328.1:2002132-2375499 GCF_000271585.1 Trametes versicolor FP-101664 SS1
AGCGCCGTGCGCCAGAGCCCCAAGCTCACCGTTGTCCCCTCGATGTGCTGGATGGCCAGGTATGCAGTCCCAATCGTCGATCGCAGGTTCTTGTTGCTCACGATGAGCTCAGTGAAGGCCAGCTCCATCGTACGGATTCCGATGATCTCGCCTTCAACTCCTGCTTCTTCCGCAGCATGCCCGTCCGACAGGCGGCCATCGCTGTTCCTCCATCTCCTCAGGGTGTAGACCACGACCTTCATACCAACGCAGAGCGGTTTAGGAGGCGTAGACACAACGTCGTACGACACAACCTCGCGGACTCGGTTGCTGCGTGGTAGGTCCGCCGGCGCTCTCCCTCTCTCCTTTGCGTAGATGGTGACTGACTGCATTTGCAGTGTGCAGGTTGGCGGAGTGTGGATGGGGCAGTGGGCAGTGTGTGGTGCGTGGCAGAGTGGGGGTGGTCCAGGTCAGGTTTACTGCCCTTTTATAACTTTACAGGGCAGGGCCTATTTTAAAAGTCTAGTTCACATTTGATTAGCTGGTTCTAGCAGCGCCACATCCAGATTCTGTTTCTGTTTTATATGGGCTCAGGCCCAAGGGTCCATACCCAATCATTCATTTTATCCATATAGGGCTGGTTCATGCACTATTTGGGGTTTCTAGGTTCTATCTAGGTGTGCTGTTCCCTACTGGAAGCTATTCACCACGGGCGGTCGCGAGTTACGCCATGATAAAACTAGTTCATTTGGCAAGCAGGCAGGTAATCTCTCTGAATAGGGATGTGGGACTGTTCTGAATGCTGTTCTAGGGCTTCCATGCCCAGAAATCAGTCTACTGAATAGAACATTCAGGCAGCGGCGCAAGCGAATTGCGTCTAGCTCCATTTGAGGCTGTTCAAGATCATCTAATTTGGATCTGATTCTATGTCTCAAGGTACACACTCATTTGTGGCAGCAGTGGTAGCAGAGGGAGCTAGTTAGGTCAGGTATATGACGCCAACTAATCACTCTTCCATGCAGATTGAGGCTGTATAGGTTCATGGCAAGTCGTGCGGTGCAGGGATAGATTGCCTTCAGTTGTCACTTCTGGTACTGGAGTCTAACATATGCAGGGGTCCTGGTGGATTAGGATCCAGACAGGGCAAGTTGTATTCTATTATGTTGTATGCCTTATGTTTAGGAGGCAGTAGAAGCGGTGTACTTTCTCACTTATTCTGCATGCTAGCATCACGGTCACTAGCCGCAGGTTGGTTCTGAGTCAAGCAGATGCAGCTGTTTCTTGCAGTCCGCTTGGTTTGTTCTCTGTTACTAGTCCCTTCCAAATTGCGGTCCCGTCCCTGCTCCTATATGGTATTCCATTTCGCTAGCCATGCCTGCCAGATGCAGACAGTCGCCCAGATCGGTCACTCAGGACCCGGCCATCCGGTTGCGCATTGCGCGTTACAGGAGTTCGTCGAGATCATACCGTACTCCCACCACAGGTTGAGGCACCCGTTGCTCTCCGGGCTCCTTGCATTATGTTTGCGCCGTGGCTCAGAAGGATCGGGCTTAGTTATGGGTGTGTTCGCCCGCCGTGCTCGCTTGGTATCTCATACGTCTGTTTGGCGCCCAGTTCTCAGGCCGCGTCATCGCTCTCTCCTGCCCACATAACCATCCATTGCCCACTCAGACCTCCACTTCATTGTGGGCATCCGCTGCATGGCGGGCATCTACTCATCGCGTAGGCATCCGCACGCGCGCGGGCATCCACACATGTGTGGGCATCCGCATCATGCGGGCATCCGCTCTATGCAGGCATAGCCGTTTCAGAGGACACAATCTCGTACTCACCTTCTGTTTACATCACTTCCGCCGCTTCCTATCACTCAGACTGCGGGCTACACACTCCTAGGGACACGCCCAGGCGTATATATGCTCATTTCTTACCATGGCACGCCTTCCGCACGCTTGGGGGAGCGTGGGAACAACGCAGGTGGTGGTGGTTAGTGGTCAAGGCGCCCCCCGACGGGAAGGAGTCTTCGTCCTCGGCCAAGCTGACTCCCCCGTGGGAAGCACGGGGCCGCGGTCTGTATGCCGGCAAACCAATCTTCGTTCTCGGCGGCGCATCTACGGTCGGGCAGTTCGGTGCGCACATACGCTCAGAGCAGCCGCCGTGCCACAAACTGACCCAGCTGTCGCGATAGTTATCCAGCTCGCGAGACTGGCTGGATTCGCCCCCATCATCACCACCGCATCGCTGCACAACGTGAAGTATCTCCAGTCCCTCGGGGCAACGCACGTCCTCGAACGCACCGTCGGCCAAGGACACCTGCAGGCGGAGATCATGCGGATCGCAGGCGGTCCCCTTGCACTCGTTTACGACGCCATCTCACGCGACGAGAGCTTCGCGCTGTCATACGGTGTCACCGCGCCGACGGGACAACTCATCATCGTGTCCCCGGGGGTGTTTCCGGCGGAGAACACGAAGACGGTGCACCTCGCGAACGGGCTGTTCAGCTCGCCCGTCAACAAGGACGTTGGCGCAGGCCTCCGTATGCACCTGAAGGGCTTGCTCGAGGCCGGAGATGTCAAGGTCAGTCTGTATGCTGATATGAGCATTGTCGGTTGACTGAACGACGTCTTTTCCAAGCCCCTGCGCATTGAAGTTTTGCCGGGAGGGCTGGGCGGTGTCGTCGCTGGGCTGGCTCGTATGCGAGACGGAAAAGTGAGTGGAGTGAAGTTAGTAGTGAGGCCTCAGGAGACGGAGTAATACTTCGTGGAAATGATAACTATCTGGCTTGTGTCGTCCACAGATAGCAAGCTACTTGTGTATAAGTCGTAAGGCCGCGCAAGCACGGCAGAGTCCGCTACCATCATACTATGGTAGTAGTACGACAATGACACCGAAGTGGGAATCTAGGATGTAATGCCAAGTCACACAGCCATGCTTGGAGTTCCTTGTTTCCATGTTATTCGCGTCATAATGCGCCGTACAAACCGATACAGAGTGTAAGGATGTCCCCGCCATGAGTAGTTTCAACAGGTCGCCAAGTAGCGAGGGTGAGATAATGGATACAAGCTCCAGAAGACTCCATAGGACCGTCCAGGTCTGAGAAGGCCACGTGCAGAGAGACGGTTCGAGTAGCACACAGAACTTGAGGCTGCGGTATCGAAGGAGTTCGTGTCGTGCAAGGAGAGTTGAATCACAGATTGAGGCCCATACTTATCATACAAGGAGGCGCCGTGGGAGGAGTATCGCGTCGCGCAGACACGGATTGTGCCATGCACAGATGGGATGTATCGCGTTAGGAGTTTGTCGTGCGAGAAGCGGGTGTTGCACCAAAGATTGAAGTCGCCTACAACCTCGGGCCTTCGTGGACACGGGAGTAGGATCCCGCCGGATCCGGTTCGTAGCTCACACCTATATCCTAGTTGACGGCACTGTCGCGATGGTTCGTTTGGTTGCTAGCTCGAGTCATATCCAGGGTGGTGCGTCGCGCGCATACCCTAGGACGCCTCGCATACGGAGGAATCGGCGGGTCGCAAAGAGAATCCGTCGATGATCCTCATATTATTTCTTGAACATGTGAGCATCCCATGTACAAGTATTTACACCTATATCAATCTGGTTAGAGAAGTCTACTGATTACACAGAGCACGCACTTTGGGGACATTTTCTTCTCGGACGGCGTTCACGCTCGCGGCTCGACGCGCCGAAGACGGGCTCTACACCGGCTGTGAAATTTGAGCTGCCTAATCGTCGACCAGAAACTCGGAGCCTACTAATCAGTATGATACGCACGACATAAAGCCGCATCCTCACGAGTCCGAGATCACGAACTTGAAGGTGAGGATGAACGACTCCGAAGAGGACAAGTGTGACGATGCCTGAGGCTAAGAAGGGCTAAGATTGGTTTGGCGCCCTCATTCCCACGATCACTCTGAGGTACAACTAAGCTTGAGCAAGAGAAGGCTTAGTATGAAGACCAAAGTAGTGGAGGGGCGCATTAACAAGACACCCTACTAGGTAGCGGGAATTCCACCTCAAGACAAGGAGTCATGGTAGCGAAGGACAGCCTCCCGCGTCACCAGTGCGTCTGTAAAATCTACTATTTATTACCCCACATAGTGGGGACAATGATAAGAAGAACATACAGCAATGCACATCTAGTATACCAAGACACAAGTTGTACAATAGGGTAGCAGCGATGACGAAGAAAACTCGAGAACTATGCGCGAACGCGCCTATGTACCATAGCAGCAAAAAAGGATATTAGCACTGCGTGCGAGTGCGCGCGCGTACGTGTATGTAGCGAGATCTGTCCAGGAGCCAAGACGACCATAATGAAGGATAAATACACGAATGGGTCGGACGCCTTGACCGATACCTAAACGTAGGCTGCGGTTGAGCGCCCTAGAGCTGAGTCTGACCATGTTCGAGCCCGGTAGTGTGGTTGGAATTGGCAACACGGGTCATGCCAAACAGCTAGAGGCGAGAGTTCCATCAGTCCCTCCCGAACAAGGCGTTGAGATTGCGAGACGTACATCCTTGATCTGCTTGACGCTCAGCTTCTGCAGCTTCTGCCCGGAGCCTTCGCCGAGGGCGGCGTCAGCGAGATCTGCGTCCAACAGTCAGCAAGCGTGCAACTGTAGCTATGTAGCAATTGTACTCACGTGTCTTGGTCTCCTGGAGTACAAGCATCCTACAACACACCGTCAATGCAAGCCCTCAGAGACTTCGTTGGAGACTTACCGCTCCTCGATCGAGTTCTTGATGACAAGGCGCTTGACAAAGACCTCCTTCTCCTGCCCGAGCCGATGTACACGGTCGTACGCTTGCGACTCCGTGGCGTAGTTCCAGGACAGATCCAAGCTATTGCTTCTTCAGCAAGTTGACTTGGTGTGACCGAGGAGAGGAGACTCACTTGATGACGCGATTCGCCGAGACTAGGTTCAAACCGACGCCACCACACTTGATACTACAACCCACGAACTTAACGAGGGCATTCCGATAGAGGCTCGTTGTTCACGCACCTAACGAGGATGACCTTCGGTCCGTACGTGCTCCGGAACGTCTTCAGGGTGATCTCGCGGTTCTCGCGGCTCATCTTCCCGTCGTAGCGCAGGCTGCGGATGCCATGGCGCGCAAAGATTTGGTCGCACAGGTCGAGCATCGAGGTCCCTGCAGTCGCGCTCATTAGCATACCATCGCGGTGAAATGAGCGCTGAGGGGGTCCGTACACTGCGAGAAGACGATGATCTTGTCCCCGCTCGACTCCCACTCCTGCAGATAAGCGATCATCTGGAGCATCTTTGCGCTCGACTCGACGGTGCTTCCGCCTTGCTTCCACGTGTTGAGGAGGTGCTCGTTCGGCTGGCCCGGGGCGGCTTCGTCTTCGTTCTTGCCCTTAGCCGCAGCCTTGCCCTTGCCCTTCCCGGCCTTCCCCTTCGAAAAAGGCTCGTCATCATCGTCATCGTCGCTCTCGTCGCTCTCATCCTTGAGCGCCTTCTTCGCCGGTGTCTTAGCGCCTGCTTTGCCCTTGTCCTTCGGAGAGCTCTTCATGAGCGTTGTGAAGTCTAGCAGGTCGTCGTCCAAGTCCGAGTCCGAGCTGTCATCGTCGCTGAGCTCAAGGACTTCAATCTTGCGCTTCTTCGCTGGTGGGCTTGGGCCGCGCCGTTTCGCAGCGGCTGCTGCACGACTGGCGTTGGCCATCTCCTCTTCACTCGGATAGAACGCAGAAGACAGGAATACGACGTTGGGCCTGAGATCTTGCATCTTCTTGCATGTGGGACCTATGTGTGGGCAAGCAGTGAGCGGAAGCAGCACAAGTTACCTCGAGGTTACGTACACGGACGAAGACCCTTGGCTGCGGCCGTTTCGTATTCTTTCTCAATGCGCAGATTGGTCTGCTCATCGCCGTTGCCACTACACGCGGGTATAAGCATAGGTTTGGACAGACTTGTCGACGACGTGAGGTACGTACAACTCTTCCCGCGCCTCTATAGGCGAGGTGGCAAGGGCGTCCAAACAATCTGAGCAATGTGGTCAGATATCTCCTGAGAGCGCGCCGCCGCACAACATACCGCTGCAGATATCGTGCCCGCAAATAAGCGTGCGGCCGCTATTCTCCACAAAGACTGTCAAACTAAGTAAGCAGGATGCAGGCGGAGTCCATGGCAAGGAGACGTACAGTCACCACACATCGGGCACGCGTTCTCCTCGCTCTCGCCCTCGTCTTCAAAGCCGAGCGCGTTTGCGCGCGCGCGGGCCATAAACCTGAAACGCCCTCAGCACAAGGTCCCCTTAACGTGGCCTATTCAAGGACAAACCTCCTCTTGACCTGCATTACGTATGTTAGGGCAGCGATACATAGAGGTGGGTAAAGATATACATACGTTTTCGACCCACTTGGCGCCCATCTTTTTCGTTGCTCGAGCGAGTTCCTTGTCGCTTGCGGAGCCCATCATAGCTGACGGATCTGAAAAGCCATCCGCTTGTTCCTAGATCCAGGGTTACACACGCAACGTCCAGGAGTTTAAGAATTTACGTACCAACACAAGGTGGGGATGCGCGCACAGCTGACGCAGGCGCAGGATCCATGTGAAGACCTCCGTGTGGCTACATTTCCGCGCATGAATGAGCACTCTTACGATAGGAACGAACTTCAAGGAGCACTACGCACTTCTTTACCAAAGTGTTGTTTCGAATGAACCGGTTGATCTGAATTTGTGCCCGTTTCTCGAAGCTGTCATAGAGCTAGCGAAAATTTGGCATCAGGGAGGGGCCCTCGCGACCTAGCACTATGGCCGACGTGGACTCACCTCGCGCTCATCTGGGGAGAACTCCACAAACACCAGCTCGACCTCTTTCGGGGGCAGCTGCAAGATCGGCTCGCCTTCCTGTGATGTGTAGATCGAGAGTCAGTTGAGGACAGGACGAGATGCAGAGACAAGCCGATCGCACCACTTTGGCGTCCTTCGTTCTACGGAGGATGATAGGCTTGAGGATCTCCTGAGCGCGCATGCCTACCCGCTTGTTGAGATGGACAACGAGCTTGGCCGAGCGCGGATGACTCACCGGCTAACGGAGCGTCTTCCAACTGCATCTTTGCAACATAGTTGTTGAAATCTTCCCAGTCGCTACATACTAGTTAGTGCGACACGACTAGACAGACTCGAAGCAGGGACACGAACTTCCATGGCCGGAAGCGCCCAAAGCGCAGGAACCCGTAGATATCGGCCCTATTGATACCGTCAACATGGAGCTCGGGGAGATGAAAACGAGGAGACGTACAGCGTGTTGGTGATGGGTGTACCAGTCAGACACCACCGGTACTTGGACCGAAGCATTGCGACGGCTTTGCTGCACCGCGTGCCTCGGTTCCGAATAAACTGCGCCTCATCGAGGATAACGCGGTACCATCGCATGCGCGAAAGCGGCCCACTATATGCGGATCAGCGACTGTCCAGCAGAGCAAGGACCATGAAACGAGCGCACCCGTTGTCACGGATCCACTGCATTTCTTCATCACTGTCTTCCAAATCGCTCGGAACATTGAAGTCCAAATTGAGTGTCTGGTAAGTCGTGATGACGACCTGCAAAGATAGGCGTCAAAAGTCAAATTTAAGCGTGTTTCGCGAAGCGAGATCGACAAGGCAATGACGCACATCCTTCTCGGCTAGCTGGTCGACCTTTTTGAGCTTGTCCTTGCCGTGTTGGATGTGGACTTCGAACATCCCGTTCGTCTTCTGTATAATTTCGTCCTTCCACTGCGTCATTAGCGCCGCGGGGACGACGATAAGAGTCGACCGGTTCGTGTCCTCCTCCGTCGGCTGGTTGATGACCATGGTCGCGATCATCTGCACCGTCTTTCCAAGACCCATGTCGTCCGCAAGGAGACCGCCCTTGTGTGGGCTCAAGCGCTCTTGCTTCGTCATCCAATTCACACCAATGAGCTGGTGGGGCAGTAGGCGCACTTCCATGCCCGGAATCAGGTCTTTCTTGCTGTGAGGTTGTTAGCACGAGTAATATGAGAGCATGTATGCGTGTAGTCTGAACAAGAGCCAACCTACTCTTTGACTCCTAGGTCATCCATGGCCTTCTGGACGGTAATTCCGTGGACAGCATTGTTGATACTCTGCTGAACGAATTCTTCGAGTCTACGCGAAGATGAACGCACTCAGCACATAGACAACGAATGTCTAGCGGCGTAGGACTGCTTAACGTACCTAGTTTTCTGGTCCGGGCCTCCCCTGTCTATGCTCCGTACAGCGGATTCCTGGTCGTATCGGAGGCTGAAGCCGCGATTTACGACGGAAGCTGCTCCTGGCAGCGGGGGTGATAGGATACCGCCTGCTCCAAAATCGTCCTCCGGATCCACCGACGCTTTCCTCTTCGTCCCTTGGGTAAACGCGCCGCCTAGCAGTGCGAGGTAGTCAGGGTCCGGCAAAGGGGTTTCCAAACGCTTGAGCGGTGTTTGCGATAGCGAAGGCAGACCCAAGGACGCGGGCGGCAATGTACTGGGCAATGGGGGTGGTGTGGCTACGTTAGGCGAGAAAAATGCAGGGTTATCGAGAGCAGCGAGGACGCGCGATTTCCGCTGAGTTCCTGGTTGTTGTGGTGGCTCGGCCATGGTAGCTGGTGGTTGTAGGAAGGAGAGTCGTCGCGGTCGTCGCGGTCGCGCGGACCGCTTATTGTGGCGCGAGGGGCGCGTCGCTTCGCGTCGGCGCCAATTACGTAAGATTGCTTAGAACGCGTACTACAAGCGCTCATGATGAACTGAGTTTCCAGCAGGTTTGTGAGTACATATAGGTGTACACACTCGCCCTCCCCGCCCCCAAAAGAGTGTGAAAGGTCTGCCTCTGGGAGACTAATATAGGTGCGGTATAAAGCAGTTCCCAATCTATACCGCAATACCGAAGTCTGGTTCTTAGCCCGGGTCGCCTTGTGCTCGGCTGTTTAAGAGTATCGGTGAATCTTACGCCATCGCGGCATGCACGTAGGTGCTATCTTGTCACTATAATTTCCTAGAATTGTACAGTCTAATCATATGCCGAGTTCATGCACTACTACTTAATCTCAAGGAACTTGGCATCCTTCCAGAACTGCAGCCACTTCAGCGCGTCATCCTTCCCGAGAGGCTGTAGCTCCGCCAACGCCTTCGAGACCGTGACCGCCTTCCCAGTGTCGAACTTCAACTCCTTTGTCGACATCGCAGCCTCGAAGAACGGCAGGAGGTTGTGCGCGGAATCGTGCGCGCCGACGTTCGGGCCAGACTCCGCCGCCTTGGCGGACTCGCGCAACTTCGCGAGCCACTCGGACGGTGGGACGAGCGGGACCCCAAGCCGCTCCGCGATGGGCCCGAAAACTGCATTCCAGGGGACAGGCTGAGGGGCGCTGAGGTGAAGCACCTGTTCCCCGCTGTAGAGCATCTCGAGCAGAGCGGACGCCGCGACGTCTACCGGTACCCAAGAGACGGTCTGCAATCATTCACGTTAATTTCCCAGCAGCTTCTGGCACTCGGATGTTACTTACATCTTCAGCGGCCGGGATTGCACCCAGACGCTTGCTTGCACGTACGAGCGCGGGCACCCACTCGGACGTGCTCCAGCCACCGACATGCGTGTCGCCGCTCAGCTGGCCAACGCGCACGGCGGTGGTCCTGAGTCGGCTCTCCTTCGCGGCGCGTCTGAGAATCTGCTCGGTTACCCACTTGCTCTCGCCGTACCCTTGCCCAATTGCGAGCTCAGGGCCAAAGTCGAGCGTCTCCAAAACCGGGGCCTCCGGGGAATGGTCTGTAGAAGGCAACTTGTAGGCGCGACTCAAGATATGATATGGATGAAACGTACTTTGGGCCGATGTGATTGAGCTGACGTAGAGCAGCCTCGGACCTCCGGGGCGCGGCGAGCTCAATGCGAAATCGAGCAGGCTGCGCGCCCCTGCGATGAGCGGTTCGAAGGACGGCAGCGTGACGTTGAAGTCCACTCTCCACGCTATGCGGTCGTTCAGCAACGCGTCCTTTCAGATCAATCCTTGAATCACTCTCACCATTATGCACGATTGCCGTGACAGAACTTCTCAGCTACAGATAGAATTAGCAAACGAGTAATGCGTATGATTAACGAGCACGCACCTCTCCGTAGATCATCTCGTCGAGGCCGAAAGAGGGCTTCGCCAGATCCACAGGGAGGAACGTCACTTTTCCTCCATCCAAAAGAGCGGGATCCAAACCCCATGTCTTCAACGCCTCGCGCTGGCGCGCCTCCAGCTTCGCCGCCTCGCCCGTCGGCTCCCTATTGAGCGCATACACGTGCGTGACCTCCGGCTTCTGCACCAGCTGCGCGAGCAGGTGCGAGCCAACGCGCCCAGTGCTGCCTGTCACCAACACCGTCTCTTCGGCGGCAGGCGCAGCGACCGACGCCTCCCATCGCGGGCTAGGCCACTTGGCGGAGTACTTCTCGACGAGCGCCTTCATCTGAACCAGACGCTCTACGCGCTCCACATCCAAGTTATCGATGCTCTTCCCGGACACGAGCCCGTGCAGGAAGGTGCTCAGCCCGGCGATCGTCGGGTGCAAGTAGACGAAGTTCCCGGGGACGTCGTGGGTAGACACCTTGGTCGTCGTGCGCACGGCGTGCAGGATCGTGTTCCGGATCCACGTAGCCTGCAAACTAGTACACATGGACACTGAGCCTAGGAGACTTGAAAGGATGCGGAAGGGATACTGACCTGTCACATCCCTGCTGGAACAGATCGTCCTCGTCGCCGAAATCTGTTGCGCACATGACCTTCTTCACGACTGCGCGCACGTACTCGGGCACGGTGTCGGTCGACCACTCGTTGGGTGTCTGCACATCCACCTGCGACGATTCATCGACACGTCTGTACAGTTCATCGACCTCCGCCGCATACTCCGCGAGCGAAACGTGTCGGCGTGGCGTGCCCTTCGCGGTAAACTGGAACGGCTTGCTCGGGCTCGTGACCGTGATCATCTGGGTCCGGGAGTACGCGTAAGTGCACAGCTACATGGTACGAACGGTGTGTCGGCGTACCTCCTTGAAGATACGCGAGTGCGAGGGCGCAAAGTTATTCGCGCGTTCAACCGTCGGCCTGCATACAACCAGTGGTTCAACACATTGGTTCTGATGTAAGGAAAACGAATGTACGCACCAAATCGCGTTACGGAACTCTTCGAGCTTTGCCTCGTCATTGGGCTCAAAAGGCTGCTTCGGCTGGACGATGACGCCATTCTGGAAGCGGCCCCGGCCGAATATGATCGCTGCATGGACGAGGGGGTCCTGCAGCAAGATGGCCTCTGGAGATGCATTGTGAGACCGGATTCGACTGATAATACTGCGCCGCTTACCCATTGGCACAGGGTTGGTCTGGACGGGGCATACGGTCGTCAGCATTAGCATGGAGGGGTACGTAGCCCGAGTCACTTACCTTCTCTCCCGTGGACAGGACAATCTGGTCGTCGGCCCTCCCGTAAACTCGGAAGAGGTTCGGGTCATCGGGATGTTCCTCAAACAGGTCGCTGGTCGCGTACGCCGGGCGCCCATTCACTTCCGTATTGAACGCGTTCGGAGACCAAGCCGGTCCGTCCTGCATAGCAAGGAACCCCAAAATCAGGACGCCAATATGATCACAGCGCACAGGAAAGGAGACGTACCACGACGACCAACTCGAAAATGCCCGGGAGTCCCTCCTGATAGACGCGAATGAAGTCGACGGGCTGAGCGAGCGAGAAGTACTGCCACTTGTCGCGCGGGATCAGCGCTGGGTCGGACCCCATCCTTCCCAGCGCACCGATCTCGGTCCTGACCGCACGCATGTCAGCGTCTTAATCCTCGATATAGTGCATGAGAGGAACCCACATGCCGAACCCGGTCACCAGCTTCACACCCTCATCGAGCAGGAACTCGCCGACGTCCTTGTTCAGCGCTGCTCCGGCGTATAGCTACCGTGCAATGAGCGGCCAACTACGCTGGGTATAAGGAAGACAGTGACGTACGAGTGAAGTGAGCTTCTTGAGCTCAGAGACGTAAGCGGGGTCGCGAGCCCATGCCTTGGAAATGAAAGCTCGAGCTAGGGCAATTTCATGTATGTGAACATGGGGCTTACCTCAATCATAGACGGAACACAAATGACCATCTTGCACTCTGTAGCGGAGAGTGCCCGTATCAACGTGTCTGGCGTTGGGATGGTAGGAGGAGACGACGGCCGGAAATGCGCTATCACCGCTCCCGTGCAAACCTGCACCGTCATCAGAACTGTCCGGCGAGAAGCGATGAGTGCGGTTCTTACCATCCAGGGGATGCTGATGGCACCCATGATATCTGCGTTACCCGCATATTAGTTGAAATGTGTTGCTCAACATCGTCTTCCAACTCACGGAACATCGGCAAGCTATGCATGGAGGCTCGTACGCCACACATGTCCAAGTCGCCGAAGTCTGAGGAGGACATGAGCACGTATGCCGTACAGCGAAGGGAGAAAGGACGTACAAGTCAGGAATCCCCATCTGGTCAGGGATCTATGAGTGAGCGAGATCGGCTTAGGGAAGGACGTCGATCCTATATGAATGTCAGATCAAAGGCATAGGTGTCCAATGGGTTGATATGAGACCAACCAGAGGAGTGCAATATCACGGCCGGCTTGTCTGCATTGAGCGGGCCCATCTTAACGTTGAGTCCGTCGTCGCTCTCGTTGTACAGGTCTCGATACTGAGGCAGCGGGAGAATGTTGAGCTCGTAGCCTTCTTTCGCGAGCTGCTCCTTGGCCTCGTGTGCGATGCGCTGCATACCCGCATCCGGGCTGACGATGACGTCGCGAACGGACATCCTCCGCACGAGGTGCGCAACAGCCACGGCTGAATTCCTGACAGAAAGTGGGAATGGAGTGTATCCGAGATACATGATCCCAATGAGAAGTGTCGAAAGCGTGATGTTGTCTACCTGATGCGTTAGGAGGAACACGGATATCACCTGTATCTGAGAACGTACCGGCGATGGCAAGGATACCCACCACACGGGGCTTGTCGGCACCCTCTGATTCCACTGGGGGAGGCGAGAGGCATACATATTTGTTGACGAAGTGGGCTGCCTTGCGGATGGCGGGGTATACCTCCTTGTAGCGGAGCTCCCGCACAGCGCCGTGTTCGTCGTCGTACACTATCACAGGGTGCTCGGGGCTCTTCTCCGCGTGAAAAGCGAACAGTTCTGGAATGGATTCGTTGCCGTAGAAGGGTGGGCGTGTCCAGGTCGTGCTGTTGACACCCTGCTGGGTCCTGATTGTCAGTCGGTCGGACGGGTGCATAGTGGTGAATTAGGGAGGAGAGAGGCGTGGTATGTGTTCGTCGAAGCGTGCGGCCCTGGCTTAAATGGTTTCTCGTTCCAGGATATTTGTGTTTGATGCACCCGCTTCGGGGACAATTTGCTAGCCGGAGAGTTGGCAAGCCGTATGTCACCGGGCGGTGCAGTATGCGCTGCGCTGCCGCTCTTCTCTGCCAATGAAGCTTGTTGGCCGCATAACCCCCGTAATAGAAGCTTGCGATGACTGTCTTGATTCCCATGGTGAGAGTGCCCGAAGCATGCCCGAGGCCGACCATGACACAACTATTGTGGGGGGTAGCGAGGCGCGGGGTCGATGCGGTATGGCAGATACACTAGCGTTGCGAGCCCTAAGCATCTCTGCGGTTATCCGTGGTATACACCGTCGTGCCGTACTGGTGCCACGGAATGTTGAGCAGATGGTGGGAATGAGAAAACGGATACTCGGAATGGCAAGGAGGCTTACCAGCGGCTGGGTCAGGTGGTTCGTGGTCGGCTTCGGGATGCTACGGCTATTGCCTATCGTCAGAGTTGAGGTATCGAGGGGATATCGCATACGGAATCCAGCTCAGGGTACGTCGTTCTCTGCAGGCCTTTCGCCATGGGTCTGCCAGGAAGCCGCCGTTGGTGAGCTACGTTACTATTAGACTCGTAAACGCTCGCTGTTAAGTTGATCATGTCGGACCTTCAAAATATGTAGCTTGATCTACCCGTTTCTCTTTGATCGAATAAACTCCGATGATATGCTGTGTGACGGCGGGCCTGTCTCCCAGTCCGAACGACGACAAAGGCTCGTTGGCATACGCATGCTCTCAGAGTATATACCTTTCAGGCTGCTTACAGTATTGCACCGGTCCTCGGGACACTATGGTTCCTCGGGACAGTTGACGATTTCCCGTCCATCCCCCTGTCGCCAGCCCTCAAATACACCCTCAGCATGTGAATACAGGTCATGGCACTGATGCCTCTGAGCTATGTAGCAGGAGGGGAAGAAACGATAATACAGGATGAGTAAAAGTATGGAATTTCGGTGATTTTTGAAGTTTCTGGCTCATTTATTGTGCACTGTTTCTCTTTCGACCACGAAACTTTTCTCATATGTTCTATACCATATCAAAAGATGATTGAAACTTGTTGAAAGTGTTCTGGTGTCTTGCGAATCGAACGAATAGAGTTGCGGTAGAGGGTCTTGCGGTTGGCCATCCGTGCCAGCGCTAAAGATTGAAATTGCCATATTGAGGCATCGGCAACGCTCGGCAAGCCATGATAAGATGGGATTCACGCAACTACCTACCATCAAAGGAAATTTGCCGCCCGTCCCGAGGACTGAGGAGAGCTTGATAACGAAATTTCGGACAGATCCCGCTCTCTCTCTGGGCTGCAACTACTGATACACAAAATAAGGGCATGATCATGTACATAGAGTACATATGTGCTTGTCTGCCAGGTCTCATAGGTACCGGGGGCGGGACGAAGCTAGGGCAGACAGAATAAAATTTGGGTGTCCCGAGGACCGGTGCAATACTGTACTTAGTACGATATTTGTGGCCCTTATACGACGTGCTAAACGAGAAAGTCCAGGCTCAGGCTCTTCACAAGTATAGAAGTGTATCTTAAGCTACTAGTCCTGACGAGCATCCAGTCGCGACGACACTCCTCCTTCGACCGCCACCACCGCCACCCCGAGCGGGGCTTCCAAGTGAGCAAATATTGATTACACGGTTCCGATGATGCCTATTCCCAGCAACGAATAGGGTACTAGTAATCAATGCAGCCACAAAACATAACAAACTCCACAGACGGTGAAAGTGAGGTTGGACCTTAGCGTATCTGCAAGGAGCTCACTTCAAATGCAAAACAGATACCGGGGATACGCGCTATACGACCTCCACCTTGGCTCAAGAGAAGTGGAAACGACCGGTGCCGCCTATCAACCGACTGCCAGTCGAAGTCCTGTCGATGATCTTCGAGTGGCTCTCGTGCATGGATGGCATGTATGTTTCTAGCTTTGGGAGCCGCTCCTCGCATTCCATCGAAATCATGCGAGTCTGCAAGTTCTGGACGAATATTGCGATGAACACCGTCTCCCTCTGGCAGAAGATCGAAGTACGCACGAGGGGGAACTGGCTCGCTATCGCACTCCCACGTTCGAAGGGTATGCCTCTCGACGTCATCGTGCATGATGCCGACCGTATCTTATCCTCGACGGCACCCCTCTTGGTCGGGGAAGCCCCTCGGCTACGCTCGCTCAAGGTTCTCGATGCGCACAAAGACAAGCCTGTCGATGTACTCGAAAACGCCATCCTTGCCGTGGACCGACTGCCTTGCTTGGAGACACTCGTCGTAGAATACCTCGGCAATGGGCTGGCGCCGCTCAAATTATACAGCTTCAGCAAAAATGACAGATTCCCGGCTCTTCATTTTCTTGATCTCAACTCCTTGTTCCTACCTTGGACCTCCTCGATATTCCGACAGCTCCGCTATCTGCGAATACACGAGGCCTGTGTCCTGGATTCGGACGAAGTACCCCTCTCCGTCTTTCTGGACATGCTGCGAACGTGTCAGTGTCTAGAGATACTCGACTTCCCCTGCGTGTCGTTCATCGACTATAGCGGGCACGAGCACAACAGAGCGGGCTGTGCCGTCTTCCTGCCCCGGATACGCTCATTCCACTGGGAATGGCCAGATCTTTGGGCGATAGAATCACCCACCCATGTCTACCACGTGCTCGAGCACCTCCAGTTCCCTCCCTCAGCCGACATCCACTTGGACCTTGCGGTCTTTCTAGACGGCGACGGCTCCGAGCTCCCCAGAAGCAAGTGAGAACATGGATAGCTACCTCAAGCTAATTTCTCCCGACAATTCCTGCCTGCCTATCCTTCACACCATGACCTCCGCCCGTCTATGCAGTCCTGGGAGGCAAAACCACCGCGGTGAATGGGTGGACGACTCTTTCAGCGGAAAGGACGATCAAGGATCGCTCAAGCTCACTTACGAAATCGATCAATGTCCCTACTTCATGGAGAACTCGCCACGCCCACCATGGCCCATAACCCGGGCCACGCAGCTTAGCGATTTCTGCACCCTGTTTGCGCGGGCGCCCCTTACGTCGCTGACGATCGACTTGCACGCGCTCCCGTTCGCCCCCCTCCTCCAAGCGTTCCGCACATTCCCGCACCTGTCGACTCTGGAGCTCTTTGCTGGGCCCGACGACGTCGAGGCCGTTTGCGTTGCAGGGCTCTTCACCGCTCTTGTTTCTCCGGCGGATGCGGGCGGCCTGCCCGATGTTCCAGGTGCGAGCGTTGTCCTGCCGGCTCTGCGCACATTGCGCCTGGAGGGCATCCGGCAGTCCGCACGAGTGTCAGTTCTATGCACGCTCTTCGCCTGCCTTGTTCTTCGCGCTCAGCGCGGCGCGGAACTTCTCTCCGGTCTAGGTGTTGATGTAACGTTGAGAGTGGGTAGCGAATGCGTCGCATCCCGCGACCCTATGCTCGCTGCGCTAAACGCAGTGGTGGAGGGACCGGTGGAGTACACTGAGAGTGAGATGGTCTCTACGCAAGCTCAGAAGGTAATTCAACTCTTTACAGTGGCTCCGCGTGGCTAGATCTAGCGCTGATTGCTGACAGACGTTGTAGGGATCTATGTGAACTTGGCTCATCATCTCATGGTTAAAAAGAGAAATTCTCTGCTGTGCCTTGCCTACATAGTGCCGACCGATAAATTACGTGCCCCGCCCCCGTCTTGGTATCATGTTGTAAAGAGACTCGGTACTTAGCCCCTGTGGTGAGAATCAAAGTTGGTAGAACTCGAAAGCTGTCGTTCAATGGTAGTTACTTGCCACTGATTTTGGGCGGAGCCACAAATAGTTGTACAACTGTGAATCGTTGTAGCATCAGTATGTTCTAACTCCGATCAGGTATCTCAAGCTAGATGTGTTGCGGCGATTGTACGATGGGGCTGAGATTGAATCCCGCACACGGTCTAGCTACACGGGCGGCACCCACTGCGCGCTCATCACCTACTTCAGCATTTTCACTTCTCAAGTGCTCTATGATGCTCATTCGGCAGCAAGGGCGCGTCATGCAACCAGGAGGCGCAGAGGTTGAAGCGCTGAACGACGGTATGCCCACGAATTGACTCGTTATGATATTTTCAAGAAGTCGACTGACAGTAGGGAATGGAACCTTTGTATTCAGATACTACAATGTCCACCGCGGTCATAGAGAGATGGAGCCAACGTACGCCGCCTGTGCATCGGCTCCCAGTCGAAGTCCTTTCAATGATCTTTGAGTGGCTCTCGTGCATGGATGGCATTTATGTTTTCACTTATGGTCGCCCCTCACATTCTATCGACATCATGGGAGTCTGCAAGCTCTGGACGGACGTCGCAATGAACACCATCTCCATCTGGCAGAATATCGAGGTTCGCACGACGGGGAACTGGCTCGCTATCGTCCTCCCACGTTCAAAGGGTATGCCTCTCGACGTCACCGTGCATTGTGCCTCCCGCATCCTACCATCGATCGTGTCCTCCTTGACCGAAGAAGCCCCCCGGCTACGCCGGCTCAGCGTTTGTGAAGGAGGCGCCGACGTGGTCGACTTACTCGAAGACACCGTCCTATCCGTGGACCGGCTCCCCTGCCTGGAAACGCTTCTTGTGGAATACTGCGGTGATGCATATGCACCGCTCGATTTCATAAGCTTCGATGAGGGCGACAGGTTCCCAGCTCTTCGTGTTCTTGACCTCAACTCCTCGTATGTACCATGGGACACTTCGATCTTCCGACAGCTTCGCGTCCTACGGATATCCGAGACTTGGGTCCCGCATTCAAGCACAGTACCGCTCTCTGTCTTTCTCGCCGTGCTTCAAATGTGCCAGAACCTGGAAGAACTCGACTTTTCTTTCGTGTACTTCATAGATTTCGAGGACCACGAGCCCGACGAGACGGGCTTCACTGTCTCCTTGCCACGGCTACGCTCATTTCACTGGTTTTGGCCTGACATTTGGGCCTTCGGATCACCTACCGATGTTTATCAACTGCTCGAACGCCTCCATTTTACCCGCTCAGTCGACATCTACCTGGAGTTTGAGGTTCACATGAAGATTCATGATTCACACGAGGAGCACGAAAACATCGACTATCTCCATATCATACCTCCTGACTCTGCCTGTCTGCCTATCCTTCGCACCATGACCTCCGCCGATCTGCACGGCCCCGAGTCCCGGACTTTCCGCGATGGATGGGCGAACGACTCTCTCAGCGGGAGAGATGATCTCGGGACACTCAAGCTCTCTTTCAATTACAACTACAGTGGTGGACGTGAAGCGAGAGCGCCGTGGCCCTTCTCCCGAACCGCGCAGTGCACCAATTTCTGCACTCTATTCGCGCGGGCGCCCCTCACTTCGCTGACCATCGATCCGCACGAGCTGCCGCAAGCTCCTCTACTCCGCGTCTTCCGCACATTCCCGCACCTGTCGACCCTGGAGCTCTTCTCCGGGTCCGGTGACGTCGACGCTACATGTGTTGAGGGGCTCTTCGCTGTCCTTGCGATGGACGCGTGCGGGCCGCGCCATCATCCAGTCACGGCCATCATCTTGCCGGCTCTGCGCACCCTACGCTTTGAGGGTATCCGTCAGTCCGTGCACATGCAAGTGCTATGTGCGCTCCTCTCGTGCCTCGCTCTTCGCGCGAAGCGGGGCGCTGCGCTGTTGTTCAGTCTGCGAGTCGAAGTACAATGTCCACACATCGACGGTACAAATGCGGAGGGTACCAAGACATGCGAGGAGCTACTTGCCGCACTGCAGGCAGTAGTCAAGGAGCCGGTGGAGTTAAAATATGTCAAAGAAGACAAGGTCAGCAAGTTCCTGTATAATGATATCGAAAGCCATATGACCGGTGCTGATTAGACATGCTTACTAGGAACCCGAGTGAGCACAGCTGCTTGCCAACACGCATATAGGCTGGTGGGGCGGTCTCTACGACTACCGGGATATTGAACACTCCCCCTCACATATCACCCGCAAAGCGCGGAAAGGAATGTATGTTTTTAGCGTTACTAGCAATTGAGGGTTGCCCATTATGAGACTTTTCGACGAGTTATTCAAGTTCATGCTTTGGCGAACCACGCATCAGCAGTCTCCTTCAGCGTACCTCCAGTGCGCTTCTGTCTCGCCGCCACAGCATCCTCGTCGTCGACGAACGCAAACCCGGTCACCTCCGTCCCCTCCACAACGAACTCTGCGCGCCCTTCAGAGAACCCTACCATGTAGTCCTCAAACGCGGTCGTGTTCGCCCCGTATCCGTGGGGGAATACGACGGAGAAGGTGAGGTTGAATGTGTCCCGGGAGTGGTGAATAAGCCGTGCGTGGGTCGACCATATGCTGCCGTACGCGCCGTACAGCGTGGCAGGTCCGGAGCCGGAGACGGGCCCGAGCGAGGAGAAGTCGGAGAGAACCCCGGCGCAATATTGGGAAGTGCTTGCTGATGAGCAGAGCGTGATGGAGCCGTATCCCGGGGAAGTGTACGTGCCCGTGTAGGCTGAAAGATTGAGCAATAGTGGTTCACTCACGACGTCCTCCGCGGGACGAGGTGCCTTCTCGGCCAGCCTGGAAGTAGATGTGAGTCGTTGTCCTGCTCACACGTTGACTGCCTGCTTGGGCTCACAAGTTTTCAGAGGCAGCTACAGAGCTCGTCCGCGTCAGAACGTCATCGAAAGCACGTCTCATGATGGCGTCCGCATGCTCTGGCTGTTCGTCCGCGTTGATAAGGACCACAACTCCGAGGTTGCTGCTTGGAGAGAACGTAACGAGTGTCGAGAACCCGGGGATGCCTCCATCGTGATCGATCATCTGTGGCTCAGTTCAGACCAGGAATTTCGCATAATATGGAGCTTGAAGGTTACCTCGACGCCGTCGTATGTCCAGCGTGTCCATCCCATGCCATACCCAACGATTCCGAATCCACGCTGAGGCGTTGGATGCCCAGACATGATGGACTGAGCAGTGGTTACCGCGTCGTAGACACTGCGCGGGATGATGGCTTCTCCCAACACCGGATCGACACCCTTGTTGAGCAAGACGGCCACCCAGTTCACCTAAGGTGGAGTGAAGCGTTGAGTTTATGAGACTCGCTTTGGGCCAAATATGCACTCACCAAGTCTTGCACACTGGAAATGACACCTCCTGGGCCGGCGTTCAGAGGCATAACATCGTCCGTGAACCAGAATGGGATGCGTCTTCCCGTATGCATCCACGATTGCGTCAGCTTCCCGGACGCATGAGCTTCCGACGGCCAGAAGGTCGTCGAGGACATCTTCAGGGGCTTGAAGAGGCGCTCTTTGGCGAACGCAGGGTACGATGTGTTGGCGTACTTCTCGATGATGTATGCGCCGAGGCCATACATCTACAGCAACACAGTTAGCCGGCTGCACCAACAGGGAATGACGGACGCTTGACCTGATTGTTGTATGACCACTTTTCGCGCAGCTCGTATGCCGTCGGAAGGTGCCTCATGCGGCGTACTACATCTCCCGCCGAGTCTCCAGCGGAGTATGAGAAGTCATGCCTACGTCGCTGGTTAGTCCACGCATATTCAATGTCTCGCTCGAATATCTGTGTACCGAGGCAACCCGGTGACGTGCCCAAGCGCGTCACGTATGCTGGCGGCACGAGTAGTCCATTCGTCGTCCAAAAGCCACTCGTCAGGCAGAATGGCTGCAAGTTTGGTGTCCCAGTCGAGACGAGAGATTCCGGCAGGCAGGGGTGTCACGTTCCGCCCGTGGGCGAAGTCGTCGATCAGCAACCCTACAGAGGTCGCGAGAAATGCTTTTGAGCACGATGCGAGGCCGAACAGCGTCTGCAGGTCTCGTCAGTCAGCATCGCTCTACACAGAGCATGGGATGGATCGCTTACATCTGGAGTGAGATCATTACCGTCTCCCTCTTCTGTCTTGCGGCCCCAAGACACAAGTTCGACCTGAGGTCGTTTGCCATCGCCGGAAAGTCGCACTGCGCCGACAGATATCCCAGGGATCGAGGTGTTGATCCTCAGTTCCTCAACGAACGCGTAGAAATCTGAAGACAGGATAGGCCCCTTTGGGGACGGCGACGCGGTGTTCAACTGCAGGGGCACCTGCTCCCCCAAGCTTGAAGCCGCAGAGAACGCCAGTAAGAAAGCCGAGAGCATGCCGAAGTTTCCAAACCTATAGGAGTGCATGGCGTCCTGGATGGTACCGGTGCCGGTGGTGGTACAGATCAAAACATGTACCACCCCAGTATTTCAAGTAGAACCTTCCTGCGGCGCAGCGTGAACAGAAAGATGGCCGCCGCCGAGGTGAGACCCACGCGGTACTGTGAGTTGACGTCAACTATTGACAAGGTGAGCAATTGTGAGGCACGCCGATCCGGGGAGCGCTGGCCGGTGCGCTTCCTCGCATCATTTACCGATAAGCCCGCGGAGTCCTCAAGCACCTACATATAACTCAACGCAAAAGAAATGCGTGTAGCAATACAAGCCAAAAGTAAGGCTGGACGTCAATCCCCGTACGCCAAGGCACAATGACTAGAAGTGATAATCCTGCACCACACGACACTGCGGCGCAAGCCTTTGCATCTGCACCCTAAGCGCTAGGACGCCGCAGTGGAGAAAATTCGCAGCACATCCGACATGAGAGCGCATGCGATCATTTGTATGCCCGCAGATTCCTGGAATACTGCGACAACTGCGCCCGCAATCGAGCAATCAGTCTCGACGCGCCGCAGAACTGCGAAGTGAATTGACGTTGACTCACCTGCGCTAACTCCAACACTCCTCGATAAGCCGACCCTCCTTCTCCATCCGCACCACATACTCCTTCGCATCCTCCTCTGACATCCGGCCTTCACTCACTAGCGCATGCTGGATCGCCTCCCGTACTGCAGCAGGCATCTTGTTCGCCGATCTGAATACTACAATCAGCCTGTATGACACGCTGCGAGGTCGAAATAAAAACTTACCCAGAGATGTATACCCAAGCGTCGCGTTCACCGACCAGCTCCCATATCCGCTTCGCATCCTCGCGAATGAGCGCCTGCACGTACGTTCTCGCGGTACCTTCGGGGCCATCGCGCGAGAAGGCCACGCGATAGGTCAACTCTCCATTCATCGAGTACGCCCGCCATTCGTCGCCGTAGTGGTGGTCTTTCGACGCTGACCTGCAGCCGAAGTAGAGCGTGTCCTCTAAAGACGCACTGAATTTCTGAGGATCATGGGCGGGTTAAGGAGCGGGGACGCACCGTAGATACCCTGGCGTACTCGCTCTTGGATTACCGCGCGCATGGGGGCAACGCCTGTCCCCGGTCCAACGCAGATCACTGGGGTCTTCGAGTCCGTGGGGAGGGTGATGAAGCCTTTCTGAATGCCGATCTGCAGTTGGTCTCCCGTGTTGAGACGTGCGAGCCATGAGGTGCAGACGCCGCGTCGTGGGATCTTGAGCATCGTGCGGTACTGGACGATGGCGATGCAGAGGTGAATACTCCGTGAATATTGCTGGTGAATCGTCAACAATTGAATGAGTTAGGCTTGCGAGTAGAGCGGATAAGACTTGCCTTTACGGAACTCGCGATGGAGAATTGCCTTGGACGGAGAGGTGGGAAGAGGTCAAAGACATACTCCCGTGGTATCTTTGCCGATCGGAACTCCTCGAGCACCTCGCGGATCGTCCTCCGAGGGCGCTGGCAGTACTCGTACATCTCGTCCTGTGTATGTTTAGCAGATGTCGTGCCCATGAACTGGAATACCTACAGCCCCCTCTTCACTGAGAAACTCTTCCAGCTTCTCGCGCTCGAGCTCGTCTTGCGCAAAGTGTTTCAAGAGCACGAAAAAGGATCGTCGCGGGACGGCGTTGATGTCCACATAACGAGTAAATATCTCGCGCATTGTAGTGGTAGTTGGCAGATGGTCTGGCAAAGATTGGTCTGGGGTTGTGCGGGAGGTGAGCAAGTACACGGCACTACTAATCGAATATAGCGTACCCTGCAATGTGTGTCCAATATTTATGGGGTCGTCTGCCGAATTCGCATAGCTTATACATGAGAGAAATGATTCCACGTCTTCTGCAATAGTTTCTGGATGTATGACTGCCACATCGCCGGGATTATACCTGTGTATATGATCAAACGCCATTCTGCTGAAGCAGTCTAGCGGACCTCACTGTATGTCGTCGTCGAATGCGAACTCAAAGTGTCGGACGTCCTGGTACCAATCTTCCGCCGTGAGCCGCTTATTGCAGGTCACCGTAGCAAGGTGGTATTCCCGGTCAACTACTAGTGGGTCCTTACGCGTAAGCTGCGCTCCCGCAGGCGCGTCGGATATTGATATGCGTGGGGGAGGCAGGCTGTCGGGGGACTCCGCCACGACGCCATCCGGGAGAGGGAATATTTGTGTCAATACATCCGAGAGCTGCTTCATCCATGACCCAAGTGCGCCGTCAATTCTTCGTGCCAATTGTTAGCGAAGCGCCCATCTCCTAGCATGAGCATGACTCACCCGAGGTGGTGCTGGTCGTCCCCCTCCCCACGCGCGCAGATCTCGCTTGCACCGAGTTTGACAAGCCTTCGGCTGAGAAGCTTTGCTGGCCAGCAAAACTTCTCATACGCACTATCGCCTAGGCCAAACGTGGCGAATGCAATGTCTTCGAAGAGGTCTTCGGGGAGATCTGCGCGGAGGAGCATGTTCCAGAGCGGCGTCATTGCGCGTGGCTCGTGTCCGGATCCCGTGGTAGACACAACGAAAATGACGAGGTGCTCGTTGATCAACTCGGCCTACATGTGTCCTCTGTTAGAACTTCCAGCCACGTTGAGGACGACTTTCCACGTACGGGAGGGTAAGATTCCATACTGTGCACTCGCGCGCGAATGCGCAACCCTCTGCACAGTCGCGCGAGCCTGTCTGCGACATCCTGCGCTGTTCCTGTCTCCGTAGCATATAAGATGGTCGCAGTGCCCTCGTCGTGTGTGTGATCATGCTGGGTGTGGTGGGCACCGAGGAGCGAGGAAGATGATGGTGCGGAGGAGGCCATCGTTATCAGATAACTCCCGAAAGGCGCTTAGATCTGCGCTAGCCCGACGGTTCGGGAGGGTGCGCGTCGGGCGCTGCCCGCCACTTCCTGGACGACGACCACCCCAACACCGACGCATGCGATGCCCAGCTGGCTCCCATGGTCGTCTTCTGGCTCATCTGACACCAAGAAGCCCACCCCAATAACCCGAACGGAAGTTGAACACGCAGCAGAGGACCTCACCAAGAATACCCGCGATCTTGTAGCCTCGCTTTATGCACGAGCCGCAGCACTCCCTCCTCCGCTTCTTATTCTCTCCACCTTCGCACTCGGGGGAACCACTGCTCTAGGCGCGAGATATGTGTATGCGCGAAACTTTAAGCGCGTCGCAAATGGAGAGTGGGTCACACCGCAAATGCTCGCGAGGAGGCGATGGATCAAAGGCTATGTTACTAGGTACTGTACGTTCGCGTATAATCCCAAGGTCTGTATGAAAGACTCAAATTATCTCTCGAAGTGTGGGAGATGCGGACAACTTCCGACTATATCATACCCCGGGAATCGGTTGGAGGTGGCCATTGAAGTTCAGAAGCATACCCGTCGGGCGAAGTGCGTGCGAACGGTAGCTTATGAAACGCGGTACTAAGAGGCCCTAGCCGATCTCAAGGACCAGACGATACATATCCGTCTTGGAGGCGTGGATGCTCCTGAGGTGCTGCCCCATGCACCTCCATAACGTTACCCACTTCTCACCTCGCTTCAGGCAGCTCACTTTGGACGCCCGACCCAACCTTACGCCGAGGAAAGTCTCGCTTGGCTGAAGTCTCAAATTGAAGGCAGATTTATATACTGCCAACTCGTCCGCAAAGACCAATACGGACGCATAGTAAGCAGAATCCCGTAACGCCGTATGAAGTAGCTCATCAAATTTGCGTCTACCAGGTCTCGGCAGTCCACTTGAAGCCTCGCATATTGCCGGGCTGGTTAACGACTGGGAGGGATCTCTCAGTCGAGATGCTACGGGCCGGGTGGGCATCTGTATATGAGCAGGCCGGCGCCGAATACGGCAAGTCAGGACTAGACGAATTCCTCCGGGTGCAGAGCGAAGCACAGTAAGTCAAATTCGTTGCATTGTTGGCGACGTGCTTACACCGGCGCTGTAGACGCACTAAGAAGGGCATATGGAAGCGTGGCACTCGCGGAGAGACACCCGCAGAGTACAAGAAGCGCTACCGCGATGCAGCCGCTTCAGGTGAACCCGTCGCAGAAGCCCCCACCGCAGGGAAGGGGACTGCGCCAGAGGCAGGCTGGTTCAGGAGGCTCTTCCGGCTGGGTTCAAGACAATGACGTATATTATAGCCGCAAGTTGCGGCAGTTTGGCTTGTATACATTAAGAGCACTGACGTGGGAAGAAGGGCTTAGGTATGTTCTTGATTGTGACCTTGGCCGGAGGGCTCATCTGCATTTGAAAAGTCATGATCTCCGCGGTCCGGGCTATCTCGTCGTCGACGTCGACGTCGCGGCCGTCTATCTCAATATGAAGCTCGGTCAACTCTGTTTTGCGTCGTGACCGCCATTCCAGGCAGTTATAGATCCTATCGAGCAACGCGGGGTGCCACGTCAGCGACCCCAAGTGCAATCGACGCAAATTGGGTGCGTTCACCGGTCCTGCATTGTTCCTCGCCCGGGATACCAGTTGGGCCAGCAAGTCGTCCAGCAAGGCAGGATGCGCATACAGTATCTCGATGGCTGTCAGTGTCGACCCGAATCCGCGCGTCACGGTTGCTTTGTCGACCTCCCACGACTCGATGGAAATCTTGCGTACTGGCGCACTGTGCTGTAACAGGATCTCGCAGAAGTTCCTCAACTGGTCTTCGACTCTGTACGCCCACCGCCCGTCTTCTTGGCGGTTCGTCACGATCACGGTCAAGCTCCCGCCCTCGTCGTTTTTCGCCTCAAAGACGCCCTGTTTTCCCGGAAACGAGGTAGCGTAGATCGTGGTCGCCGTGCCGAGGATTGGTAACAGGTCCTTTCGGGGGTGAACAACGTGCCGGAGGCCATCTCCGTGGAACCCCCAGTGCTCGATGTCAATTGTAACCGATGCGCGGGCTGAGAGATACATGTGCCCTATCATCTGGAGAACCTCCATCCGGTCCTTCCACGGGCCTTCTTTTCTGCCCCAGACGAAGTTGACGGTGCGTAGCCAGGGGAGTACGACGATCCGGAACGAGCCTGCCGCGCGTACGGGTTTTGCATCGCGCCTGTCCGGGAAGTCCACGGGGAACGCGTGCGCGAGGGTAAGCTCTTCCAGGAGCGTGCAGCGCTGTAGGACGGCGAGGAAGGCGTCGAGCGACAGTAGCGGTTTCGTCTTGATCTGCTCGAGGTGCAACACTCGCAGCCGCTCGAACACGGTGGATTCCCAGGGGATGATCGTATTGGTGAGCCGCAGCGTATGGAGGACATGCAGCCGGCAGGGGCCGTCCAACATCCGTGAGGCTCTCGCGGCGCGGTCGATGTCGGCGTTGTGGATGTGCAGAGACTTGAGCACGGAAAGGCTCATTTGGTACACTTTGTTGTTGACGCGCTGCCACCCGCACGTAGGGCTTTCTGGATCTGCGTCCACTTTTCGCCAACACAACGACAGCCTCCGAACACGGGAGGCGTGTTCTTTGAGCAGCGACCGCGCCAGCGCATCCTCAGCGGCGCGCACTCGATGGAACCTGACGTCGAGTAGGGGCGCCTGGGAGTGGGAGAGCACGAGATCGAGCCATTCGACGTGGTTGAATACCTCGACGCGCTCCCAACTGCCCAGCACGATTCCGCGCCAGCGCTTGCAAACTTGTGCGAGCACGAGGAGGATGGGGTTGTTTTGAGCGTCCGCTGTCGAGTTAGGTTCGTCTTGCTTGCTTGCCCGGTCAAATATAATGCTGAGTACTCGGTCGGGTAGCCGGCTGATTGGAGGGTGAGATGTTGTAAGGCCATTCGGAGGACCTGCAGGGGTGGGCCGTCAGCGGTATGTCACTTCATCCAACGTGCTGAGATTTGGTTGTTCTCATACCAATGCGATAGAACAGCGTAATTTCTTGGCTATGTATCGCCCGCAGTGGATAGACCTGCGGAACAGACAGTGAGTTCGAGGCCGTCCGTTCTGGCGTGGAGAAAAAAACGACTATGTGATGGAGGCTGGTGCCGATATCGCAGTCGGCGCGCCCTCGGCTCATATAGTCGCGGTCCTCGCCTTTCACGCGCAGCAATCCATTGACGACGCCGAAGGTGTTACCCTGACAATCAATGACTGCCCGACGGCGACGCTCACAAACAGGACTATAGACGCCCATATAGCACACGCAGAAAGTCTATTGTCAGTGGATTCGCTTATCATGCGGCCGTGTATCCATGACCTGGGAAAAGACAGACAAGACTCGGCGCTGGTCGCGATAATGCGGTCAATATACAAATGTTCCTAATGGCGACGCCAAACCCTTCAATCGCAATAATCGACATACGCCCTTCGTTCTTCACCCTCTGCTGCCAACGCAACGTGTACGCTCTATTGAGCGTTTGTGTCCGCGGGCTCTCCCTACGACATCAAACAGTGGTCAGTGACGATGATGCGGAGCGGACAAAGTAGACATGCTGACCTCTGCAGATTGCGTGTAGACAGTGGTGTCTACATACTCCACCGGCCCCTCCACTATCGCTTGCAGGGCAGCGATCGCGTCGCGGTCCGGGATACGTTCGCCGCCAGGATACCCCTCTTCCCCCACTTTGACGCGCAGACTGGACAGCAGCGGTGCACCCTCTTTCGCGCGCACGACGAGGGATGCGAAGAGTAGGCAGAACGCGTGCTCGGACCACGGGAAGTTTTCTAGGGAGAGATTGCGCAGCCTAAGCAGGTTGGCGGTCACGTCCCCGTCGTCGTGGTACATGGGCGCCGTGAGTTCGACGAAGAAGCTTTTGGTTTTCAGGCGTGGCCAACATTCGTCCTCGGGGGCCTCGGGGGCTTCGTGGAAGAGCTCGAGGGTCTCGAGCCAAGGGAAGTTGTTGAATGCGTCACGCAGGCAGTAAAGGTCGAGCCCGTACAGGTTGGCTGTCAGCGAGCTGAGGAAGGAGTCGTTGAATAGGGACATGAAGTGGTAGAACTGCTCCATCCGGTTGTAAGGAAAGCCGCGCTCCCGTGCGCCGTCAAACGAGATCTGGAACGAGCCTTCGAAGTCACACCTCTCGCAATAGAGGTTTGCCCATTCGCCCCCCTTCCACGGCCCAGGGCTGCAGAAGCGGGCAGTTTTCACGGCGGTAAGGATCGGGAGTCGGCCGGCATCGTAAGGAATCATTTTGAGGTAGTTGATGTTGAAGTATTCGTCGAGCCAGTGGGTTGGCTCACGGCCTTCGATTTCGACTTCGAACCGCAGGTACACGTCGACCGTAGTAGGGAGATAGAGGTGTTCCAGTAGTCGATAGACGTCAGTAGGTGATTGGTAGGCCCAGGTGTATGGCCAAAACCAGTAGAACGAGCGCAGCATCGGCAAGGAGACGACACAGTCCGCCGCTGGTTGCCCATGTCCCGTGAAATCGATGAAGGGCACGTAGTGAAATCGGAGCTCTTCTAGGCATTGGCATGTCTTCAGCACGTCCAGAAAGACTGACAGTGGCACTGCATCTGGTTCCGGGACGTGTACATTATAGATCTCCAAGATGCGGAGCTGTCGGAATACCGAAGAGTCCCATGGTATATATAGGGTGTCGACGTGGAGTATTTGAAGGGCGGGAAATCTCTCGGGATCATTAAAACTGGCCAGCTGGTAAAACACGACGCTAGGGTTCTCCATGATGAGTGTCTCTAAGCGGGGGAATCGGGCCACAGCAAAGATGGTGTCTTCAAGCAGGCTTGCGACGTCCGAATCAGTGCCATCTACATCCGTGTCCCGGGGCAGGACGTCGAGTGTGCGTAGGCGATGGGCTTCCTTGACCAAGAGAGGAGCCACCGATAGCAGAGAAGTAGGATTGGTGACGATGTCCACAGGCCTGTTCTTCGAACGCGCGAAGGCGATAGCGAACCAGTCGACTCGTGCTCGTTCGGGGATTGTCTGCCAGAGTGCGGAAGTGTTGAGGGCGACAGCCGTCCAGTGCTTGCAAACTAGCATGACGTCGACGGATTGCGAGACGTAGATGCCGTCCATTTGCGCGAGACACTCGAATACCGTCGAGAGCAGTTCGACTGGAAGTTGGTGGATGGGTGGCGTGAGATGTTGAAATGTGAGTGTATGGGAGGACGCTGCCACTCCGGACGGAGTCGTATGCGAGGGCGCTGTTTCGGTCAGCTTCCTGTGGATACGATGAGCACAACAGGTCTGTACCTTCAGCAGCTGAGATGATAGCCATGTCTTCTGTCCTCATTCACAAGACGGGATGAACCAGAACGGGGACAAGTATCTGAGGCTAACTTCAAGCCACAGACACACCGAGCGGCAATCACTCGGAGCTTGCCGACCAAGTCCCGGAAGGTTCGGAACGTGACTCCGTACCAGGTTCACGCTGGGGAGCATGGGCGAGGATACTTTCCGTTTGTCTGTCATTCCTAAGGATCAGCGGGGGATTCAAAGAGGCGGTATCACATATTTGTACACCGGGGGGCAGTACAGGTATGGCACAACGCGGTGTTTTGGGGTGAATTGTGCACCACCCTCCAGCGTCGAGCGTCGCGCAGTCACTGCAGTGAGCTCGAGCAGGATGCCAAGCTTTGTGACTTTTGCAAGGATATTCGTTCGCACCTTCTACAGTGCGGCACCAAATATGGCAGAAAAAACGGCATCGATAAGAATATGACAGCAACAGTCGAGCACTAAGCACTGTTGGAACAGCTACACCCGTTTCGGCGATCAACGCGCGAAGAGTAGCGGGCAAGAACGACGCACCTCAGCACGCATTCGCGCCAGCCACCTTCCCCCATCCCGGAACCTCGATCCCCAGCAGCGCCGGGAGCCGGTTCCAGACCGCCCGCCTCTCCTTCTGGTCCCGCGCCTTCACCTCGGAGCTGCAGGTCGAGCACAGTCCAAGCACGCCTTCGAGAGAGATCCGCGTGTATGGCACGAAAGGGTCCGTCCCCGCGATGATGTCGGCCTTCTTCTCGAGCGACCGGAGCGCCTTCACGAACACTTCCTTGCACTTCGTCGCGTTTTGGCACTTCTCCGAGACTGTCGGTGCGAAGACGCGGAGCCGGGCGCGGACGCCAGCCTTGATGAGCCTCTCCTGAGCGGCGAAGCAGAGCCCGAGGTCGTCTAGGGTGAGGTTCTCCCGAGTTCCGTCTTCCCGAGCCAAGCCGTGCACCAGATCCGAGCCAAGCCTACAGCACTGCCAGAGCGCAACCGGAAGCATGGACGAGTCGCCAATGAGACGCGCGAGATTGACGACGCCGATGGCGTGGATGTCGTCGAAGCCAGTCTGAGACCCGCGGTTGCTCAGAGAGTCCCAGTGATCGATGTTGTCCGTGTAGCGGTTCTTCAGGATGGCCAGCGCAGTGTCGTAGATCTGCTTGATCTCGTATTTCAGTCCCAGGCGAATGCATGCGGAGACAAACTCGAACGAAGGTCCCGTTGCCAAGAGCGCGCTGAGTAAACGAGTGTGATGGTGTTAGCATACAGTCTGGGAGTGAGATACGACACCACTTACCTGGGCATGAACAAGCGCAGCATGTGTCGAAGGTCTTCCGGGCTGTCAGATAGACGGACGACAAGGCACGGGTCGCCTAGACCAGAGATGATCTCTTCCGAGGTAGGAGTGTTGACAAGTTGCGAGGTTGAGGAGAATATATGCGCGAGAACTGAAGATTGAGCAGCTAGTAGCCCTTGATAGACCCGGAAGCGCGTGTCGCCAGCCACCAGAATGACGTTGCCGTCTTCGAACCAGAACCTATCTCCCGCCAGCAGCAGTTGGTGGTCCTCCGAATCGTCGAGGAGAACCTCTTGGGCTACCTCAATGAGGGTATCGTCAGAAGAGTTGATTCCTTCGATGCCTTCAGCGTCCTGCGAGGGCTCTCGATTGCCGCGCTCTTGGCGCTGGACGCTCTGCTCGGGCATCCCTAACCGGGCGCGGGGGCTTGCTGAGCTGGTCTCCACATCATCGCTCTGCAGGCGTTTGCGCTTCTTGTCTGTTGTAAACCTAGGCGGGTCGATGAGCCCCGCCATACGCATGGTGGCTTTGAGTCCAGAAAATGCGATCGGAGAGCGGCTGTATGCGCGTTTTCGAAATGCAGTAAGGTCCAAAAACCGATTGTCAGCGGTGAGCGGACTCACCTGGGTGCTTTAGAGTCCAAAATCCTTGAGTATCTATCCATGACACGTAACCACGTAAGGTGATTGTAGCGACTCTGCGTGCTGGAGAAGACGTGTTGGTGGCAAGAGAGAGAAAGGCGCAATTGCCTCGGTCGCGCGTTAAACTAAGAAGCATATATCTTCCACGTGGCAAAGACACAGCCACTCTCATTCCACTGCGGACCCCTCCTGCTATGGTGCGACTCGGAAGTGTCCACATCTCAGTACCTTTCTATACTCGGTTAAATTGATAGCTTGTTGCAGATGGACTCGGTCGTTTTTGTGACATACAAATCCCAATGCTGGAAATTTCAGGGAAATGAACTTGTATTACATGTTTTCCCGCTACTTCAACACGTCGACTCACTCATCAACAGTTAACCTCTTTCTCTGGATCAGAAAAACCTCATTGATCACGCCCAGGTCGCTATCTAAATATCGCTCTCTCCAAGACGTGAGGAACTCGTCTGTGTTCTTGCAGCAGCTCCGAGTTGTATGCTGCCATTTGCGCAGACCCTCGCGGATCACTAAACCATAAAAAGATGAGCATGATAATGGCACGAGCGGCCCCAGTATTTGCTGACCTTTGCATCTGACTCTATAGTTGCGTCACTGCACACGACCAGTCCTTCCACCGCATTCTTCAACGCAGCCAGCGCACGATAATGCCGCGCGACACCCCCAACGTCCTCCGTATCGCGATCGTTGAACGTGATATGGAGCTCTGATAGAGTCGCCGCGCCCTGCGCTCGACGTACCCAGATGCAAAATATGATGCGAGTGAGGGGGCATGCAGGCCATGCCACGCGTTCGAGGCGGAGAATGCGGAGAGCGGGCAAGACAGCACTGCCGGGGTGACTGGTTAGGTGCGGCGGAGCGAGCGCGGTGAGCAGCTCGCGTTCCTGGCCGTCGCCAGTGCAGTAGACGTGGAGATTGGTCAGAGCAGAGAACGTGTGGAACATGTCCATGAGCACGTCGCTGGTGGCGTCGAGCAACTCGACCGTGAGCGAGGTCAGCGGTGCCCGGGCGAACAGGGTGCAGACGTCGCGGAGCTGGTTGGACTGGGGATACGGCCATCGAGCCGATTCGTGGAAGCTCGTGAACTCATTGAAGATGACGCGCAGCGTACCGGCCTCGGGCTCTCTGGTGCACTCTATGTTCACGTAACGTTTACGCTGCGAACACTCAACATGAGAAGCCATGAGTGTGATGGATGTCGCGTTGCATAGGAGTGGGAGACAGGCTGAGTCTTGGGGAATGGGAGTGAGGAAGCTCACGTTGACGCCGTAGTCTTCGGGGGGATAGACGATGCCCGCATCGTCTTCGTAGCCTCCCACCTCCTCTCGGTCGATTTCGAGATTTATAGTGATGCCGGCAGTCGGGGGAATTCGGAGGTGCTGCAGCAAGACGTGGATATCACTGGGGCTGTACTGATACCACGTCGATGGCCAATTTTGCAGGAGTAACGAGTGCAGCCGTGGTAGAATGGCGATAGGGTACTCGGGGACAACTGGGAACCCATTGGGATCTACATCCGGGAACGCTGTCATGAAGGTGTAGTGGATCTCGAGCTCTTCGAGACGTTCACAACGCCGAAGGGCGGCCAGGAATTCCGGAAGAGAGATGTTGCTGGGGGCGTGACAGTCGACGAGGATAAAGGCGCGAAGGGTTTGGAAGACGGGAGCTCGCCATGGGATGTATACACAACGGAGCTCGAGAGATCGAAGGGAGGGGAATCGGTTTTCGGCATCGAGGCTGACGAGGCATTCGGCGACTTTCGTAACGCCAAAGGGGTAATGTTGGTCGCTAAGTTCCAACACAACGAGTGTTTCCAGGCGGGGAAACTCCACGGCGGACAGAAGTAGCGCATCGACCGCCTCGACGCCGTCGTCATACTCGGCCATGTTAAGGGTTCGCAGTCGATGAGCTTCCCTCAACAGAAATGGCGCAGCCAGCCGTAAGGTTCCAGATGCCCCGCGAACTTTGATGTCAAGACTCGCGCTGCGCGAACGAGCGAGTACAGCGGAGAGCCGATCGGCGGTCGTACGGTATTCCCCAATGCTGACCTTTTGCCAGAGCTCGACAGTATTGAGGGCGATGTCGTTCCAGAGCTTGCAAACCCGCATGACACCGATATATTGTGGCGGAGCACCTTCGAACTGGAGGTTCTGAATGTCTTTATGCATGCGGGTGAGCCACACGAAGATCATGGTGAGGATCTCGACGGGAAGCCTATTGATGGGCGGTGTAGACGGCAGCCTCCACGCCGTCTGACTCAACGGGGCAGCTGTGTCCGTACAACACGTCCGGATGTCTGAGTCCGAAGAGCGTGGTATGTGGTTCGAGGGCGCCACTGGGTTGACTTCAGTATTCGAAGCGGCGGACATGTCGGGGCGTCGAGTTCCTCCGCCTAGTAGATCCTTGGAGGCATCATGAGACCTCTGTACCAAGTAGACCAAACGGTCCACTCACGTTGGGTTACGGTAGGTCAGTCAAAAGGGGTCGGAGTACTGTCAGTCGAGAGTAAGTACCGGGCCCCGGCAGGTGGAAGTGTGAAAGCGAGTGGCTCAAGTCGGGGCTTCAAAAGAACAAGCTTCACAACGCACAAAGTACGTTGATAGCTGGATTCTGTAGGCGGTGCGCGCTCATTAGCGTTTTATTTGTGTACCATATGTACAGCGGTGACCTGAGCACGTCTGGCAGAAGATGTTGAAACTTCATGGAGTCCAGAAAACAAACGAAATGTGCGAGTCGGCTTCTCAAAATGCGTTGATCAATCGGAGTCTGTATTGCTCCGCAAAACGCTTTCGGAGCGCAAACTTCAAGGTGGGCGCTCCGACCTCCCCTACTTGTCAGTAGACGCCTGCTCAGCGCTCTCTCTCCAGATCCAGCAACGCAAGGTATGCCACTCCTACCGCGTCCGAGGAATTCCTTGATATTCTTCTGTACTAATACTGTACTTTTTATGTGCAGAGTCCCAAACAGAAAGACGGAAGGTCGATCACCATCGAGAGAACTCAGTACATTTAGCGCCTTCAACTGCGTCACAGCATCTTCAAGAAGCTGCCCGGAAGGCTTTCTTCCTGCACCTCCTGATTTTCAGACATGAAGAAGCCCACCGTTATGCGGGCTTTAAAGAAAGCTACCCAGCAGGCGAAGCCGGCTGGAAACAATGGCTACCTCCTTAAACAGCTAAAACCGCAGAACCTAATCCTCTACGCCGACAAAAGTGTCGTGGCGATCAATAAACCCAGGGGGCTTGTCTGTCAGCCTTCAAGACCTATCACGGTAGGTTATTCACGATGAAAATTCCACGTAACGAGGGCTGACTGATTACAGTCGCCTCCTGTCGAGGAAAATGACGAAGATTTAATGAGTGTTGCGCTTCGGGGTAAATTTCATGTAAACATGTTGCCTACAAGAGCTCATCGCCTGTGGAAGGCATTAGAGAAGCTTTGTTTATGGAAGAAGATCTGCGCGTAGTTCACCGCCTGGACAAAGTACGTTGGTGTCTCGTGAAGCGTCACTAAGACACTAATCAAACGTTCTAGCAAACCAGTGGAGTCCTTTTGCTAGCGCGCACACACGCTGCGGCTCGGGATATCGCTCGCCAGATGCAAGACAGGTCAATGCAGAAGACGTATCTAGCCCTGGTTTGCGGCGAAGCAGCCGATTTTCCTTCGACGAGCGGTACTATGGACACCCAATTGATTTGCGAGAACGGCCGTATACGCGTCGCAGACGGTCCATATCACCAACCAAGCCAGGTATCATCCTCAAATCTTCCGGGTGAGAACTGGGTAAAACAGGCCATCACTGAGTATCGCGTCCTTGCATCCTCGGTATGTATGACTTTGCCATCATACCCTGGGCGTCACATACTCACCTTGCGAAGCCGACAGCTCCAATATCACTCCTTGAGCTGAATCTCGTGACTGGCCTCAAGCACCAGATACGAGCCCAACTGGCTCAACAACTCGGCAGTGAGCTCGCACTCATTCGTTGTCGCCGCGTTCTATCGTCAACGTATTTTTCTACAGCACCGATCCTCGGAGATATTTATGGGCCAAGCGAGCAGACACAGGAGATTGCTCGTATGCTTGACCTCCGTAGGATAGCCACTCTATGCCTGCATTCGTCGCGTTTGACATATACGGTGCGTACGACCAATTGATCTGGGCCTCATCGCTGCTCACGTCATTTTCGCCCGTTTATCCATCCAGCGGTATGCGCGGACAGGCCCTCTAAAGAAATTCCGTCTCGGTCTGGGAGTACCGATCCCATCGGGATTCGATGCCGTATGCAAGGCCGCCCGAATCGAGCTCGACATCGACCAGCGCTCGGGCGGCGTATGGCTCGACAACAGCAAAGTACGTGGCGTGGGCTCGGAAGACTACCAGCACCAGCGTGGCATCAACGAGAAGGGCGACATCGACGACGCAGTGACTGAGATAGGCGGAGTGTGGTACGGCGACCGGGACCAGTGATCGTAATCCGGGTCCTCTCTCGGCGGCCCCCAATGTCATACCCACCTGATGATTTCTTCACCACTCCCCCCCATACGAGGAGACACTACTTCCTCCCCGAGTCATGCTGGACGTCCGACACAGTTAGGCTCTCATGTGTGCGTGCCTGGGATCCAGAGCCTGCGGCCTGAGAGGGGGCGGCTCGGGATCGATCGTCTTCCCGCCCGATTGATCACCGCCCCCGCGCCCGATGGACGAGGGCGCGCAGGCCCCGCGCGCGCCCCCGATGCGGCGAGCTCAAGTACGCGTATTTGACAGCATCCCCCGCCGCCGGCACTGCGACGTTTCCCGTCCCCGTGCCCGCGCCCCCACCGCCGACGGTGCCTCCCTTCCCCCTTCACACCCCATGGGCGCCGCCACCGATGCGTCACCGCGATGCAGAACCTGCTCCGGGGCCGATCCCCCATCTTGATTCGCCCGATATGCCTGCAGAGCTGTGCCGTGGCCCTGGCGTGCGTCGCAGTAGGTCACTAGGTGCGCGTGTGCGACGTGCGCCTACGCGTGGCGGGTTCTGGCGCGGACGCCCGCGAGCCGTTCAACAGGCTCGAGCCCCGCCGGGAGCGGAGAGTGTGCGCGTGGGTGCGTTCGCAGCACGGCGAGCGTAAGTATTACTCGCGGGACGGCGATGTGGCGGCTGCGCCCTCGTCATGGGGCGCGTCGGACTTGCAACTCGTGAAGTATGAAGGTGCGAAGACGCGAAGACGCTGCGCTTGGGCGGGCAGCGCTTGCGACGTGGCGGTGCGGAGGTAGGTGGGTGGAGCCTGGAGGAAAGATCCAAGTCCGCCCGGGACCATTGGCAATGCTGAAGGTTCGACGTCGTGCGCTCTATTGATGCGGTCACAGAGAGGCCTTCTACTATTGCTCGTGAGCTACTGATATTTAACAGTGTCAATAGTTATCAGACGATCATGGGTCATTGCCCTACCCACCAGAGGCGGCGCGCTACATCCTCCGCGACAGTCGGCGCCCCGTGCGGAAAGGCGATCTACACTATTGCACGCGCAATGCGGCCATGCCGGCATCGGTACAGCACCTTTGTATTTTCGTGTATTTTTGCGATGTAACGTGCTCACCACTGACGGCACTGTGTGCTACCGTCTCCACCTAGGGCGAGGCGACGGCTACAACGTGCCGCACGGGCCCGCACGGAATTTTCAAATCGAAGTCGAACAGTGCGCGGGAGTACTGGCGATTAGCGAGAGCGCCGCTGCAATGCAAATGTTTGGGTCGCTTATTGGCGGCGGGGATCCTATGGTGGAGGCGCGTGCGGGGCGCATGGGCGCGAATCCCGAGTACCACGGACTCCGTGTGCGAGCGGGTGCTATATCGACCTTGTCCGCATGGAATGTTTTGAAGTTTCATCCGTGCGGTGGTTGTGGCTTGTTGACGAGTGTCTAAAGATATAGCATGCGAGGCGGAGCCGGGGATCTTGCACACCTCAAAGCGGTGTTGGTCCTGACAACTAACCTATCTCGACAGTACGGCAATGCGAGGAGGACGAGAAGGATATATAGCGTGGCAAGTCTGCAGTATAGGTGGGCATCCACCTCTTCATTTTTCTACTCCTCACTCCTCACTTTAATATCTTCCTGCATAGACCTAGACCTTCTTCTCGGTGACACTCGTTGACGAGCCATCGACAATATGGTCAAACTCGACGCCCGCGGCTACATCGCCATCGTAGAAATCGTAATTTATGCCCCCCTTCTCCTGGTCATTATCCCCGTTGTGTTCCGCAATGGCTTCGCCCGCAAGGCCGGGTGGATATATCTGCTACTGCTCTCCATCTGTAAGCACATTTCCGAACGTCCCTTAACATGCTAGCGACAAGTGCTAATATGTTATACCCCCATCTTGCAGTCCGCATTGTCGGCGGTGTGACACATATCCTGTCAGAACAAAACCCCACAGACAAGACGCTACAAACCGTATACACTGTCACGGAGTCTGCGGGCCTCTCACAATTACTTATAGCTACATGCGGCTTTCTCGGGACAGTGTATGTACATTATTTCTCACTTATACAACGCGATGCCAACGCTCACCCCACGCTTTTATAGCACGCAGCACTCCCTCGACCAGAGGGCTTTTGTGAAGACTGGGTTGTTGCTTCTAGAGCTGCTCGGCACTGGGGCACTCGTGCTGGTTGTCATCAGCGGAACCAAGAGCGGGAATGCGAAGACTCAATCGCAACTTGACCAGGCCACGACCTTCCGGCACATTGGCATCATCGTCTTCGGCGTGCTCTACTTCACCCTCGTGGGTGCGACCGCGTTCTGCTGGATCAATCGCCAAACGATCCCCAAATACCGCCGCAAGGTGTGTACCCACATTCCTCTCCCACACAGAGCCATGGCTGACCGCACATCGTTCCCACCGCTGACAGCTCCTGCTCGGGATCGCCTGCGCACTCCCCTTCCTCGGCGTGCGCGTCCTCTACGGCATCCTCTCCGCCTTTGTACCCTCCCAACTCGGGTTCGACGCCGAAGGGCACCTCGTGCTGATGCTGCACCCGTCGTCGCTCAGCAAGTTCAGCACGACGACGGGCAGCTGGGCGCTCTTCCTCACGATGAGCGTCGCGATGGAGTACGCGGTCGTGCTCACGTACACCGTCGTCGGCATCCGCACGCCGCTGCACAAGGACACGGACGACGCGCAGGCGCGCGGCGACTACGTGCGCACGCCGACCGTCGCCGTCTCGTTCCCCCCGGCTGTGGGTACCGGCTCGTCCGGCCGGTGGGCTGCGTCTGACGAGTTCAAGAGTGGTGGTGGGTATGCGACAGAGACCGGCGGGTATGCACCCCAGCGTGGCGGATACGCGTAAGCTTGAGGGGAGTTGGCAGGGATGCGGGATGGGGCGTTCGAATTGACAAGGACGAATGACGTTGATACGGTATCCTCGGGTGCTAGCTAGGTACATGGATATATGGCCTTCCTGACGTATTAGCAGCGCCGTAATTTATGATAAAGTCAGTGAGAGTGTTGCTCAAAGTTGGAGTGCGAACGGGAGTGAGTGATAACGAAAGCGACGATACAGGCGTCTCGCTGGAGTCCGTGCTGATAGTGTACAGGCAAAAGGTGTCGCGGCAAATCCGGTAGAATGCAGGTTGGGTGTTGAGAACGAAAGTGGGAGGTGGAGCGCAGAGGCGCCTGGTATACAGTGGGACGCGAACGCAGTGACAGACTGAGACGCAGCTCGCAAAGGGCGGAAGACGGAGGGTGCACGATGTGCGGAGGCAACGGCAGCGAGACTCAAATCGGGAGCGCGGCGCGCGCCTGTGCGATGATGTCCGCGGCATTCCCAGCGCGCGGCCGGATCGCACACACGAATGGCTTCGGGTGGCTGCAGAGGCGAAACACAGGACACGCCGCGCGGCGGGAGCGGAAGAAACGGAGGGGGGGAGAGAAACAAGCGTCAGCGACAGCGGAATGGAAGGTCCGGCATCTGTGGGCGGAGGGGCACTCGCCTGACGAAGCCGGAGACGAACTCGGGCGGGGGCGTGATCTCGTTTCCCCAGGCGTCGATGCTCTTGCCGATGTCGAAGAGCGCAATGACGCTTGCTATCGCGAGCCACACACCTGCGTCGGCGAAGTCGCGCCCCGGGCAGACCCTGTGGACGTGCACATGGCGCGAGAGTGAGTATTGCGTCCGCTGTCGCGTGAAGAATTGGGGCGTGGAGTTACGCACCGTCGGCCGAATCCGAACACAATCCGTCGCGGGTTGGCGAGGTCGGCTGTCTGCGGGTCCATCTCTTGCCAGCGCTCTGGCCGGAACTTCTGCGGTTCGGGATACACACTAGAATCCTGGGTCATTTGCCTGAGCGGGAAACATAAGTTGCCGGATTATCAACACGGGAATGAGAAACAAGAAGGCGCTTACCAGATATTCGGGATAACCATCGTGTTAGCCGCAATGTGGTAGCCCCGGTATTCATCGTCTTCCATGAGGTTGTGTGGGATCGCTGTGGACTATGGTTGAACACCCGCTCTATTCGGTGGGCCGAGGATAATGATAGCTCACCAAGCGGGACGGGGCATTGCCAACTTTGCAAAGTACGATCAAGTCGGTGACGGCATCCAGGGCCAGAAGGCGAGTTAACTTACCGGTAGACTTCCTTCAACAAGCACTCCAAATAGGGCAGGTTCTCTCTATCTGTGTCGTCCGGCAGTCTCGAACGACCGATGACGACGTCGAGCTCCTGCTGCGCCTTCTTGAACGCCTCGGGGTGGAGCACCATCGCGAGGAAGAACGTGGACATGACCGTTATGGTCTGCCACCCAAATTCCACAGATAGCTCGTCAGTTGCCGCCCGCGAGTCAGCTGAGGCGCAGGATGCGTACCGTGTCCGTCCCCGCTGGGAGAAGCGCAGGCGGACGTCAGCTGGGGTGGGCGGTCTGAATGCGCGATAGCGACGAACCAGCGTAGATGACGCCTGCGGCACCTTTAATGTCCTCCTCTTCTTCGGGTGTGATTCCATTCCGTGCGTAGACATCTTCGAGAAGGCTCGCCGTGAAACACGGCCGCGCATTCCCACTCGCCTGAGAGGCGGGGGCAGTCAGCTGCCGAGCCCGCAAAAACGCACGCAGGGGCGGGGCGTACCAGGGCGGTCTTGACCATGTTGTAGGGCATGTCCATGAGTGCGCGCACCAGGCCGCGGACCCTGAACGCGTTGCGCTTGAAGCCGGCGCCTGGGGCCCAGACGGGGATCTCCTTCACTGCAAGCGAACACGGTGAGCGCGCAGGAAGAGAAGGCGCGGGTGCGAGGAAGGCCCGAAGCGTGCTGCTGCTCACATATCGGGAAAAAGTCGACAAGCATTGAGCCGGGGCTGCCGGCAATGACAGTCTCGACGGTCGCGTCCCGGGCTAGCTTCACGTACTCGTCCTGCATCGAGTGTATCCGGTGCCCGTACGTGATTTCCATGATCGTCCCGACCGCCCATCTGCCCGGGAAGACGTTATAACCAGCGCTGGATAATTGGGATAAATGCGCCGACGGACCTATGAACGTGCTCTATGAACTCGACCGGCGACTCAAGCAGACCGGCGAGCATGGTGTACGTTTCCCGGCGTTGGACCGGACGGTAGCCGAGCAGGGCGGCCTTCGACTGGAAGTTGTCGTGCATCCACCGGCGATGCTTGCGAAAACGGTCGCCGTAGGGCAGGTGCGTGATGACGTTGTCCCAGCCCATGCTAGCGCCGTGCGAAGCAGCGTCCCCGGGGCGGATCAGCGCGTACTCGGCGGGATCTCGATGGGTTGCGCAACTCACAGCTCGGCGAGAAGGATGAGACGCGGTCTGTCCGAGTACTTGCTGCTCTTCTTCTCAAGCAGATCCTGCGCCGCGCGGAGCGAGCTGAGCACCAGCACCGGGCGCTGGAACAGCTTCGCGTACACGACATCACCTAAACAGACAGCCAACTCAATACGCCGCCTTCCAGATCGGCGCGCGGAGGGCGACGCGGGCTCGGGCGCAGCAGCTGGAGTGGGGGGCGACCATCACCCTCCCCAACTCCGACCCACGCCCGCACCCACGCCCGCGTCCGCGCGATATCGCGGATGATCAGAATATAATATTGCGCACCGTACTGCTTCGCCCACTCGGCGAACGTCCTCTCCTGGTAGTCCATGGGCAGCTGGTGGACGTTCCCGAGGAAGGGGATCGCCCTGGGCCCGGGCGGGAGCCGAGCACGTTCAGCGCGGTGCTTCGCGCCGTGCACCCACCACGAGAAGGCGACGCGGAGGAGGACGAAGGCGAATGCGGCGACGCTGACGGGCGCGACGACGTGCGTGACGGACAGCATGGTGTCCGAAGCGTTAGCGTTCTGGCGGTGGCGGGTGGCTCGCGGACGGAAAGAAGAAAGGAAGCCCGGCGCGGTCGCAGATGGCGGCGAGGCTGGATGTGGATTGAGCCACCCCCGCGCCCTCCCGGGCTTTATAGCGCGAGGCGGAGCGGAGTATCCGACCCGCTCGCGCGTTATGCGCCGAGCATGTGCGCGCGAATATTACCTGCCGCATTCGTTTTCTGGGCGTCGAGTCCGAGCCCCGCGAGCCTTCTTCGTGCGGAGGGCCCCCGGGCCAGGGTCGACATACGCATGCAGTCGACGTTTCCCGGGGGCGGGGCGATCCGGCGGAGCGGTATGCGCGAATTCAATGAATCGGGCAAGGGTAGCCTCCCGATGCACCGCGTATCGCGATACGTGATGGACAGGCGCAAGTGCGACAGCGCTGCTGCCCCGAAGCGAAGATAGGGCGATTGCCGTCTTGTCCACGGAGAAACGCATGCATTGTCGCCAAAGTCCACCGCTCGGGCCAACGTGAGCAGTTGGGGCGTCAGCCGCTGTTCGTGGCGCCTTTTTGTTTGGGACGCCAGCGAGCGTTGGAGGAACTGGGCCCGCCGAGGTGTCTCAGAGTCAGACGTGGAGAGAGAGAGGGGCGGAGGAGGGATTCTGGAGAGCGTGCGAGAGATAATCCATCGCTGCTTTGCACCTCGAGCTCGGCAGATGGCGGCGCCGGGGGATATGAGACCTGAGAACGCGAGGAACAGCTCGAACTCTGGCCATTTCACCTGGAATAGCAGGCGAGACCATCAGCCGACCCAGCAGGAACCTCGCGTTGGAACATGCGTTACGTACGACAACCTACGGCGTGGGCAGAATCAGTCCAGTCGACCGCCCATCTCGCCGAGTCGTTCGCTTTCCTACGACACCGTCTCGCAGATCGTCGAACAGAGTCAAGGGCCGTCCGCGTCTGCCTCCGTGTGCTGGCAGGGAATAGCAGGAACTGGACACAAAAGCCCGCAAGCCAGCCCCAGCACGGTTGAGTGGTGTAGTGGTTATCACTCTTGTCTTACACACAAGCGGTCGTCGGTTCGATCCCGGCCTCAATCATTTTGGCGCCCCTCCCCACCGCTTGCGCTGCGCTTCCGTTCGTCCTTGACACATGCAAAACAGCCTCAAGCTCAAGAACCCGCCCGTTCTCCGACCGTGCGGGATCAGTGCGCATATCGACGATGTGCGCATCAGTCATAGTCAGGGTTGTCATCGGCAGATGCCATCGGGGATGTGCTCCTGTCCGATGTCGCTGTCGTGTTCACCGGGCCTGCCGCACACGTCCACGCGGTTCCTCATCTCTGGAGCCTGTGCAAGGTGCTACCCGGTGGCCAGGAACTTCGAACCTAGAACGTAAGCTGACGTCTGTCTGCGACCTCGCCGCCACAGACGATTTTGCCAGCGCGCCCCGTCGCAATCCAGCTGCTGCCCGAGGCCATATCCCGCAACTCGCACTCCATTCCCTGCCTCCGCGCACTCGACACGGCGCGCACGATCAGACAGGTGCGCCGATGCTTTCGCACCTCAGCGCCGCAGGCAGTCACATTGAGCCTCGTCGTCTGATTGCCCGCTGCACCGTGGGGGCGTGCGCCGTGCCGATATCACTTGGCCGCGCTCGCCTCCCCGGTGCGCAGCCCTGCGCAATGCTCTCGCGTACGCGTTACGGGAGTCTGGAGGGGTATCAGCCCGTTCTGCCTCCTCCCGCCGTCCAAAACGTCGATTACGCTCATTCCGACGGCGGGCTATCGAGAGCCTCGCGGGTCGCTCGTACGCTAGCCACGGCGCCCCGCGTATGCGATAGGGCCGTTCTCGCATCGATGACGGCGCGCTCTGTCATCCTGCCACACGCAGACGAATACAACTCGCTCGGCGGAGCAGGGCTCACGTACTGGCCGACCTACGCCGCCGCTAGCGGGTCACCGATGACGGCAGCTTATGGCACTGCCCGAGCTGCATCCAGCCTCGGCAGCAGCACGCTGCTCAGGTGCGCCCGCGTCATCTGGCAATGTCGCCGATGCACTCGAGGTTTGGGGGTGCGTTTGGGCCCCCGGACTTGGCAGTGCCCGAAGAAGACGGAGGCGCCTGCAGGGGCCTGGCCGCCGCGACGTGGTACGAAATCCCGCTGCTGAATTAGCGGCTATCGACAATTGGGTGTCGCAGGGAACACAAACTATGGTGCCCGGCCACCTGAATCCCGTATCACGGACCCAATACTCGCGCGCACCCGCACTGCGCTCTGTTCGCAGTCTCGGTCGGGTGCGCTCCTCGTTCCCTCCTCCTCCCTCTCGAGTAACTCATCGGTCCGTTTCCAGAAGCCCGAGACCCCCAGCCACGACCCCCTGCGCCCTTCGGAGTCCCTGCACCCGTCATACGCTCTCCGCCACCGCCACAACGCTCTCGATGGAGAACGAGCCCTCCCGCACGGCGTCACGAGCGGCCGCGACGAGGTCATCGTCACGGAGGCTTGACCTGCGGGTGCCGTGCACCCTGTCCGCCATCATGGACATCCGCCGTCTCCCCACAACCAAGACGAGCTTCACCTGCCCACCAATGAGGCCACACTTCCCGTAGACCCCGGCCGGCCGCGCACGCCTCGGGCTCCGGGTCACTCTGGTGTCGGTGACCCCACCCCTGCTCAGCCTGGCCTTCATCTTGTGGACCTTAGCCCCGGCGTCAGACAATCGGTGCAAGAGAGACGGTCGTGACCAGCGCCCCCTCCCAGCGCCCTCCCCCTCCGCCTCCTCCGTATCTTCATCCACCCGCATCTCCTCGGCAGCCGGCCCAATCTCGTGTTCCCCAAGACGATCCGCACGCCCAGTCGCCGGCGTCCCGCGGGCGCACACGCGCACGAACGTCGCCTTCGCCAGGCGCCCCGCCAGCGCCGCGGAGAGCCCAGCCACCACGCTCGCTCGCACAGAGTCGCGTGCGTCCGCTTCGGACACTTCGTTCTCCAGGGCCGGGCTTGCAGGCATGTCCACGTCGGTCCCGCGCGCAGCGGTGACCACATGATCGCCCAGCGCGACCGCGCGCAGGCTCGGATCGAGCAGCGACAGCCGCGCCCCCCTCGTCGGCGTACCCGTCTCCCCATCGCTCCCCGGCTGCCCAAGCCCAAATGAGACGTCCGCAGGCCCCGCGGAGTACTGCGAGGAGAGCGAGACGTCCGGCTCCTGCGCCGGGAGGTCCGACGCGAAGAATGCGTGCAGCGTGCGCGCGAGGGCGGCCTCCGCATCGGTCATGGGCGTCGCGGGCGAGGCGGGCGTGGGCGGCAGGCCCCCCGTCGGCTGCCGGGGATCCGCGTCTGCGTCTGTGCGGGCCGCGCACAGCGGCCCCCGCGGAGACGAGCACTCGAAGAGCGCGTCCCGGGCGAGCCGGGCGAACGGCGAGGACCCGCTCCAGCGTGCTTGCGCTTGCGCTTGAACACCGGCCCCAGGACCCGCGCCCGGGGGCGCTGTCGCCGGGGATCCGCGGCGTGCGTCCTGAGAGGAGGGGCTTGCTGGTGGGGTACTCGTTTGGAGGCCGAGCTGCAGCTTGCGCGCGAAGGGGAAGGGCGCCCGGAGCGGCGGGAGATGGCACTGCGATTGGGACTGGGACTGGGTGATGGAGGTGCGGTTGGCGCTGCGGAGGCGCGCGAGCGTGGCGGCGAGGTCGGCGGTGGCGCGCGCCTCGGCGGACTCGACGGCGGTGTACTCGGCGAGCATGCGCTGCAGGCCGGCGCGGTGGAGGATGCGGCGGGCCTCGCTCTCCGCGCTCATGCGGGAGCGTTCTTCGAGCTCGGAGAGCTGTTGTTGCAGGAGCTGTGCGGTGCTGAAGATGTCCGCCGTGGCGAAGTGGCTGGATATGTCGGGGGACATCTGGTAGGCTAGCATGGTAGAATGACGCGATGGAAGTATGAAGGAGGGATTGACACTGTGCGGCGGGAGGGCGCCGCTGGTGGGAGCCCGAGGAGAAGAGAGGTGGGTGAAAGATGTGAGTGCCGTATCGCGATATTGTTGGATGTGTGCAGCCAGCCTCTCCGCGGCTGACAAGAATTGTAGGTACGACAATCTTCCTATAGGTTGGCTTCACGAACGAAACACACACAGTAGAGCAAGTCAGCCCGTCAGCCTCTACAGCCGACACATACCTCCGCGGGCCCAACTTCTCCCATCACCCTACCTTACCTACCGCCACACCCTTCCCCTTCCTCACACACCCGCCCCCCGATCGCCATGTCCCACACCCTAGCACCCCTGATCGCCTCCATCCTAGACGACCTCCCCGAGGCCTTCGAGTGCACACTCCGGCACGAAGCCGCATGCCAAGTCCTCATCCAACAATGCGCCGGGATCACCGCGCACATCGACGCCGCGAAAGCGCGCATCGCGAAGGAGAAGGCGGCGCAGCGCCTCCTCCGCGCGGAAATCGCGGCGTTCCTCCGCGAGCGCGGCGAGCTGCGCAGTGCCAGTACGTCGATGTCCCTTTCGTTGCGTGCGTTGGACGTGCGCGAGGTACGAGGCACTGACGGTGTGGCGGCGTCGGTGGCGGTGGCTGTGATAGACTCGTCGCGCGTCATGGATGACAGCCTGTTGCTCTCGAACGCGAGCAAGAAGAGCGCTGCGGCCAGCCCGGTGCGTGAGCTCATTTCCGTTGAGATCGAGCGTGTGCGCTGATAAACTTTGGATTTTGAGAACGATTCGATCTTTGGCGGGATGAGCAACAGCTCGCTGTACCAGGAGAGCCCGCTGTGCCTGAAGTCGAAGCGCAAGGGGAGGATTTTCGACGCGGACGTCGACATCCTGCCTAAGCGCCGGCGGCTGACGGTGGAAGCGGATGAGATCAAACCTTCGCAGTCCGAGCTGCAATCCATCCCGCACATCGTTAAATCGGAAAAATTCTGACCTCAATATCCTTCCGTTGGTTTGTATCCCTGCACTCCGACACTCGATTTTACCCTCATAACTCGCACTATACCCGTTCCCGTAGTGATACCCAGTCATTGTTTTCTGTTTGTTGTCATTTGACGTTGTCGAAAACATTATTCTACCACATTTTGAGCGTGTTTCAAATCCTTCTCCAGCGTGTTATCATGCATTCTTTCTTGAGTTCAATGACTTCCAGGAGCGCAGCAAACCTCGCGCGTCGCGTCCACAACGCGTGGCCACGATCACGTGGGCGCGTCTCGCCCGTCTGCACAGTAGCGCCGGCCGTTCACACGCTATTGTCTTTCGAACCTCGTCGCCGCCTCGCGGTATACTTGCACACAACTACCCGCGCCCCCATCCAAAGCTATCTGCATCCGCGGGCCCACCTCCCTGCCAGCCTTATTGTCCTACCCCCAGACATCTGTGAAGAGGCGGCCGCGCGACATTGACCCGCGCAGCGGGCGGCCTACACGTTACGTCTGCCCGTTTTTGTCTTGCACGCGCAGAAGGCAACGCGGGACAGGAGGGCCAGGCAAGAATGGAGGCGATCGCGAAAGGTCGGCGCTGGGGACGCCGCGTATTGTGTATTGGGACGCGCACGCCGGGGCCATATAATGAAGGCCCGAGCGGGGTGGGCGACCTGCATAACGCTCTCTCTCGCTCTCTTCGCACCGCTCCTCTAGACGTCCTGCTGTATCGCTAGTCTCCTCGTCGCAAGTCGACGATCTGTATCCTCTCGCTCTCTAGTCTCGCACGCAACAGCACACGCACGATGTTTCCAAGCTTCCTCTCCGCACCCCTCGAAAAGCTCCGCAGCTACGTCTCCAAACCCCGTGGCACATCCGCCACACCCGCACCCGCACCCGCCCCGGGTGGCGCGCTCCGCCGCGCGCGCCCGCTCAGCACCGCGTCGAGCATCACGCTCGGCCCGCCGCTGCCCACGCCCCCGCCGCCCGCCGCGACGCAGCCGTCCGAGCTGTGGGCGCTCGGCCACCAGGCGGACCTGATCGCGAACTTCTGGGGCGGCGGCCCGCAGGGCGCGCGCCCTGCGCCGCCGCCGAAGAGGCCTAGGGGAAGCAGGGAGACGTCGGTGGAGAGCTTTGAGCTGGGGATGGCGAAGGAGTGGAGGGAGCCTGGGACGCTTGCAAGGAGGATGTTTATGTGGGGGTTCTGTGAGTACCTCGCGATTATCAGGACGCGCGTGTACTAAGACGCGCGTTTTCCAAATAGTGTTCCCTTTCCTTTGGATGGTCGGCGCGGTGTTTGTTTTTAAGCCAACACGCTACGAGCCTGATCTGGAGCGCGCGTCAGTAGCATCTGCGGAGGACATGCAACGGCACAAGACCGCATACCGCGCGGCAGAAGAGAAGTGGTCGCGACGCTGTCTAATTGCGACCATGAGCTTCTGGGGCGCGGTCGTCGTCATCGTCACCACCGTCGTCCTCGCGGAGAAGAACATGTAGCGCAGGTACGTACCACGCCACCGCTCGCTCGAAAACGATAGCAGTGGGCTGACTTTGGGCCAGCGCGCAGGTCCTGCAAAGCTCCCTGGAGGCAGAGACCTCCCTGCATTCGGTCTCGCGCTCGCAGCGCGGTGCGCAGCGACCCCCTGACCCGCGCCTCCCCGCGCGCGCGCGCGTCATCTCCCTCCCGTCCCGTCTCGTCCGTCGTGATATCGTTCAAGGGTCCGCTCGTTGTTTACGTCCCCCTGCCACACCCCGGACACACCTGTACTCCCCCTCCCGCTCTCGTCGCCCCCGATCTGCACAGTACCAGTAACGCGCACCCACGTCCATACGATAGTACGATCCCCCCACGACATGTCTCGCTCCGTGCTCCGTTTTCCGCTAATCCCCGTTTCCGTCCTCCGTGCCCAAATCCGCTATCGCCGTCGTGTACATGTATTGCCCCGTCTGACATTGTGTACAGTAGCACGCACGCGTCCTCCGCGCGCCCCGCACGCGCCCCGCCCCCTCTGTACAGTGTATTGCCCTTCTAATCCGCCTGATCCACGCATGTCATGTCGCGCGTCCTGCCACACGCCAGCCGCCAGCCGCCAGATGTCCGTATGTCAGACCCGTCCAACGCTAACGCTTCTCCGACAGCGCGACTCCCCCTGCGAAGCCTGCTGCATCTGGCGCACCTCCGGGCGTGTTTGTCCCTGCGAGTCCGCGCCGACCGCGCCGCCACCGCCGCGCGCTTTAGGTTTGCGTGCGGGGCCCAGGCCCTATGACGGAGGGCTTGTGTTCTCCCAGTTCGCTATGCGGCATTCTGCTGAGCATTTCGGGTACCGCGGGACCAGGGAGTCGGCCCGGGGAGCTCGGGGGACGGGGGAGAGCAACGTCGTCGTGCGCCCCGTCGAGGCTAAACATGCGACGTCCAACGTCGCTCGGGGCCGCTGCGGTCGCATCGGCGCGCGGGCGCGCTCGGGACCCTCGATGGATTGTGGCCGCGGTGCGCCGGATTAACCTTTCTGAGAGGCGAGGCCCGCGCCGCCGCTTGCTCGCTCCGTTGGGTGGGGGATGCCGCTCTGCTTGGGGGTATGGCCTCCGGCGTGAGAGGGGGTGCGCATCCGCTCTGCGCGCACTCCGGTTGTGAGGCCTGAGGAGGAGAGGGTGTTCGCGCCCTCGGAGCAGCAGCCTCCTCGGGATCATCGCGGCGCCGCCAATCTTTTGTATCCAGTTCCTCTTGTTCAGGATGGCCGGGGGGCACTCGGAGGTCGAGCTGGGAGAGGTGTTCGCGCCCTCGGACAGACACGCTCCTCGGGAGTGAGGGCGGCGACGCCAATCCTCTGTAGCCAATTCCCCTTGTTCAAAGTACACCGGTGACCGAGACTGCTCGGGAGTCGGGAGACTGAGTTCAAAGTACTAGTGTCCCCCAGCGCGCCTGATCCACGTTCCGAAAGAGCGAAGTGCTACATCCGCCGTCCGCCGCACACGCGCCCCCAGTCCCAACCCTGCAGACGACTCGCGCGCGGCGCGCCAGAAGGCCTTCGAATTTGCTCGGACCGAGCACGACGCCCCCGCGTTCCCGAGTCGTATCCCGTGCACCCTCTCCCTGCGCATTGTCCCCGGCGCAGTTAGCAGCAACTCGGCATTGCATCACTGTCCCCCTTCTCCCGCGACCTGCTGGGTCACGATATCGCTATCGCTTCGCGCACGCGCCTTGGGTCTGTGCTTCTTCGTGGTTCGCGTAGATATACTAGAAGACTGTCCATTATAATAGCACCCGGCCGCAAGCGCACGCGCGCTCAACGTCATCGCCGATGTATAGGTCGCAAGGGACGCAGCGGGCATGAGGATACCGTCGAGCGTAGGGGGCCACAGCTCGGGTACGCGTCTTCCATGTGCACGCGCGCCGCCGTAGGACGCTTCGAGTCCTGCCTGGCGCCGTGCGAACCGGAAGCGGACCTGGACGTATCAATTCCCCGGTGGGCAGCGAGCCCCGACCCTGCCAACGGCGACGTCGTGCGGTCGCCGCGACGGCCTGCACGCACCTTACCCATCCCCTTTCTTCTCGCGCGTTTGCGCTTTGCGCCGGCTCACTGCACATTGGCCTTTGTTGGTGGATAAAGACTACTTGAAGAGAGGCAGCGCACCTGCACCCGACGCCTGAGCTTGAGGAAGCTTGAAGCTTGAGCTTGTTTGACGCCGCCCACGTAGCCACCCGCCGCTTACCAGCAAGCAGCGACCCCGCGTCGTCTCCCGACCCCCCTGATCGACCGAGAACAGGAGCGGCTTCATCGAGAACAGCCATGTGCGAGCACGAGATGTACGTTGTTCCATTGTGTGCCACACGCGTGCTGTGCTGATCCTTGAATCCCCCCGTCCGCTTTCAGCATCGGTGACTACTATAGGGGTTGCAAGGTCAGTGGAAGCCATGCCGAGACGTATAGAACACTCACCACGTATTTGACCAATATAGCACTTCCACGGCCGGTACTTCACAGGCGAAAAGGAGGACTGTGGCTCCCCGACATGTAAGACGAGCGCCGCGCACGCCCACCCGCACACGACGACCTGTCGCTGTCCGACGGTACGTGTGCCTGTGCCTCTCCACACTGTCCCCCATGGTACTCACCTCACCATACTTGGGTGCGTCTGAGCAGGTCGCGACGGAGAAGCGGCGGGTGCAGAACATGTACCAGACGAAGCATCCCGATTGCGGGTAGCGTAGATCCGCTCCGAGATGAGCGCTCCGATGAGCGCTCCGGAACGAGGGGTGGGCGCTTTGGGGTGTTGCGCACGTTGATCTCGACCACGACACTGCTTGCATTTGTGTTTCCTTGCTTTCTTGCTGCCTGTACATCGTCTATATACGCACTCGTTCTCTGTTCTGCTAAATGACACCGGAGCTTGCTCGATATCCGACTTGCGTGACGAAGGAGGCGTAAAGGAGGGATGCTATAGCGCTGCGGTGGCAGTCGCAGCACTCTGAAGGCGTCTTGGTACCGCTTCCGCTGGCGGTAATGGTTCAGGCGATCCTACTGCGGCGCACGGAGCGCTTTTGTGAACATTCTTGTGGGATGGGCGCGATGTCTGCTGGTCTAGTCACCGGTGAGTTTAGCAGTTGCCGTGCTTGTTTCATCACTGACTCCGGGCGCTCATTTCATTGGAGCAGTGCGGCAGTGCCAGCCAGGAGCGGCACTCTATCGGGCTCTTGTTGCTACAAAAATGGCTCAGTGCCCTGAATCAGCTCGTCGAGGTGCTCCGTATCGTCTCCATAGGTCGAGCGCGAACTTAGTGTGAAGGAGGAGTAGGTGAGTGCACTCCGCATCTCATCAAGATGCGGAACGAACGGACTTGTCTGTGAGGGCTGCATTTCGCACCCGGGGCAACATCGGACGGTGTAGGAGATCGTGGCAGGAGGCGCTGCTCCGGCACCGATACCGACATGCACCTTCATGATCATCATACCAACCTCTGCGCCTGCTGTGGTGAGCACCAGCCAGGTACTTGCGCAACGTTCAACCACCCCATCCATCATACTTGTTGAGTTTACGTCCACTTCGACAGGTTGCCTGCTCTCGCTCTCTGGGCATCGAAGTGTCCCACTCCTTTAACGACAAGGAGTACTTCCCAGAGTACTACCCCTTCGTGCTCCCCCAATACGGCCGGACGCTCAATCACGCCACCTGGAAGCGCTGCACCTTGAGTTCCGGTTCCGCGAAGCCACCGGAGTGGAACCTTTCACTAACCCTACATACCAGCAATGGCCGCCCCTGTGGCTCAAGCGATGCTGGCGTTGACATGTCGGCGGCACCTTCCTCGTAAGCCCCCACCACACTTTGCCGTATACGTCGCAAGGGCTCCCTCAGCGCACGCGTTCACGTACGGTTGTCTGGCAGCGGGAGCACGCCTCGTCAGTGCAGCCCTGGCTGCCAGCGACATTACGTCCCGACTCCGCCCTAGGCCTTGAACGCATACGCGACGTTCCTGCGCAGTCCCGACCGTCACGGCGCCGCCCGCCTCGGCGATAAATGCAGCGCACAGCAGCTCCGTCCCGCGCGCCGGCAATGTCGCCCTCTCCGCCCGTCGTTTCAGGTTGAGCGAGCCGACCCGGGGCGACCTCTCTCGCGCCGCCATCTTACGGCATGGGGCCCCCCTTCATTAGGGCAATTACGCCGGCGCGTACGCCCGAGCGCAGCCCTGGCGGTGTTCTCATACGTGTTCGGGGAGGTGGCGGTCTCGTCCGGCGACAGAGAGGGCGCCGCCCGGCGCCAGGAGGTCATCTGCATTCTTATGCTCCTAGCGAGCTCGGACGGACACCTTCTGGGTCTTCCTCGTACCAGCGCAGTACCCACAGGACCCGCACAGACCGACTAGACCGGCATGCTCGCGCTCCCTGCGTATAAAAGAGCAGCGACCCTTGCTGTCAGGCTCCCCAGATCCAACTTTCGCTCCGCGTACCTGTCTCCTCTCACACACCGCAGCTCTATCCAGCCTATTCTCACTCACCGCGCAGCCATGTCTTCCGCGATCGTCCTCCCCGACCTCCCGCACTACGTGCAGCAGCGCGTCAGCGCAATTTACGGCGCGAAGACCGCAGAGGCGTTCGACAGTGCCTTCGACGCGTTCGTGTCGCAGCACGCGACGATTCGTGTAAACGGTGCCGAGATGTCGCGCGCGGACTACAAGGCGCTCCTCCAGGGCCAGACCGCTGCGGACACCAGCGAGGGCATCGCCGGGATCGTCACCGTCAACAACGTCGTCTCCGTCCCCTCGAAGAGCAAGGACTTGAACGCCATCGGGGTGCGTTTTGCCCACATTCCTCTTTGTCACGCTTATTCAGGCTGGTGCTGACACTATTGCTTGCGTGTAGACCGGGTCCGTCGGCATGTCGTTCGACGCGGAGGTCTTTGGCCGGTTCTTCATCTTCGCAGAGCGCCAGTCCAGCACGGTCGCGTCTTCGCTCAATGTCGTGTACGTACTGCGTCGCGTTCTTCTTCCGGCTCGGCTCGCTCACGCTCGTGCACAGCGTGACCAAGGACGTCTCGCCCCCGCCGAACCCTACTGGCGTCCGCGGCGGCGCGTTCGACGGGCGCAGGGCCACTGTCATTGACGAGGTCTTCACTGAGACGGCGAACAAGATTACCCCGCCCGTCGTCAGCGTCCCGCCCTTGCAGCCGGCTACGTAAGCCCTCGCGCGAGGTGCACTACTCTTGATTACTCCGTCTACCGCCCTCGCTCGCGTTAACGCGCGTGCTTGTACTGATACTGTTCATAATTGTGTGTGTACTGTATGATCGCGAACACTTGTATGTATGTGTTGACTATTGACCATGTGTTCCGGACGAAATGGTTAGCACTTCAGCTTCTTTTGTCGACGTTCGACCGCAGCGGCGGTGGAGTTGGTGAGCGCGTCATCCGCACCCGCTACATCCCCCGCGACGTCTTTGATATCGGGGGAGCACATGCAGCAGCATAGACGGAGAAAGAGGCAAGCGAGGGTTAAGAGTAGTCGAAGGGCGCGGAGCAACTTCCGCGTTGCTGGGCCGAAATAATTGTCGCCCGATAGCCTCTCGATCAGCAGCAACAATGGAATGGTAGAGGATCATGCATTGTCATTGCGAGAAAGTCGTGGATAGCAGGGAAATGACGAGGCCAAAGCTAGCGATCGTAATCGTACAACAACGGGCGAGGGCACGCGGCGCCTAAGCACACGCGGCCACTGAGGAGCAATATACACGGAGGTAACTAGAGCGGGCGAGTAAGAATTATCGCAGAACAACGGGCGCGTGCGTAACGCAGCCCGCCGCACGAAGGGTAGACGTAAATTGAGGGTTGCGCAGAAGAGGAATAGCGTAGCGGTTCACGGGAGAGCGAGACGAAGGCCGAGCGACGGAAGGTTGACGTACAGCAAGCAGGCGAACAGCGAGAGGAGCAATAACGATAGATGGGGGAACGCGGAGAACGGGAAGCGGAACGACGCGTACGCCGCGCCCTTCTCGGAGTCGGTGGTGGAGACATGCGGCGCGGGCGCGGCCTCTTCGACGGGCGCGGTGCGCTCGTAGACGGGCACAACAATCTCTGTCTTCCCAGAGACGTCCTGTCCTCGGAAGTAACCTGCAATTCAAACGCTGTCAGACAACACACACGCGACGCCAGCGCGACGTATTTGCAACTCACGAGGGCTGTAGTAGTACCTGCCAAGGACGTTAGTACGTGTCTAGCGGCGCGACATGAGGACAATGGATGGCTCACCAGACGACGGTGCCTTGCGTGTACTGCTCCATGGCCTTGTTGTAACGAGCGAGCTCGGCATCTACCTCGGGTCCGAAGCTAGGAAGCTGGTCTCTGTACCTCACGTAGTCCGCAACGCGCTGCGCCAGCATGTCGGTTAGGATGTCGACCGCTCTCTGGAGATCGACATCGCGCTCGATCATGATACAGAACACGAGGTTCTGGAAATCCCCATCGGCCTGCTCTTTCTGTATACGCGAGGAAACACGATTAGCGTGGCTGCTCGCTGAGATACGTGAGGATTAGATCTTCTTACGTTAAACGAGCACAGGTCCTAAAAGGATAAGGAAAATGGTTTAGGCGCGGCAGAGTCGAGAAGGCGCTGCTACGTACGTTGGGCCAGGTCATGATGTCGATCACTGCCTTCGACATTTCCTGTAGCACGGGGTGGCTCCAGACGTACTCGGGGATTTGGAGATCCAATGAGTATTCGACCATTGCTAGACAGGAGGTGTGTCATTATGAGCTAATGGCGTCTATAGAGACAACTTACCTTCCACAATGGGACCGCCAATGGTTCTCCGGCGAAGGATGATAAAGTCCTCGACGGAAGGAATCTCATCTGTGGAGCGATTCCGAGCCTGCTCGACTTGCGAGTTCATCCAGCTCTCGACGGCCCGGTAGAACCTGCAGCCAGCGTTTCGTAATCAGTCAGCAATCCCGGCCGGAGCGGCGTCTACGTACCTGTTACAGGCGCCAGGGCTGGCGGTAGATCTGAAACGTCGCCAAATGCTGGAGAAGATATGAGTGAGCCAAGGCTGCGCACTTCAATATATGGAGCATCAATGAGGGCCAGACGTACTCGTGCAACATGGCGGCGTAGGGGAAATTCGGAGCGGGCGCGGCGGGGTTCTTGAGGACCTCCATGGAGATGTCCACACCGACCTGGACTGCGTCGGGCTTGGACTGCAGTGCACCCTCGTCGGATAAATCGTCAAACTGCGCACGGATCAGCAACACGCCAGGGCAACGTTGAAAAGAGGCGATCACGCACCGAGAACGCCCAGAAAAAGAACGCGATGCACGTCTCGAGGTGGGCAGCGTCAGCATCCGGGAAGCTCATCCCCGCGTAGGAGTCAAACCGATGGGACAAGAACTTCTGCTTCTTGAGCCCATGGTAGACATTACGCCTGCAGGAACGTGCGCATTAATGATGAGATGACTAGCGACGAAACTGAGTGAGCACTCACCTCTCGAACCACACGTTAGTGGCTTGCGCCGCTGCTTCCTGGTGCGGGTTCGTCTTGAACTCGAACACGGGGGAAGTGATCGCAGTTAGGTCCTTCAGACGAAAGTGCGTCGGGAAAGGGCGGAGCTGCTCGACGCTCATGGTGTTCGAGATGGAGGGGAGAGAAGGAGGAAGGGAGTAGGGGTGCAAGGCAGTTGGCGGCCTGACGCAGAATGTCGCGCAGTAAGGGTATTTGTACCTTACCAGGCGCTCTTGGAGGTGTTTGTCGTACACCCTGACCAGGAGGACGGCTGGGGACGGGCGTTCGGCCCATACAACCCACACGCGGTATAGTTACTTCGCTTACCGTGGACCACGATGGGAACGAAAGGGACACACCGAGGTCCGTGTTTTGGTCCGCGTTTCGGCGCCTTACGTTTCGCGTGGCCCATCTTCGTTATCGGCATGGACTACGTGACGACGCGATCAGCACCGTGCAGCGGGAAAAATACACAAATTCCGCCCTCTCACAGGAGACGCCTCGGATGTTCAGGGTGAGGCGACGTCCGCGGTATTTGGTACCCGGGAACTCGAATTGATGCCGCGTTGTGATGGACGCAAGCGCCAGGTAATTCCTTCCGCGGCACGCTGGGCCCGCCCAAAGTAGACGTTCGTTATTCTGCCTGATGGGACGGTTCGCATGAGCCATATGCAGATTGGCGGGCTCGGACATACCGTAACGCGAACGTCTCGGCGATGAATGCGAGAACACGGGTCGGCTAGGTCTCGCTAAGATCATCTGCGATCACCATCGATCTGCACCTGCGTTTCAGTCAGTTGACCAAAGACTTGCGCTCGAACGGCATAAGACTGTGGTGTAGATATGTTAGAAAAGCAAAATGCGCCGCGATCTTTTCATATATCAGGCAAAATGAGACGTCTTCGAGTGTCTTGCGGGCCTTCTCCACCGCTCAGGAACTCGCGGGATTCTCATTGCTTCAAGAGTGAGAAGATCGGACTACTTCAAGGTCAAGAAGGGCGGCAGCAATGTGAACGTTCATGCTGCGTGCCGTGCTTCCCTGTTATTGTCGACGGTGTTTCGAGGAGCCCGGGAGGCTTATCGATGACATTGTGGGTCCACCCATCAACGTGCCCGGACGGCCGACGGGTTCCCATGGATAGACAAGCCGACATCTCCACGAGCGGTTCCGGTCTTCCTGTTAGGTCCTGGTCAGAAGCTGCGGTCTTCTTGGGTATGGTGTGATCAATACTTAGCTCGTACCCACCCCCTACGCGAGGCCCTTTCGCCGGGGACTACGGAATTGTGGTCGGGGAGCTGCGCGCCTCTGACGTCCCTGCATGTGCGTGAAACGGCACTTACGAACGTCACGTAGCTCTCCCCGCCTGTATTTGTCATCAGATGAGATCTTGCCAGTGTACGGGTCCGTCTGCGCGCTGACCGCGAAAGTTGGGACGCCCGGACATCAGAGCACCAACGTTCGAGAAGGGAGCGATTGCAGCTCGCCGCCTACCGCCAACACGGCGGCAGTATACTGTGATTGCCAGCGTCCGAGAACATCGCGGACGAAGTTGAGGAGGCTGAAGATCACGTCTACGAGGAAGCCATCAACGACGCCAATAGAATAATGACAGTGTGTGATGACAAGGCAGTCGCTAGTCGGAGTTCCTGTGCCTATGTGGTCCCGTAATGGACCGGGAGACGCACGCCCGGTTGCAGCGATATGGGCTAGCGAGCTCCGAACGGGATATTAGTTGCCATGCTATCCTGGAAAAAGACAAGTCTGCACTTGTAGGCTATGCGAACGGCGCAGAACACCGCCAGTGCATAGATGAGCGCTATCCAAAAGGTGCTATGGCATGTCAAATGGACCCTGCGTGCATCACAACACACCATAGATACGTACCTCATATGTCGACCCACGACGTCACCAGTTCATGTTTGGTCGCTTGGTGGCCCAGCGATGCCGGAGCTAAGATACTGCTGCTCTAGGATATGTGGTAATGCGCTCGTAAGTCGCGTCGCCCCGCTAGACGCACGTTACCGAGCTGCAGGGGTCGCGGGAGTGAACGTGTAGAACAAATGACGCACGGGACCGGCGCCGCCCTCTGCCGCCTCGCCTCTAGCTTCACGCCGGAACGGATACAATGCTCCTGCAGGCTGCTAGGCAAAAGTATCACCGGCGTGATCCAAGACTCTTGCCATCCAGGGCTCGTAGATGTTCAGGCATGATGGACGTAATTTTTGAATCCCAGACGGCCCCTCAAACGCACTCGCAGGTCGGCGCGCTAGCCAGCTCGAAGATGCCGTACACGAGGCCTTGTGCATTCCCCTTGGCCATTGTGCGCAGCCGTTGGCGGAGTGCGAGCGCCGCCGACGACATTGGGCGGCAGTGGCTCGTTACGCAATGCGGCGGCCATGTTTCTAGCCGGAAGACGCAGGCCATGTCATCCAACGCGCGAGTCGGAACTACTCACCAGGAAGGGTTCCGCGGTCTAGCAATAGCACGAGAGGCGCACCAATCCGGAGGTCGTATTTCTTCGGTGTTCATTGATATCACAAAGAAGTGCTGCTACGCCCGACCTGCTGCCGTACTGTAGAAAGTCGGATTCAACCACATCAAACCGGAGGAGACATGTAAGATGGAACAAACGCACCTTCGACCCAGCGACGTCCGATCGCCGACATGAGACAGTTCGAAGCCGGACATGTAAGCGGGAAGCATATCGATTCTATAGGCATAAGCGGACAAGGGGCCACTCAGATAGGCATACGCGAACCTCTAGTCAAGAAACTCTAGCCAAGAAACACAAGAACGCAATGTCTGTCACGTACAGGACACCATAGGTTACCATAACTCGAAAGTCTTCAAACGTTCTCCCCACGGCTCCGAGCCTCGGCGAGGCTCAATTCTATAGCGAAGCGCAGGTCTTCGTCATCTTCGTCCCCGCGCGGCACAGCCCCGTCGCTTCGCCCAGACAGACTGGGGCCGGCGAGGACACCTGTCAACGAGCACGTCGGACTCAGCGATGGCGATGCAGAGACGTGCGACGGGGAGGGTGCCTCAGAGGAATGGAAAGAACGTAGGGGGTTGCTCCACGCGCTACGTATCGACTGCGGGCTTCCCACAGCAGAATCCCTCATGCTCGACGCAGGCGTCGCCCAGATGCTTGTGGCGGCGCCACCGCTGCCAGACGCTGAGGATGGGGTACGACTGACTGCAGGGAAGTGGTCGCTATCAGCCACGGGAGGGACGATCCTTTCAGCACTCGAGCTGGCGCTCCGCGCCGGCGAGCTATGGTCCACCCCTGCCTCCATCGGTTCGGGATGGAAACGGGGTGATACCTGGACCTTGTGATTGGACGTAGACGGCATGGCGCGCGGGACTGTGCGACCGCCCTGGAAGACGCTTGTACCAGCGCCAGAGGTGGGAGAGGAGTGTCCTGAGGAAGACGACCTGCGCGAGGCGGCGTTGGAGGGCCCCAGTCCGAACACGGCGCTCGGGGTGGCCATCGGAGTTGGTAGGTCGTCGAAATCGCCCATAAACACGCCTTCGTCTTCGCCATAGGGGGATGGCTCCACAGCGCGTCGCCCACGACCTGCTTCCTCGTCCCGGCTGAGCATCAGGACGTATTCCACGGCTTCGACTTCGCTGAGTCCGAGATGCGCAAGCGTCGACAGCTGGTCTCTCTCGCGCCCGAACGTCCGCCGGGTGTGCCGCTGTTCCTCGTCTAGTTCGCGGCGGGACTCGGCGATGTCGCGATGCATCTCCAGTTGTTCTGGATAGTGGAGAGAATATCTTCGTTAGTTTCTTGGCTCGCTTCTACCATACACATCGCGCTAAAGCACTCACGATGCCACTTGGCTACGCCGCTCTGTTTAGCAGTCCGCACAGTCTTGCCCTTTCCGTGCATGCCAGGCCTGCCCACCGGACCGGCCTTCCACGCCATGACCCTGCTGCCGACCGATACCATCAAAGCATCGCGATCTAGCAGTATCTGGCTGACGCCATCCCATTCTGCGCCGGTGGATGGTCTAGCGGCGGGGGAGGCAAATGTGCGCAGCGACGCACACGTAAGCGCGTCCCACACTTTGACCGTTCCTCGGGACGAGCCCGACACCAGGACGGCGGAGTTCCACGCGAGTGCCGTCACCGCGCCGTCCTCGTGAGCGGAAAAGGCGTGCGCCGGAAGCACGACAGCTGTGCCGGAACGGGGAGGCTGCGGAGGTCGCGCATCCCACGGATAGATGCTGATAGCCCCAAGTTCATCCCCCGCGATCACGAAGCTGCTATCCCCTTCGCGAGAGGCCCACACCGGGAGGATGGACCGAATCGGCCCCGCAGCTGCATCTCCGAAGGTAATCCGCTCGAACACGCCCGATGCGGCTGTCCAGTTGAGACGATAGAACTGAGAGCTGGGGTGATAAGCAACCAGGAGAGATAGACGATCCCGTTGAGCGGAGATACGCAAGTCCGAGACATCCAGAGAGGTACGCTCATACGGGGATGTGCCAGAGCCGGAGGGGGTAGAAGGTGCAGGGATTCGTATTTCGCGAGGTTCTAGGACGGCAACATCCGTCGGCTCTAGGGGAAGGGACGGAAAGCCGATCCATACGAGGAGGGCGCCGCTCCGAAGAGCTGCAGTGACGACACCCTGTTGAAGATCTACCGCGAGCTTGATGCAAGGGTCGGGCAGGAGCGAAGCCCCCTTCTCCGAGGTCCACAGACACGTGAGAGTGGTCTTGATACCCCAAAGCTTCACTCGGCCGTCGATGCCGCCCGTGGCGAAGACAGAAGACCCGTCTATACTGTGGTCCCAAGCGACGCACTCTACGGCGCCCTCATGACAGTCGGCCAGGCGACATCTGACTAGCTTCGCAGCAGACGCCCGATTGTTGTCCATGACCCGAACGGCGGTGGTAACCGCGACTTCGCCGTTCCTGTAGCCCCAAAGGATTTTCGCAGTTCCACCCTCGGATGCCAAAGCGACCGACGAGACGTGGGGCGAGAATTCGGCATTGGGATTACCGATCCCCAGTCCGTTCGCGGTCCCCGAAGCGTCAAGGAACCCGCGAAGGACTTTGCCGGACAAGGGGTAGGATCGCGAAATGACGCCGTACTGAAGCGACGCCGCTAACAGCGTGGTGTTGGGCATCAGGTGCATTGCCGAGACAGCAGAATGATGCGGAATATGGGTGATGGTGGTATTACGGGAGTATTCCCATCGCCTGTGCAAAGGATGAGTACCGAACGTCAACCCAGATGGTTCGCGGGACGCATTGCACCGACAAAACGGGTCACGAGGTAGACTTCGAAGACTGGTCAAAGAAATGGAAGCGCACACGCATCCACCGTAAAACCCGTGTTTGCAGGGCGTGGAAAGTTTTTTCAACATAACAAATTGCGTGGAACTCGAATCAACCTGATAGTGATCCAAACCGAGGCAAGCAGGAGGGCGAAGGGCTGAGCTGCCACATGTTCATTGCAGGACCGCATGGTACCAGCGAGGCACAACCAGACAACATATATGCTCGCACGCAGCTCAAACGGTATCATCGTCCCCAGAGTTCAAATTGCAATGACGTACCGCCGCAGATTGTAGCGCAGAATGAACTCCCTCTTCCAGGTTGTCTCCTCCCTCCGGAGCATCAGGGTCCGGTCGTGGGCGTCATCCTGCAGATCGCTCTCCGGTGTTATCCCGAGGTACTGGTAGACGTATGCTCTGCGCCAGGTGTTGTCGTCGGCTATGTGGGCATGGAGCTGCTTGCATATCCTCGCGAGAGTGAGGAGGTCGGGCGGGTCGAGGAAGGCAGTGACGTGAGTGAGCGATTCCGATGGGAGGCTGAGCAGAGCGCTTGGTGTGCTGGCTGCATGCGAGTTGCCGTGCAGGTGTCCATGTTGGCGAGGAGTGGTATGCGAGCGAGATTGTTTGTGTCGGTGATCTTTAGTGGAATGAGCTTCGATGGGCCTATTGGGCATAAAAAGGAGTAGTGGAAAATAGATGAGGTTGCCGCAGACGGTGTCTGCGATGGTGGTGGTCGAGGTTCAAGTTGCGATTTGGCTCGATTTGGCCAATGTGGCGGGATGCGCCCGCCGAGTCATCGAGACCTCGACTCAAAGATCCCGAATGGACCACACAACGGTGAAAATGAATCTTATGTTATAATCAGTGTGTAGCATGATGACCTGTATTGCATGGCTGCAGTCGTAACCCTATACCGATGCGAGGCAGTGGAAACGCTATCTGCGGTTAGGAGGCGCTCGTTGTACTCAAGAGTCGGGTACACGCATAATCAGAAAGCAGGCTACATGAGCTGCCCATAACGACTATACATAAAGTCGAGGGCAAGAAAAGGTATCCTCCTTTGCACGGTGTCGTTGGGTTGGGAGGTGAAGCCAAGGGGGCTGAGGCAGTACGAGCTTCTTCGAATGTATGCCATGTAAGCGCAGTGCCGCCTCGTAACCTCGTGTTCATGGCTCTCTGGAGAAGATGGTATCGGCGTGCCGTGCGCGCAGAATAGTGTACATTCCGTTTTGTAGTGCATTCATACAAGTCTCCTGTCCGTCATAGCACGCACGATGCAGCCAGTACCCGCAACCTCTGTCAGCTGCATCCGGACAACCATCAGGGATGGAGAGCAACGACGCAGCATTTGAGGGGCTCACCTTCTCGTGCCAGCCCAGAAGCACACTCCCGCTCACGTCCCCCCAACCTGGCAGGGCCATACCCTTGTACAGGTACTTCATCAGGGTGTCCTGCGCATCCGTAGACAGTGCCTTCACGACACCCGGAATCTCCGTCGCCTTGGTACTGTTCAGTATCGAGACCAAGGTTTGTAGGTTGAGGTTCTATTAGACCGTGCATACGCCTCTCAATTCTTCGATCTTCAGTCAGGGCGGAGTCGATCCGGGACGTACCTTCGCCTCTTCTGCGGCCGGGCCGTAAGGAGCATCCTCGAGAACCAGAGACAGGGCTCCTGCAATATCACCCCTGAGAAACGCGTTCAGCATCAGCAAAAAGTCTTCGAGGGGTGCAAGCTCGGACGCACTTGGATAGTGAACCCCGTACAGATGCCGCCTTCTGCTTCACATCGTTCAACGCTTGCGCAGGGTCGCGCGGGTCGGCCTCGTAGAGCTCGCTGTCAAGCAATACATCCTCGTCGTATTGATCAATGTCAATCTTCCGGAAGTTCACGTCCATAGTAGCAGAGCAAGAGAGTCAAGTTATGTGCAAGTGGCGGAGCTCGGCGAGCTGCGATGATCTCTGCAGGTTCGATGGCTGCGTGGTGACTTGGTTCAGCTCAACCCGCCAGTTCGACTAACAAGTGAACTGATGAAGGGTTAGCTCCGGAGAGCTGGCCCACGTGCGGAGTTAGAATCACCGCAGCGCGCTAGAGCGCTTTCTCGGGCGTCTTTCATCATTCTTCCACAACTACGCGCGTCCCCTCTCGACTAGCACTAGTTTCAGCCTTGAAGCATTTAATCGAAGAGAACGACCGGTAATTTCTGAGAGAGCCTCACGTTGACTCTCTATACATGATGCATGACGATGCCAAACATACTCTTGGGCGTCGGAAACACCAGGTAAGCATCGTGGGGTTCGATAAAATTATCTATCCCTAGACAGCAGATGTGTCTGTAGTATGTACGTCTATATAGTTTCAAGAAATGTGAGTGCGCCTTGCATACATTTCGCGTTCGGCTGACCCCATAATGCTTTTGTAGAGAAGTTTAATGGCGTTCGGATATGTTGCCGGAATGGAAGGACCGTTGGCCTTGTTTCTTCTGGGCAGGTGATCCGGACTACCATAGGGTGTCAATCGACCCCAACGTGTCCTCCAGCATACGCAAGGAGCGGGTGCGGGCCCATACCTCTCATGTTGGGTCGTGGTTCCTCGTAGCGGGCGGCGGCCTGATGACAATCGCGAACATGAGGCACATTGATCCTCGTGTACGGCACAGGCAATGCCTACCCCGGCGAAATGAGGGCGTGCACGAGGTGAGCGAAATCACCTCGAGGAGTCTTCTATGCAAGGGCCATCGGCACCTCCGCTCCAGCGGCTTTGCATGCGGACGACGCCCCGTCGCCGTGTCGGTCTTCGCGAATCCTGTGCTCCCTTCACTTCAATCGCCGCATCCTCGCACCTCAATCTGGTGCGCGATCGCGAGTCTGCGCCCGTTTCACATGCTGGGCCTGAACCATCCCCACCTGCCTAGACCGCTATGAAGCGCGGTTTTGACCTTGTGAGGCTGCGCTACGCCGCTAGCCCGAGGCTGCGTGCTCGCTGCGAGGCGTTTCGCGATCCCCGGCCCAGGACTATATACAGCTGTGCCTCAGCGAGTGTCCGGTTGCACCGATACCGTGAACTCTCACCCTGAATTGACTCCCCCCTTACACCCTGCACTCTCGCCATGCTTAACGCCTTCAAGCTCAAGACCTACGACCTCGAGCCCGTCTACGCCGAGTGGACGAACCCACCTCGCTTCCTTGGGAACCCGAAGAAGGATCCCCCCGTGGACGACTGGCTAGGCCAGATCAAGGCCGGCTGCATCGAACGCAAGATCCCCCGCGAGTACTGGCACAAGGTCGCACAGCACTACCTGGCCGACAAGGCGAAAACGCGCTTCGATGAACTCAAGCTCGTGATGAAGAACATGCACGGAGGGAAGTACCGCTGGACATGGAAGAACTTCAAAATCGCCATGCGCAACATGGGCTGTGAGTACCTCTTCTCCGGTTCGCGCGCCCGAGGCACCCGCTGATTCACGTGCGCTGGGTCCAGGGGACATTGACCCGCAGAAGACGCAGACGATCGAAGTGGAGAGCAAGCCATCGGGCTTCTGGAGGATCATTAGAATGGGCAGCGACGGCGATTCGAAGGAGGCTGCGCCCGTGCAGGCCACGCCGCCGCGGCCACCTCCGAAGTCGCGCGCGACGTTCGACTTCGGCTCCACGATGAAGACTCTCCCTGCCATCCCTACCATGCGCCGCTCAACCACGACAGACTCTGTAGAGACGATCTCGTCGCTCAGCACATCCGGATCGTCGGGCTTTGGCTCGTTCTTCTCTTCTGTGATGAGCACTCCCGCGTCCACGCCTGCCATATCTACGGTCGCAACCCCTGCGGGTACGCCAGGTGGATGTAAGCCAGCTCTCTTCCTCACCCAAGTCGTTCAGGCCTAACATTTTCCTGCCTCCCAGCGGTTACAACCGTCACCCAAGTTCCCGCCTGGCTCGTCAGCGCCTGCCAGTCTCTCGAGTTCCTCACGAACGAGCACCCGAAGGTCATGACCGCCGTTTCCGCGGTCCTCATCACCGTCGGCTCCCTCCCCGCGCTCCCCGCGTTGACCGCCGGGGCCGGCGGCGCCTTCCTCGCCAGCAGCACCGCGCACGCTCTCGGCTCCCTCGCAGTCGGCCTCGGGACGCTGCTCCAGGCGCAGACAGATGGCAAGGTGCAGGTCGTCCAGGGCGACGCCAAGAAGTCATGAAATGCCGAACGGCTGGGAAGGGTCGCCGGGCGACGCTAATCCCTCGTTGTACAACAGTGGACCCTGATTTACTATTGTTATCTATCGTTGTCCTGTTGCCGTCAGTGACGTACTGCTCTGGGCCAGGATTGACTGTGTACTTGTAGAGTAGGTGAGTGCCCGAGGATATTCCATCATGATTGAGCTGTTGCTGACTTGACGCTCCGCACGTCTAGACCAACTGCCGACTGCAATGATACCATATATTAACTTAGTCTCGACGAAACTCCATGAGGACAGATTCGCAATACATCCACGTTCATCGGCGCGATACAACATAAATAAGTACAGCGACCAGCGCAAGGGCTTCCTAAATATACCGAGTAACTCATCATCATCAGCACATTCAACGGTGCGAGTGCGCGCGGTCGTGCGCGGTCTTGAGGGCCCTCCCCACGACCACCGCGGCCTCTCCGATGGCCGCCACCGCGGCACTCCCACCCGTGCTCACCGTCCCCACCGCAACCAGGGCGGTCGCCACTGCCGTCAGGACGTCAGGGTGGTCGTTCGAGAGCGTCGAGAGCGCCTCTGTGGCTGCGAGTAGCCAGAGCGGCACCTGTGCCGTGATCGTCTGCAGGACCGTTTGCTGGGGCTGAGGCGTAGGTCGGAGGAATGGGAGCGCGGGGAGGGAGAAGACGGAACCGCTCCGTGTCGGGGTTGGCCTGGGGTCCTTCGGGACGACCGTGGCCTTGGGGGGTGAGGCCTTCGTGAGCACTTTCGACTCCGAGCCTGAGGCCTTGTTGGCGTTGGTCTTCGAAGGCTTCGCGTCGGTGAACGGCTTCTTGGGCACAGCCTGGGGTACCTTGCTGTTGCTCTTACCCGGAGCGACGGGTTGTGCGGGAGTTTCGTCCTTGCCGCCAACGATCCACCAGAGGCCGGATGACTTCCGTTCGACAAGGACCGGGCGGGTCTTTGTCTCATCGATGTTCCCTGCCGATACATCATACCATGGTGAGTTCTCCGGCTTCCTCATGCAAACGTGAAAGTACTCACATCCCATGTTCAGGACCGCGACCCTAAAGTCCTTCCAGCGCCAGTCCCACTGCTGCCCGTGCAGCGCGCGCATGACTTTCTCCAGCTCGAGTACGCGTCCGCGCGCCTTCTTGCCCATGAAATGCTTAGCCACGGCCGGCCAATGCGTCTTTGGGACCGCGCGCGCGGAGCACCCTTTGTCGACGAGGTTTAGCCACGCTTCGGCGGTGGGATCGTCCTTCCGCTTGGGCCTTCCTTCGAACTCGGGGACAAGATGATCCGCGTTAGTCGAGCTCCATTCCTTGAGCGCGACTACCAGGTCGAAGGGGCGGGCGGGGGCGAAAGAGAATGCGCTGAACATTGTGGATGTAGGTTTTTTGTGCAGGTCGATACCACGATGGAGCAGAAAGAGGACGAAGGTGCGGTACGGTAATCCCCTCGGAATATTTTGGCTGTTATAGAGTGTTGAAAGCTCTTTGTTCGGCTTTTCTAGACCTCGGTTAGGGATCTTAGCCACAGATGTAACACGCGAAGCCATTGTCCTAGGCTCTACTGCGGTCTCACGTATGAACGCGTGTAGCGTTCCGGCTGCCTTTGTTCGCGATGACCACGTGAGCGCGTTGGCTCGCGTGCGTAGTGGCTAAGACTTGCCGTATGTCTGACGGCAGAAATTATTCTCGGCGTGCGGTAGGAAGAAGAGAGCAAACTGAGATCATGATGATGGATATTTAACACGAGAGATACATGTGTACGATGCCTAAACAACATAAAACATACTATGGAGTCAGCGTAACAACAAAACATATCAAAGCGCGAGTACATGGCGGTATAAGTAGTGTATAATGTATAGCAGACGCATCTATATGTCCATTGAATCAGCTACGATAGTCCGCCCACGCGTATGGGTCCTGCACCAGCGGATCCGCAAGGAACTCGCAAAAACGCCCCTCCCTGCCACCTACCAGAGCGCACTGATAAGACACGTCTCGCCTCCAGCGGTACACTACCGTGCGAAGCCCGGAGGAGCCTCGCAAAACGGTCTCCGCGAACGACCTGATCTGAACACGCCTCCACTCCTCCGTGCGCGAGTCATGCAAAGCACAGTCCGCGATCCACGTTGGGTCCCACAGGAGGGTCTCGAGCGATGGGGGCAGGTTTCCCACCTTGATAGTCTCGGTCTTCAAGTCACGGCACTGTCAATATAGCCGTATCAGCACATTGGAGCGGTCATAAGCAGGGCTGGAGTGTGCTCACCCGCTTGCCGAAGTCTTGGATGTCGAGAAAGCGCAGCCGCGGGAACTGCAACCAACAGTTCCAGTTGGTGGGGTACGCCATCCCAGCGTAGCCCGCAGGCCTGAGCTTGCGTTCCACGCGCAATCTGACGAGCTGTGGCCCGAAGAGACTAGCTACTTCGCCCATTTCCTTGCGGCATACCTTGGAAAGGCATAACGACGTGATGTTGCCCGGGGTAGTCACGCCGTCAAGCATTGAATACGGGCATGACAGAGCGCACAATCGCGGCAGCTTCCTCGGGATATCCAGAAGTTCGAAGTCGTCCTCATCCTCGATATCAGGATCAGGGAGGGAGGCGTAGGCGTGTGCCGGGACTTCGACTAGAGCTGGTAGTCCTTTTAGGATCATCATCAGCCGGGGGCTGAGATATAGACCGAGTCCGCGAATGCGGCGCAGTGAGGAGAATTTCAGCCCGTCGGGGTCCTTCAATATGTCGACCGCGACCGGCTCAGGCACACACACGTCCCCCAGACCGGAAAGATCGAGCGTGTTGAGCCGCCGGAGTTCGGGAAGAATGCCATTGACCGCGGATATGTACCCCGAGGTTTGTGCTTCGGGGCACCCGAGGCGAAGTCCCCGGACCAGCCCTGCGTGGTCCGGAGATACTCGAATGGTGGACGCAAATGTTTTCAAAGCTCGAGTGTTGCTTAGCTCCGGGTATCTGTAGAGCTCCGCTTCGGCAGCGCTCTTGAACAATGAACAGACCGTTGCAACGTCTGCCAGAGTGCGTTGGTCCGCATCAGGGAGAAGCCCTACAATTCTTAGCCACAACTCCGGTGGCAGAGGGACGTCGTTCTTCTTGAAGTACTCGTCTTGCGCGCTGCTGAGTTCCGTTGTAGATCGTCCAGAGAAATCAACCTCAAAGGGGCGGTAATTTATGAGCTTCAATGAAGGATAGCTTGGCAAGGATAGGACCCTCCTACCTGATCGAGGCCCTCAGAGAAGTTGCCAAGCGTATTCGGCAGAGCATGGGCATTTCGGTCTTGACGTTGAGGCTCCAACGAAAGGGTGGAAATATCGGGTAGCAAAATGGAAAGATCCTCTGCGACAAGCCGATCCTGAAGGGTTGAACGACTTGATAGTGCCCCGGAATGATCGCCCTGTAGGGCGCTGTGCCCGTCGACTTTCCCGGCTCCACCGACCATGTCGCCCAAGCTCAACACGGAGCGACACGGAAGAAACTGCCAAAGAGAGGTTGCAGCAGAGATGCGTAAAACGGTGGATGGTGGTGGGGATTCAAGAGGGTCGTGCGGCGATTTATACGGTTGGAGACTGGCACAGTGGTTGTTGGATTTGGCCGCGCATGGTTGTAGTCGCAACGCGAGACGCGTCAGCCAAGTGATCGTGTGGCTAAGAGCTCTCCCATTGTCCCGCGGAGTACAATGGACACTGCTCATCAATGCGCGCATTAACTCGGACTTCGTTTCTGACTTTTAGAGGGTGAATAATGAGCCAGGCTGCTGGCTCGCCGAAGCTTAATACTTACTTGCCCGTCTTCGGCTCAATTGGCGCGTGTAAGATGGTTTCTAGCGGCAATGCAGAGGGCGTGCTATGAAGCATCCTTGTCAAGCGAGGTGCTTTTGAACAGTTCTAGTGGCGGGAGCACTGGCCGTGTGCATTGATGCAACTACGAAATGTACCAGTGAGGGGCGCCGAGACTCCGAGCGAGTGACAATCCAAAGCCTTGGAGTAACGCATTACAACGTACCTCGTTTAGTTGTGCACAGTTCAGCATAAATTCCATCTTAAAGACTGTTATAGAGAGCACTGGCCTGCTAGGTCAGTCGCGCTGAGTGAATTGAAAATTCCCAGTCGAAGTTTTTCTCACTTAGGCTGGTCCAAGGTGGCGCATCGTTCAACTATGTTTGTCCGTGTTGACATGATCGTTTGGCGCCCAGTAGCATGCGGCCGCCAAGGCAACGACAACTCTGCTCTCTTCCTGCTTCGTCGCGCAGATTGCGGGTAAGCCTCGTCTTCTGTACTGGTAACTGGGAATGCTGATCAGAAAATTTATAGTGTTCGCATCTGCCCCGCATTTAGTGCGTAATTCTGTACATATAGATATCGTATCAACGTCGTCAACCCATCCGGCAAATGGCGACGAATGCTTTTCTTTCCTACGATGTCTTGATTCTGGTCCTCGGGTGGTTTCGGGACGACTATAGCTCGCTTTGTGCGGTCTCTCTCGTGAATCATACGTTCAGAGAGGCGTCTGCGACATATCTGTACCGAAAAGTGACATACTCCCCAGAGTTCAGCCCCGTCCTCGACCTCAGAAAACGGGACGACCTTCGGGTAATTTTCGGCATGCTTGTATTTCTGCTAGGTTACTAATTCTCGTATAGGAAGGGCTCTTTGTCTCGGCCCTCCTACCTCACAATGCACCACTTGTCCGGCGCTTTGAAGTCAGTGGTAAGTCGTCTAGACGATCGTCTGACGCTCTTCGGTCTTAAACCGCTTGCCACAGGGTACATATCGACGCGTCCGGCGCAAATAAGCAGGCTATCAAAGTATATGAAGACCGCTGTAGAGAGCTGGCCCAATCTGAATACTTTGGTATTCGCACCGAAAAAACACCATGACGCCTTGTTCACGGAGGTCCTGCCTCTGTTGCCACATCTGAGTTGCCTGCGCAACTTCACAGTGAACGTGAGCTGCGCGGACGAGAAGCATGTTCCCGCGCTCGTCCAGTTACGCAACCTCGAAAGTTTGACGATCCAGTCCCCGACACGGGCCCTCCTGCAGTCCCTCCCGCAGTGGCTGGAGGAGCTACAAAGCACACTCCGCAATTTCCGACTAACGGTCAGTCCCTCTTCTGTCAAATTATCTATTCTCGCTAAGTCAACAAACTTCGTGTAGCAAAGCTGCGGATCGGTCACTCCGGGGGTCTTGCGCTCCTTCCTGCCTTATCTCCATAATACACCCTCGTTCGCTCTCGGTCTCTCCTACTCGCTCACAGATGACGACATGTTCAAATTCTGGGAGGACCTGCCTTGCCTACAGACTCTCGACTTCCGTTACTACCTGGTAGGTTTTTCTGCCCATCTTCGAATCAAACAGGGCTGATTCTCGGATTCGCCTAGCAAATGCGACCCTCGATAAACCCCCGCCTCGCACATCTGCGCCATCTTACAGTCCGGTACTCCAGCGTCTCAACAACGGATGAGACCAATCGCCTCTGTCGATGGGTTCGTCGCGTGATCGCCAACGCCCCGCTGGAAACGCTACGTCTGATCTGCGAAAACGAGACGGACGGTGTCGCAGTCAGCTTCCATCCGCTCGTTGAGCACCTCTCCGCCAAGCATGCCACCCGTCTCCGGATACTGGATATGCCGGGATGTTATGTGCCCAAAGACGCACTAAGCAAGTTGTGCCGTACTTGCACTGCCCTAGAAGAAGTCGCGCTGAGTATATCGACAGACACGCTGGTCAGTTCCTGTTTGCCATACGATCCGCGAACGAAGTACAGCACTCATGGGGACACAGATCGATTTTCCATCATTCGCGAGACCCTCGACACGCCTACACACAGTGACGTTCAACATACGGAACCACTGGTGCCGCTGCGACATCTCCCAGGACCTTGCGGAGACGCTGGTACGCAGCGCTCCGACCCTGCGGCGTGTCACCGTGGACGGGCATCGGTATGAGGTACGTCACCGCGTCGATGTTGTCCTGTGCACGATCTAAGGATTGTTCTACTCCCACAGGGCGCATGGAGGCCCGCTCCGGATGGGAGCGTGCAGTTCCGAGTGAAGCACGTTCCGCGCGTGCAGCGTCTTTTCCCGTGGGAGCGCGGTAGCGTCGAAGAGAAGGAGGCCATTCACATTCTCTAGACTCTGGCGACCGAATTCACCAATCCTATTCCGAAGTCTCTGGATCCTCATAGGTTGCGATACATGCCAATCTGCCGTCGCCGCATGAGACCGCCCGATGCTTCCATACACGTGCGCTTAAAAAGTGAGTCCTTGTGACGTGAACTTCGGCGGGTCGTCTTCCTTACAGGCGCCAGTGTACATTACAGAGTCTTGAGTACCCCCGCACGGAATGGACTGAATGCAAACTCTTACGTGTCCGCGATGGTGACTCGCGCTGGATCATACTAACGAAACACCAAACAGCTGTTGCAACGATCAGCGTCACTTCTATACCTGAGCGGCTCTTCGGAGTTCGTCTGAGTATTGGAGCGCATGCCCATGTCCCCGGCACCCTGTAACTCGTACATCGATATTTTTGGACGTCCTGCGTGACGATGCCGCTGGTGCTCTGCGCTGCTCTGCTACCATAAAAATGGGCAAAGGTGCGTCCATACTCGTAACAGGAGACTTCTAGTACCTTGATTGACACGGTCGCTTAGGGTGGTGCTCGCTGTACCCACGGTATGACTTCCAGTTGCCTATGCCGCCTGCTATGGCGGGAGTCACGCAGCACGGTCCCGAAAAGACAAGGGCAACGGTGAGTTGGTGTGCCGGCACCACTGCCAACTCGGCTCCGCGATTCGCAGTCACCTCGACTTCGACTTGCGGAGCCGTGTACTTGCGCATTAACCCGCTTCTGCTGTATATATACACGCTTCAGATCGGCGACCATTGCAGCACTCCACAGCCGCGGCACACACTCTACTGACACTTCGGGCACTGCTTTTGACCACACTCCTGCGTCCATCATGTCGTTCAGCTTGTCTTGGCAGCTGGTCGCGGCCTCTCTTCTATTCTTCATCTCCGTGAGATATGTCACGGGACGACGGGCGAAGCTCCCACCTGGACCGAGTGGACTTCCGCTTCTGGGCAGCCTCCACAAACTGCCACCGACGTACGTATATAAAAAGTTCTTCGAATGGGGGCAGGAGTACGGTCAGTCTCTTCTCCTTTAAATTGTTGGTTTTCCTCATACTGACAGAAGACGCTCAGGATCGGACGTCATACATGTCAAGCTCCTGCGGAAACGCACAATCGTGCTCAACACCATCGAGGCCGCTAGAGATCTCCTCGACAAGCGCAGCGCGAAGTATTCGGACAGGCCGAGCATGGTCTTGCACTCTGACATGTGAGCCTACCGAACCACAGGAATCGTCGCCGCTGTTACACACGGATTAACTGACTTTCGTGCGTCAACAGGATCGGCCAGGAGGCCGCCCTGGTCTCAATGCCTTATGGCGATCGCTTCCGAAGGCACCGTAAGTGGATGTACGACGGTGTCGGGAACAAGGACAAGCTCAGGAGCTACGAGGACCTCCAGCGTGAGGGGGTCAACAACCTCCTACGAAACCTCCTCCACGACCCGCATGAGTTCTTGGACCATGTCCACTTGTACGTAAATCTCCAATATAAGAGATCTCTTCCAGCTCACGCATTGAACTCATAGGTATTTCGCCGGTATCATGACTCAGATAACCTACGGCAGGCGGGTCACCTCCCTTCAGGACGAACTTGTCCAGGCGGGCGAACGGTCCGTCGAAGGGGCGAATGGCCTCGGAGGTCCCGGCGCCCAACTTGTCGACCTTGGGTTCCCTATGCGTGCGTTTTCCCATACCATACTCGCAGAAGGGAAAGGTCCTGATACTCGTGCCTCTCCCCTGCGAATAGTTCAGCACATTCCGAGCTGGTTCCCCGGTGCTCAGTTCAAGAGAGATGCGCTGAGAGTACGCGAATACGTCCGCGTATGGAAGAACTTAGGTTATGATCTTCTCGCAGCTGAAATGGCTCGTATCATGCTCTCTCTCGAAGTACGTCAAGCTAACAGAAGTCGTCCAGGCCGCAGACACCGCCGCACCATGCATATACGCTTCGATTTTGGCTGAATTCGGCGGTTCTCCTCCCCCCGATGTTCTGGACGACGTCAAGGGTTTACCGCCACTCAACGTATACGGAGGTCAGCGATTATTACATCTTATTACCTTTCCACGTACTCACCTAACATACTGTATATGTAGCGGGCGTCGAGACGGTTTGTATTCACTACATATATACTCAAAAACGCCAGCTGATAGCGTGACTATCTAGAGCCGCGGGACACTCTCAACATGGTTCCTACACCTTGTGCGCAACCCACATATGCTCCGAAAAGCGCAGGACGAAATCGACAGGGTGATTGGGAACGCGCGTCTGCCGGAGTTCGGTGACCGTGAATCTCTGCCATATCTGAATGCGCTGCTCGAGGAGACATACCGGTGCGTTTTGATACAATGGGATGGCTGAACGTGTTCTGATATGACGATGCATAGTTGGAGTCCAATTTTACCAATGGGTGAAGAGACTACGCGTATTCTAGTGTGTTATGTTTGTCTGACTTCACTCTCATAGCCGTCCCGCATCGCGTCACCGCCGACGATCAATATCGTGGATACGACATTCCCGCAGGCTCCACTGTTATCGCGAACACATGGTACGCATCAACCGCAAGGTTCTCGCCCATTTGTTTTGACCGCCATGTACACAGGGCAATGACTCGCGACACTCGCTTCTACCCCGACCCCGAAGAATTCAACCCCGAACGCTTCATGGTTCCTGATGAGAAAAAACATGAACGCCTGATGCCTAGCAGCTTTGTGTTCGGATTTGGTAGAAGGTCAGCTGCACATGTCGTAAATATTCCCCTGATAGGGTTCTGACCGGCGTTTTGTTCCCGAACAGAGTCTGTCCTGGCCAGGCGCTCGCGGACCCTAGTCTGTGGCTTGCCATGGCCAACATCGTTGCTCTCTTTGACATCAAGAAGGCCGTTGACGAGGCAGGTAACGAGGTTACGCCTCCTATCGTCTTCCTGCCGGGCTTTACTAGGTTGGTGCTCACGCACATGTAGCTTCGCGCGCCTTGAACGAACACGAACGGGGCTTTTCGTATGCAGTCAACCTGCGCCGTTCACCTGCCAAGTCGTTCCTCGCTCGGAGAAGGCCGCGGCTATGATCGCGCAACTGGACGTTTGAGAGATTGGGCGCTGTCGAGACGCGTTGTTGTACGGGAGATGCAACTTGTCAACCGGTATCGTATCATACAGCACTGCAACGCATCGCCTTGGACAGCTCATTGTGACGGATTGCCGTTGGCATATTTGGTACCCTCAACGTCAAACATCACCCATAGCGTCAAGTCTCGTTCTCGTCGGAAGGAACCTGATGCGCATCAAGCGCTGTACGTGCCTTACTCGGGCCCAATATTATGTGTACAATCCGAATCTCGAGTCAGTCCCATGATCATGGTCTCTCCGACTGCTCCGGTAACGGGCTCCACATTCTGTTGGAAAACCATTGGTACGCTGACAGTGCTGATGCGACTGCAATAGCTTTCAATGTCTCTCAGTGCGGTTTATCAGGGTGGTGCGTCACCGCTTGATCATATTGTGCTGCCGAATCATACTCACGTCCTCTCTGCATAAGACCAGATTATTCCATCGCAAAGGAGTACTTGCAAGCAGTGACCACGCGTGGGTCTCGAGTACTCTTACACGGCAATTGCATCCGTGTCTTAGGGCCCCGGTGACCGCGTCATCGCCGACGTTCACGGACGTTCTAGCTTTATAGAATTCAGGATGCGGAGATATGGCGCGAAACGCAGATAGAGGCCACCAATGCTCGCCTCATAAGCCCGTAGGTGCGTGTGGGTTCGCACTCATGAGGCCATACTTGGCTCCTTCGCTGTAGTCTTCATGCACTTGAATCTCCTAACTGTCTTCGACGTCCTCACCACATTGTTCAACATGTCTGGAGGGCTGTTCATCGTCGCCGCACTCCTCTTTGCTGGGTTAATGAAAATTGCATATCGCGAGCGCCGCCACTTCCCGCCCGGCCCAACAGGTATACCTCTTCTGGGGAGCGCCCACCAGCTCCCCGAACGATTTCAGGAGCAGAAGTTATCCGAGTGGGGAAAGCAGTACGGTTCGCGATTTGTGCCACGCTTGTGCATCCATCTGCTAAATTAGCCTCGACGGCACTCATATTGCGTTTGTAGGCGACATCGTGTACTTCAAGATATTTCGCACGCCGGCGATCGTGCTCAACACCATTGAGGCCGCACGAGACCTTTTGGACAGGCGGAGCGCGAAGTACTCTGACAGGCCACGTATGGTCCTGTTTTCAGAGATGTGCGTACGCGGTCTTCCTCACATTCAGATCGCGACGCTCACGTATCACACCTGGCCGTAGGATCGGACAGGAAGCGTCGCTTCCCTCCATCGGATATGGAGAACGTCTACGTAGGCATCGCAAGTGGATGTTCGACGGTGTGGGTAACAAGGATAAGCTGAGAAGCTACCGGGACATACAACGCAGGGAGGCTCGCACCTTGTCGTGCCATCTTCTTGCTGATCCAGCGAGATTCTTTGACCACATGCACTTGTAAGTCGACCACCGCTTCAACATCTTGTTTACTGCTAACCAGACTGGTGTGTAGATATCTGGCGTCGATTATGCTCGAGATCACCTACGGCAAGAGGGTCATGTCCTTGGACGACGAATTGGTACGGGTCGCCGAGCGCGGGATAGAAGGGGCGAACAGCGCAGGAAGCCCTGGATCCATGCTTGTCGATTTCTTCCCCATACGTGAGTCACACTCAAGTCTTCTCTACTCCTTTTACAGCGCTCTAAAAACGTCACCGGACTTTTATATTCTCCGTGACAGTGAAGTACATACCAACCTGGTTTCCCGGAGCAGGCTTCAAGCGTCATGCGACAGTTGTTCGCAGATATATAGAAGAGTGGAAAAATAAACCTTATGAAAGTGTGGTGTCCGCATTGGTGCGTCACCTCTATGCTGCGGTTTCCTTTCTTTGCTGACGCTTACTAGGCATCTGGCTCAGGCACCCCTTCTATATTCGCTACTGTGCTAGCAGAATATGGCGGAGCCCCCACGTACGCTGAAGCGGAGGACATAAAGGGCCTAAGTTTCAGTGTTTACGGAGGTTCGTTCGAGTCGTATTGCACGACGGTTGAGCCTGTACTGATGCGATCTCGCAGCCGGAGTAGAAACGGTCTGTCGTACACCACGCCGCGCGGTCGCATCGACAAAGCTGATTTGAGATTGCAGAGCCGTGGAACACTTCTTCAGTTTCTCTTTCACATGACGCGCAATCCGCGCGTACTTCTCAAGGCGCAGGAAGAGATGGACAGAGTCGTGGGCAGCGGGAGACTACCGGACTTCTCTGACCGCAACTCGCTGCCCTACCTTGATGCAGTACTTGAAGAGGTGTATCGGTAAGTCGCGTTACTATGTCAAGTGCGCCCCGCACCTGAACGTTGGTTACGAGGGCAGCTGGCGCCCGTCTTTACCCATGGGTGCGTGATCGTTCACATAGGAGAGCGAGATCTCCTTGTATTTCAAAGCCATACCACATCGCGTCGTTACCGATGACAAGTACCACGACTACGACATCCCGGCCGGGAGCATGGTCATTCCAAACATTTGGTAGGTATTGAACATGTCCTGATTGACTGCTCGGATCACGCTCATAAAGCGGCACAAATGTAGGGCCATGACTCGTGACATCCGATACTTTCCAGAACCTGAAGAGTTCCGCCCGGAGCGTTTCCTAGCTTCCAGTGCGCAAGAGGGCGAATTGCTTCTCCCAAGCAGTTTCGTCTTTGGTTTCGGCCGTAGGTAAGCCCTCATCCCGCCTAGTCCATGCTCGTGTACATTTCGTAACGTTTGTCTCGCTCGTGCTTTTCGAGCAGGATATGTCCAGGTCAGGCCTTTGCGGATGCGAGCATATGGCTTGCCATTGCGTACGTCGCTGCGCTCTTCAATATCGAAAAGGCAGTCGACGAAGAAGGCCACGCAATAACTCCTCCTGCGGAGTTCACCTCGGGGTTTACGATGTTGGTGTATCAGACACGGCGCATGCCATATCGTGGTTACTGACGCAGATGTATAGTCAACCCGTCCCGTTCGTCTGCAAGATTGTGCCGCGATCGGATACGGCGGCTACCTTGATCGCCCAAGGAGACTGAACTGTAATCGGTGATGGCTAGCTATCGGAAGGGTCCCTGTACCTTGCAAAAAGTAAGTTGTGCATCAACATTCTAGGAATTTGGCACTCATGGTGAGCCCCCGCTACAGCAGCGCGACCGTCGGCGCAAGAGGGGAGATATTGTCATCGTCATGCCCGCCGCCCTACCATCGACTATGGGCTGTCTGAACTGTCGATAGGGTTGCTCCCAGTTATGAAAGCAGCTCTGGCGTCCCATTTGATTCACCTATCCGTACGCCGGCTTCGAGCCCGGTGGCGTCGGCGTATTGCGGGACTGCGGGAGATTCGCATGTCGAATAGGCTTCCATACGGTGCTGTATCCAATCAGCTGGCTGATGGACTTCTAGTAAGTGCATTTACAGGCTTGGGGCCGACGCGTGCTGTAGAAGCCCGGCGGCCGCGGGCGGGGAGGCTAGTTTCTGAATTTGTTATAAGGCCGCCCACTCGCCAGCCATGCCCGTGACGGAAAGCTGTTGCGATGGCCTCACCTCTCTCAAAAAATATCGCTTCAGTAAGCAACGAGACTCGCTGGGACATAATCAACGTTGCTATCATCTTGGTATGCATTACCTCCATCATAACTGGAAGGACTCTGCGGCAGGCAAGGCGCAAGTTTCCTCCTGGTCCGCGGGGTCTGCCATTTCTGGGAAACGCTCATCAGCTTCCGGTCACATTCCCCGAACGAGCACTGTTGCAGTGGGGAAAGAAATATGGTACGCACCACCAACTGCATCGTACCTCCCCGTTCATGAGCGAGCTTCTACTCCGCAGGTGATATTGTATTCTTCAAGGTATTTCAGTCGCCCGCGATTGTGTTGAACTCCATCGACGCCGTTCGCGACCTGCTGGACAAACGCGGCTCGATCTACTCCGCGAGGCCGCGGTTGGTGATGCTGAGTGAGATGTAAGCGCAGTGCCCAACTCTATCTTATTGCAATCGCTTACCGAAAGTCGACATGCTAGGCTCCAAGCACCCACATTACCAGGCATTCCATTCGAGTCAGAACGGTTCCGCAAGCATCGGAGGTGGTTGAACGACGCAGTGGGCGGAAGGGCCACACTCCGAGGGTATCAGCACATTCAACGCAGGGAGATTGACCGGCTGTTACTCAACCTCTCCTGGCAACCGGAGAAATTTGACGACCACATCCATTTGTGCGTGCATGACTAGATCTCTTCCAGGCGCTGGTTTTCTCTTTCATATATACTGATGAGGCGCTCGGTCATCAACAGGTTTCTTGCGGCGATCATGCTAGAGATCACGTACGGGCGCCGCGTGCAGTCTCTGGACGACGAGCTCGTTCGTCTTGCGGAACGTGCGATGGACGGGACCAACGAGGCTGGAAGGCCCGGAGCTGTGCCAGTGGACTTTTTACCGTTTTGTGAGTGACTCACCAGGATTCACCTGAGGATCCGACCTTGAAATCTGATCGCGTGTCTATAGTGCAACACATACCGAGCTGGATGCCTGGAGCGGGATTCAAGCGCCACGCTATGCTCGTTCGGGGTCATATCAGAGCATGGGTAGATACCGGCTATGATATGGTGATGTCCGCAATAGTAAGCACAGTGTTCTTCTTATACGGCACAACGCTCATGGTCGGATTACCTTCCTGAAAGGCGGCTGGAACCTCTGAGCCGTGCATCTTCACGTCCGTATTGGCCGAGCACGGGGCGAAGCCCACGCCAGCGGATGCCGCACAGATCAAAGGACTTGCGTTCGATGTTTATGCAGGTGAGAGCATACGCACGTAGCGCTGGCGTCTTCCGCTGACTTTGATAACGCTGAGCAGCGGGTGTCGAGACAGTCAGTTGTTGTTCACGCCGCCCTGCGAGAATCCACGCTTATACGCACCTTGATACAACAGAGCCGCAGCACGCTCAACGTTTTCCTGCTCGCAATAACGCGGAACGAGTATGCGCTCCGCAGGGCACAGGAAGAGATCGACGCAGTTGTAGGACGCGACCGGCTCCCCGATTTCGCTGATCGTGACTCGCTGCCGTATACAAACGCGCTTCTAGAGGAGGTCTACCGGTAAGTCATTAAATACATCACGCAGCTTTCCCTTACCTTTCAACATCCGCGTGTGTCGCAGCTGGAACCCTGTATTACCCATGGGTGCGTTCATGCCAAAACACGTCAACAGCCATGAATTTGACCTTCGGGATGTGTATCGTCTCACAGCACTCCCCCACTGCGTCACGGTAGATGACCACTACCGCGGGTATGATATCCCGGCGGGCTGTATGATCATTCCCAACGTTTGGTCAGCGTCTCTCGGTAGTTGTATCTCCGGCACATACCTGACGCACTCCATTCTTGCAGGGCCATGACGCGCGACACGAGTCACTACCCGGAACCCGAAGAATTCCGTCCGGAGCGCCATTTACGCTCTGAACTCAAGCTTCCAGGCGACAAGGCGCTACTGCCTAGCAGCTTCGTGTTCGGTTTCGGGCGCAGGTACGTCCGATCCGAGGTATCGTCTCCAGTCTGGGTCATGCCCATTGACGTCACCCATGTCGCCATCACACAGGATCTGCGCGGGGCAGAACTTGGCCGACGCCAGCATGTGGCTCGCTATCGCGAACATCGTGGCACTCTTCGACATACGCAAGGCTACTGACGAGGCCGGCAACGAGGTTACACCTCCTGTGAAGTTCCTCCCTGGTTTCACCAGGTGAGTGATATGGTCACTCGAAAGATGATCGTCCGCGAGCTTACTGGTGCATATCTATCAGTCAACCTGCACCATTTGTATGCAGGATTACCCCGCGGTCGGACAAGGCCGTCGCGATGCTGGCCAGCCTGGACATGTCATGAATCGGTCATGAAGACCGCCGGCAAGGCAGGGACGCCCAAGCCAGTGACAGGCGTTGAAGGTCTGTGAGAGCCGGGAATGGCGATGATCCAAGCGGGTGGCAGTACGTGTATCGCTAGCGAGACTTGACGAACCTAGGCGACAAAATTTGCGACGAGCAGGTCCTTGGAAGTTGGAGTACGGAAGTACTTCCGCGCCGGCGCTCGCTAGCGTCCTCCAAACCTTCAAGTCTTCTTGTGCCAGTGCACGCTTCTTGTTTCCTTGTAAACCTTTGAGCCGTGTGCGCAAACCCATGGCCAGAAATGTAACGACCATCTATGTGCATCAGGCGGCGCCTGATTAAAGATAGGTAGGCTTCGTTGCGTCGGCGCGGATGCTGACCAGCCTAAGGACGTAATTCATCAATTCGTCGATGGCAGCATGCACGAGTGAAATGACCCCCACGATTACGGTAACGCCAGACCGTGGGCTCATGCACAACGAGATCCTTCGGTCGCCCGTTCTCCGGGTGACGCTATCGAACAGACTCGCGAGGAACCGTTGATGGGCGTATGGAAGTACGACTCAGCACGGATCCGCTCGACAGCTCCCTATATATTCGACGTTCGCAGTCTCTTATGACACGACGCAATGGCCTCCTCGTGGTCTCTGACTCCGGCCTTCAGCTTGAGCCTTTGGGCTCTCACGGGAGCCATCGGCTGTTCACTTCTGCTGCTGTACAACTTCAGCGCTGCGTCGGCATGGACACGCAAGTCACGCAATCGACCGCCCGGCCCTAGAGGTCTACCTGTGCTAGGCAATGCGCTGCAGCTTCCTCTAACGTTCGCCGACAGAGCGTTTCACGAGTGGGGAAAGACATTCGGTACGCACCTTTCACCTCTGGAGAGCGAGAAAATAGCGTTGACGTGTTGTGAGATATGCAGGGGACGTCGTCTATTTCGAGATCTTCCGCACCCCAGCCATCGTGCTGAACTCCATCGAGGCCGCCCGGGACCTCTTGGATAAACGTAGCGCCACGTACTCAGACCGTCCGCGATTGGTCCTGTTGATGGAGATGTGCGTATCGCTCAGTTATTGCATGCACTTCATTCGTCAAAGCGCACTCACCCAACCGCAGGCTCCGCGCACGCACCGTTGTCGGAATCCCGTACGGGGACCAGTTCCGCAAGCGCCGAAAGTGGATGTTCGACGCCGCAGGCAACAAGGCGACTCTCCGCGGGTACCACAGCATACAGTACAGGGAGGTGCGCAGGCTGTTACACAACCTCTTCCGGCGTCCAGACGAGTCCAGCGAGCATCTTCATCTGTGAGTACACGATTGGGATGATGGAGGATCACCCACTGGTACCACTAGCATGCTGACGCCGGCAGTCAGCTACCTTGCCGGGATGTTGCTGGAGATCACGTTCGGCCGCCCTGTGAAGACCCTCGACGACGAGCTCGTCCATCTGGCGGAGCAGGCGATCAAAGGGATGAATCATGCAGGCAGAGCTGGGTCTGTTCCTGTCGACTTTGTCCCGATACGTGAGCACGTCTTGTCCAGGTCCCTAGCCACGAGGCGAATTAGACAACATATTGACTCGTTTTCAGTGAGACACATACCGAGCTGGATGCCTGGCATCAGCTTCAAGCGGAACGCCGTGCTTGTCCGTAGGTATGTTGAAGAGTATCTGGACGCGGGCTACAATGCTGTTGTTTCAGCGATGGTGCGTAGACTCGCTTATCGAGTACGGGGTCGCATTCACGTCAGGATGAGATACAGGCGGCTGGGACCGGAGAGCCATGCATATTCCGTTCAATTCTGGAACAGTATGGAGGGAAACCGACACCAGATGAGGCCGACGAAATCAAAGGTCTAGGCGTCGATGTGTATGGTGGTGAGTGTGTGCAGACGACCGCATACCTACTTGAGGCTGACACCACTATGATGCCGCGTACAGCGGGGGTTGAAACGGTAAGCATATTTGTGAAGTGAAGCTACCATTGCACTCACAGAAACATTGCTTATTGCGACAGAGTCGTGGGACGTTGCGCACATTCATGCTTGCTATGGCGCGCAATAAAGCTGTCCTCAAGAAGGCTCAGGAGGAGCTCGATCGAGTAGTGGGATGCGAGAGGCTTCCCGATTTCGGCGACCGCGAGTCGCTTCCCTACGTCAACGCACTTGTGGAAGAGGTTTACCGGTGAGTTGCTAAACATAAAGATGATTCTGTGATTGACGGGCTTTCCTGTGCAGTTGGAATCCTCCTCTGCCTATGGGTGAGTCGGTTCTCGGAGAGAGTGGCGGTTTGATTCACAGCGAAGCGTCGCGCAGCTGTCCCTCATCGCGTCACTGCGGACGATCGCTATCGCGAACACACTATCCCCGCGGGATGTATGATGATACCTAACGTCTGGTCAGTCATACATGCACTGCGAGCGCATCTAGTATCGACTCACAGTTCTCCGCTTCCCGCTTCCCGCTCGCCGCAGGGCGATGTCCCGCGACACAAGATACTATCCAGAGCCGGAAGAGTTCCGCCCGGAGCGCCATCTCGGGACCGAGGTAAAAGCGGGCGACGATTATGTGCCCCCGAGCAGCTTTGTGTTCGGGTTCGGACGCAGGTGAGTATCTGCGACGCTAAATGCGCGGCAGATACGCTCAAGGAACTCATTTGCACCATCATTTATTTGCGCATGAATGCTGCGCGAAAAAGGGCATGTCCAGGACAAGCTCTCGCGGACGCCAGCATCTGGCTCGCGATCGCGAATATCGTCGCCTTGTTCGACATCTTGAAACCTGTCGACAAGGCAGGGATGGAGTACACGCCTCCCGCAAAGTTCACGTCGGCTTTCTCGAGGTAAGTTCCACACACTTTATGAACATTCAATGAATAACTCAGACTGACCTGGAGTCTTCCGACATCGTGACGATACGCGTAGTGAGCCGGAGTCGTTCGCTTGCAGAATCGTCCCGCGGTCAAATAGTGCAGTTACGATGCTGGCCGATCTGGATGCGTAAATTCATATCATGGCTTGAGCGTATTACCATGATAAGCTGGGCCCGTGCGGTGTAATGGTACAGAACAGCTTGATGTTGAGGAGTGTTGGAGTTGTCGACCTCGGGCGGCCTCGGAGCTTTGAATATCAAGCGCTCATCTGCACTCTCCGGCGCGTGCCGAGGGCTGCCGGTGTTTTGATTCCACTGCCAGTGTTCACTTCAAACTCGCCTACTCCGACTCGCTGCTTACCACCATATGGTAGATTGCCCTTGCGCTCTATTGTGGCAATCTCAACCAGTCTCAACCTGTCTCCACGGGAGAGCGATGTTTCGGGTCTCTCGTGTTCAAGTTGCTGACACTGTATAAGTGAATCAAGTATCATATTCAGCTATATGTGGCAGCCGTTCTTTCAAGTTGCTGTACATATCAACGCGGCTCAAGAAGTAAGCACATCGTTAAAGCTGTTGTTTTCAGGAACTTACGAGGGCGTATAGAAGGTAATCCGCCCGCGCCCTGCACAACATGCGGGGTTAAACGCCGTGACTCTCATCTCGTTCTACCGGCTCATAGTGCCGCGGAGCTATAGAAAGATGTTCACGTTGTCCACAGCATGGCGGGCACGCACCGTTCCTACGAGCGCCAGCTGTCACAGCGTTTTCTGGTTCCCCATCGGAGCTCAGGGGTCGGATCTGTTTCAACCGCACATGAGCCTCCCTTACGCCATTTTTTTTTGCTATATCAGGGCTGCCATGGGAAAACGCAATAGAGAAGAACTCTGCGCAGAGTGGAGGCGTCTGCTGATCATGCTCGGGGTCACAGTGGGGAGCCGGAGTGAGGATACACCGGTAGGAGAGCCTGCGAATACGACAGCCCGCGGTGATTGGAACTCGTGAAGGTGACATATTCATTGCATTCTTAAATCAGGTAAAACTGACGATGCCTTCAACGCAACCATTTACGGTATCAGCCTAGACTACTACAGCCGAGGCCTCCGCGCTTGCTCATGTTCTCCGGGCGCCGCATCCTCTTGCAAGGTGATGGTAAACTATATACGCTGAGCGGCGTCTGATCTTATGCAGGTAAGGTTCGTTTGCGGCGTCCCCGTCAGTGGTTTGAACAGATGCCAGTACACCATTGCCTACAGAGCGGCGGAGCTCGGGGCCTCGGCCTGACAGCTTGATGGATGTATCGCCGAGGGCTAGCAGCACACACCAAGGTATTGTTTCAAATGCCTATATATGCCTGAGATTCCACTGCGCTCCATGGAATAGCGCATTGCGACGGCCTCCTCTTGGTCTATGGCTTTCGCTACAACATCTGCGCTAGACGCTCTGGGATTTTGCGCTCTGACAGGCGCCGTCGGCTGTTTGCTCTTGCTCTTGCACGCGTTTGCACCTGCGTCCGCATGGGCGCGCAAGTCGCGTAAGCTACCGCCAGGTCCCAGAGGCCTTCCAGTACTTGGAAACGCTCTGCAGCTTCCTACAACATTCGCTGAAAGAGCGTTACACGAATGGGGAAAGACATTTGGTACGCACCCTAACCTCTCGAGCTCGACAGATTGAAAGTGTTGACATTTTATGAAAGGGGATGTCGTATACTTCAAGATCTTTCGCACATCAGCCATCGTGTTGAACACCTTCGAGACCGCTAGGGACCTTCTGGACAAACGGAGTGCGATATACTCCGACCGACCGCGACTAGTCCTGTTGATGGAGCTGTAAGTCCCCGATTGGACATTGCATCTCAGGGACAGAGAAACACTACTTATGCCTTCCATATAGACTTGGCGTGCGCACCCTGCCTGGAATTCCGTACGGGGAAAGGTTCCGCAAGCGCCGAAAGTGGATGTTCGACGCCGCGGGTTATAAGCCAACGCTCCGCGGGTACCACGACATCCAGCGCAGGGAAGTGCGCAGGCTTTTGCTGAAATTCGCTCGGCGGCCGGAGGACTTCAAGGAGCATGTACATCTGTGAGTGCTCGGCTCGAACTGGTCACTCATTACCAGTGGCTAAGAAGGACGCGATCGCAACAGCTACCTAGCAGGAGTACTGTTGGAGATCACATTCGGCCGGTCTGTGGAGACTGTCGACGACGAGCTCGTGTATCTGGCCGAGCGGGCGATGAGTGGGGCAAACCACGCAGGCAGACCCGGGTCCGTTCCCGTCGACTTCATCCCGATACGTGAGCACATACTATCCCTACCACCACCGAGAACCCGGTGACATACTTCGCTTGCAGTGAAACACATACCGAGTTGGCTCCCCGGCTTCAGCTTCAAGCGGAATGCCGCTGTCGTGCGCAGACATGTTGAAGAATACCTGGATGCGGGCTACAATGCCGTGACTTCGGCCATCGTGCGTATAGTTTCCTGAACAAAGTACGAGTGAACTTGTTCAAATTGGAACACAGGCGGCCGGAGATGGAGCTCCGTGCATATTTCGCTCGGTTTTGGCCGAATACGGCGGCAAGCCGACGCCAGCTGAGGCCGACGAGATCAAGGGCCTCGCCGTCGATGTGTACGGGGGTGAGTACGCACAAAGGAAATCATATGCCAGCGTGCTAACGCGGGCACTGTCATATGTTACAGCGGGAGTGGAAACGGTGAGTATTGCTGGAACATAATATCGCTATCATACTTACATATGGATACCCCACCGTATCAGAGCCGCGGGGTGCTGTTCACGTTTATGCTTGCCATGACGCGCAACACAGACGTTCTCAAGAAGGCCCAAGAGGAGGTCGACCGAGTCGTGGGGAACGAACGTCTTCCCGACTTCAATGATCGCGAGTCGCTGCCATACATAAATGCACTCCTAGAAGAGGTTTACCGGTGGGTTGCCACATCTAGTATTACAGACCACGTCACGAATGACGAAACTTCTTGTGCAGCTGGAATCCTCCCTTGCCTATGGGTCAGTCATTCTTTGCGGAACGTTTGTCTGAATCCTAACAAATTGTCGCGCAGCCGTCCCTCATCGTGTCATGAAGGATGACCACTATCAAGAGTACGATATCCCCGCAGGCTGCATGATAATCCCGAACATATGGTCAGTCATGCTCCCATTTTGAGAACATCCGTCCGTCGACTCACAGTACTGCGTGCGCTATTCGCCGCAGGGCGATGTCACGCGACACAAGATACTTTCCAGAGCCGGAAGAGTTCCGCCCGGAGCGCCATCTCGGCTTAGATGCAAAGGAGGGAAACTACGTGCTCCCCAGTAGCTTTGTGTTCGGATTCGGACGCAGGTGAGTGTCCGCGACGCCATAAACTGCTATAATTTGGTATGAGATGTTCGTTATCATACTCATCGACCTCGTCTGCCTTCGCGCGCAAATGCTGCGCGATATAGGTCTTGTCCAGGACAAGCTCTTGCAGACGCCAGTATATGGCTCGCGATCGCGAGCATTATCGCGCTGTTTGACATCTTGACGCCCGTCGACAAAAGAGGGAAGGAGTACACGCCTCCTGCAAAGTTCACGTCGGCTTTCTCGAGGTCAGTTTTACGTCAATACGCTTGACCAATTGCAAACTAACCTTTGTCCTCTCGACGTCAGTGAGCCGGAGCCATTTGTATGCAGGATCGTCCCGCGATGCGACAGCGCAGTTAGCATGCTGGATCAACTGGATGCGGGATTCATTGACGCCGCTTGAAACCGGAATCAAGTAGAACGATAACCTAGATCCGAAAAAAAAACCCGGAATCATACATTGCGATGAGTAAACGTACGATCTGAAGACATATCTCAACACGTCGATTGCGATACTCTTCTTGATTGGGTTCCCATCGCATTTGTGGTGGAGTCTCCAGAGTTATTGCAGTCTGCTTTGACAGGTCTCACATGCCATTCTGCGAAGAAGTCGTCATGGCCGTTCAAGATATAAGAACCCAGCGAAGGGCTTCAAGGACATCGTTTGCACTGTGGCAGGAGAGTGAGTAGGAGTGAGTGTGAGCGCCAAGTTCAGCCAACCCAAGGGCGCTAGACGTACCGGCTCCCACGTGGCAAACACTTTCGCAGCGCGCAGCTTGATCCAAACTTGATCGAGGACGAGTACTCCGACTCGGCGTGTCTTCGTGTACTGCTAGCATCCAAGATCCTGCAGAGCACTAGCGCGCTAGGATTACATCTACTAGTCCGCCCAAAAGCTCGCAGAACACCACACCCGATGGCGGGACAAGGAGTATCGCAACCCGGACTTGTCGGTGCTGCAGCGACGCGCGATGCCGACTTCTGGTTCGATGACGGGAACGTCGTACTCGTGGCGCACGACGTCGGGTTCCGTATTTATAAAGGCATTCTCACCAAGAACTCCCCAGTCTTCGACGACATGTTCTCGTTCCCCCAACCCACATCGATGCCACCTCCCTTTGACACTGCCACGGACCCTTGCCCCATTGTCCATCTCCCCGATTCCCCGGAGGATTTGCGGCACATCCTGCGAGTCTGCATGCCCAACAGCGGTACAGACAGGTGACAGTGCTCCTGGCTATAACATCCAGCCATATTGCTCACACAGCCACCCTTAGCTCGTTCAAGCTGAGCAACCCTTCATTCCACATGGTCTCTGCGGTCATCCGTCTCGGCCACAAGTACCAAATGAACGATCTCGTCAGCGACGCAGTGGCGTACCTGAAGCGATACTACACGTCCATCTTCGACGAGTGGGCTACGGGCCGGCTCTACGCCCCGGGCGCGCCGTTCCAGAAGGTCCACGCGATCGGCGTTGTCAACCTCGCCCGCCTTGTCGACGAGCCGCTCTTGCTCCCCACCGCACTCCTCATGTGCTGCTCGCTCGGCAGGGACATCACGACAGGATTTGTCCGGGAGGATGGCACGCGCGAGACGCTCCCGCTGGATGACATCGGCCGGTGCTTCGCAGCGCGCACGCATCTCACGAAGCAGATGATCCTCATCCTCTTCCACATCTTCCATCCGTCCACCTCGAATGGCTGCACGACACATTCGACGTGTCAGGGGGGACTGCAGACGATGCTCCACAACGCACGGGCGGCCCTCAGTCAGATCGCGCATCCGGACGTGTATCGCTCGTTCGTGCACGCATTCGGGCCATGGTTGGTCTGTACGAGTTGCAAGGAGATGGTCATGAAGCGCGATGTGGACTCGCGGGCGGACTCTTGGTACCATCTACCTAAATTCTTCGAGCTCCCCTTGGAATATCCAGAGTGGCCTGGGACGCCGCTGATCCCGAAGGTGCTTGACCCTGGTAATGATTTTTGGGCTGGATTGGACTCGGACTGAACAATGTACTCTTGCTGTATGTTGAAGCTTTGTACCGCAACAGGTTTTCTAACATGCGACTTGTTTTGTGCAAACACTTGCCCCCTCGTGGCCTGATGTTGCGATGATAGATAGACATCGCTTAGGGAAACAGCGCAGAGTCGCACGGGCCGCGGCGAGTTCATTTCTCAACGCATGGGAGGGTACTAGTACTTATGAAGTCACTGAAAAATCACTCGCCCAGTTCGGTTGATCTGTACCATAAGCCAATCGACCGTGCGCTATTGCCCATAATTAATGACTAGCCAACACAACCACACCCGTACACCTCAATGACTGCTCGCGGCCCATTTGTCAACACCATGACCTCCATAATCGCGGGGGGCTCATGTCATACCCTGAAGCTCTCTTCCCTATTGCGCTATTTCACCACCTTCCGGGATTGGAGGCGACAGGCATTGAAGAGACGTGATATCTTGGACCGAGCGGTGCTTCGCGAGTATGCCGTCGTGCATCGCCCTGCGCCGACAGCGGTCACAAACACGCGCATGCCGGGGGCGCATGCCTGCGCACGCCAAGTTGTGTTTTGAAGGCGGAACGGGACGGTCACGTCGCAGACCCAGACGCATTCTTGCCGTTTGTGCGGCTGCTCGACATGAAGCCGCCGCCAGCATACTGCGAGACGTTTTAAAAAAAACTTGAATAGCGCAGACATAACTTACAAGGAAAAACAAGAGGCGGTGTAGATGCTGCTCCCAGAGACTATGGAGGTCGCGCCTGCGTCTGAACACCTGAATGTCAACAGCTACTTGCGGCCTACTGTTTACGCTAATACAGCCATCTGTAACATTGAGGACAACGTACTTGTGGCCTAAATACCGCCCCCACTCCCTTCCACCAGCCCCTCATTCGAGAGAGGGTTTAGCCCACAGCTCCAAGTCAAGGACGTCGTCCACACCCATGACCTTAGGGAGAAGTTTCCACAAGGCTTGCCGCTGCTCCGAGTCCCGAGTTCTGATCATCTCTATGCAGCTCGAACATGGTCCTCCAACACCCCAGGTGAGCACCCGCACCGCGGAGGAGAATATGTCCGCATCCAACATGTTCTCGGCTGTCTGTGGCTCCTTCAGCCTCGCGAGCATGTTTTGCAGTTCCTCCCTGCATGTCTGTGGTTTTCTGCAGCCATCCGAGACGGGCGGGGAGAAGGCAGTAGCCGCGATGATCACCCCGTGTCGGGCCAGGCGCATGCGTGCCGCAAAGCAGCGCCCGAGGTCGTCCACCGATAAGCTTTCATGTGTGCCGTCCTCGCGCGCGAACCCTTTGACGATGTCCGCCCCGAGCGTGCAGCACGCGAGGAGCGCGGTGGGGAGAAGAGACGGCTCGCCGAGCAGACGGGCGAGGTTGACCACGCCGATGGCGTAGACACGCTCGAAGGGCGCGTCGTCGTACAGCGGTTCTTCTTCCCATGTGTCGAGATCGGAAGTGAACCATTTCTGTAGGTATTCCACGCCGTGTTTAACCAGGTTGTGCATCTGATACTTGTGGCCCAGACGGAGTGTCGCGGAGAGCATGTGGTATGACGGTTTGTTCGTGAACGGGCTGGGAGGATAAGTATATATCAGTCATCGACTCTGCTTGATTGGGCACCGGAAACATCCTGGTGATCACCTGGTGCTGCTCTTGGGCATCGAAACACGCAGAATGTACCTCAGATCCTCCGGCGAGTCGGAAAGGTGCACGACGGGGCACGGCTCCGCGGGTGAGCTTGGAGTGAACGGCTGCGGCAGCGAGAACATGTCGCTGAAGACCGGCGAGTATTGCGCGAGGATGCTCTTGAAAACGCGAAACTCGACATCGCCGGCTACGAGGATGATGCTTCCGTCGTCGAACCAGAACTCCCCGTCGCGCGTTTTCGCGGGTGCTACTGGCGCGTGCGGTTTGGACTCGGCCAAGTCTTCGTCGTCTGCGTCGCAGTCCGCCTCGTCCCATTCGTCTGTCCTAGGACGCTTGTTGGGCCCAGTCGGTGAGGATGCACTGCGGGGGCTCGGCGGTTTCTCGGCACTGCGTGCGACTTGTTTGGTCCTGGCCATAGGTAGTTATGGGTTGTAGGAGTGAGACGGACAGAACGTGTTTTACTACATTGACAACTCACTCAGTCGTGGGAACGTCGGAGTCCGATTTTATAGGGGAGTGCCTGACAGGCGCTACATAGCAGACAAACGGCTATAAACTCTTTTGTCGCCGTGAACCCGCGCACCGCGTCATGATCAGTAAAGGAAATTATCAAAGCTTTGAAATGGGTATATGGCGACCTAGTACATATGTATGTCATGACTTCTTCCAGATTCTTGTCAATCAGTGGTGACTCATGTGCACGTGAGTGTGACAAGACGCGCTGAAGCAGCCGCGCGGCCAATATTCGCTCTCCCGGCCTTTTCTTGAATCTTCCACTTCGCCACCGTGCGCAAGCGACCTCACAGAAATACGGCCCAGTGAGTAAAAAAGAGCATATATGATTAGCTGTGTGCACGTATCATGATGCTCAACACAGTCATTCGTAGCTATACTACTGACTTGGTAGCTTTCGACGCAACATCTAGTACGCGTGTACAGCCCGACTATGTCTGCACACGGTGTTACCCAGGAGTGAGCTCGACTCAAATCAACCGACGGGTCGGGAAATAGACGTCCAAGACGTCTCTCGAGCGATTGGATCAGCGTCAACCGAGGCCTGAGAGGCCAGGAAGAAAGACGATGACTTCTGGACCACTTTCCGGTGCACAGAGACATGTTCTCATTTCCACAGCCCCCCGTCGCACAGTCTCCTTCTCCGGACCCCATCGTCCACGCTTCCCCTGTAGTGCACATATCCGACTCTCCCGAAGACCTCAGATATATATTGCGCCTCTATATGCCCCAGGATGATCCAAGGTACGATTCCGAGGCCGTTGCTCAGTTCTAGCATTACCCATAGTATTTCTGACCGATTTAAGCAGCCCATCTCCCAAGGAGCATCCTTCTCTCGACATGCTCTCGGCAGCAGTCCGCCTCGCACAAAAGTCCCAGATGTCGAAGCCGTCGACTACCTAAATCGATACTACACGAACGACATCACCGCCTGGACGGCAAGCCCAAACACCGGCCTCCCCGCTTCGACGCCGTCCACTGCATAGGGGTCGTGAACCTCGCGCGCCCTGCGGGCTCGCGACGGCGCTCTTCTGCTGCTGCCTGCTCCGCGCGGAGGTCAGCAAAGGCTTCGCGCGCGAGGACGGCTCGCGCGAGCAGCTCACGCTCGGGATGTCGTCGCCGCGCTACGCCCGCCCCGCCCAACTCGGACCCCCTCTCCCCTCCCGAAAGTACCTAGAAATGACGGCAGCCTTGCCTCGCAAGAGCGTCAGTATCCTCACCCAACTCCGCACTGGCCACGCACCCCTCAATCGCCACCTTTACAACATCGGAAAATCGGATACCGCCCTCTGCCCTGCCTGCCACACCGCGCCTGAAACTGTGATACATTTCCTCATCCAGTGCCCCGCCCTTCGCCGCCAGCGCGCCCCCCTCGTACGCTCCTTACCCCCCGCGTCTTTCACGCTGAAGAACCTGCTGGGAACCACGCGCTGCCACGACGCGCTTATGGCATTCATCCACGCCTCCGGCCGCTTTGCGCACATCCTCAACGCCGGCCCCGCGCCCGCACTCGCGCCCCCGCGCGTTCGCTAGACCCCCCGCGCCTGCGCTGCCTTGCGATGCCCTTGGTGCCTGCCCTTGGCGCCCTCCCAGCATCAACCCCCACCCGGCTCTCAGGCGTGCACATGTGCCGTCACGGACACTCTAGGATAGACACGGCCTTTCTACGACATTCATAGCCCTACGATAGCACTACTACGTACACGGTCCCCCCACATCACCCATAGTCTCTTCGCAACAGACCCACGCGTCCGCGCGACCCCGCCCCCATACACACCCCTCCCTATACGAATCTATGCACCCCCAGCGTCCCTCCCAACAATACTTTACTATCCCCTTTAACTACATACTACCTTACACATCCCACGATACTCCCTCCCCCCATTCCCCTTCCCTCCCACCACCTAGGTAGCGTCGCCCCCCCTCCCTTGCCCATCACACGGCCCCCTCCTTCGACCCTCCGCCCGCACCCTTGCGTCGCCCACTCTTACTAGTGCCCCTCGCGTTCGTCTGGCTTCACGCACCTTCGTCTCCTTTGCATGCACCCGCCCCGCCTCGAGTCCCTTCTACTGCGCACCTCCCCATCGTATGTACTATCTGACATAGGGCGTCGCCCTCCAGCGGATAATAAACTTGGATTATAATAAGCTCACGCTCGACGACATCGGGCTGTGCTTCGTCGCGAATCCAGGAGTCCGTCCGCATCGCGCTCCGCGTGTTCAAGCCCAGCACCGCGAAGGAGTGAAGGACTGCGAGCGGGTCTCCGACGAGCTGGTGTGGCAGCTCCAGGACCGCGTGAAGGCGTTCATGACGGTCGATCCGTTCGCGACGTGCACGAATGTGTTTGGGGAGACGGACTTGTGCACGGAGTGCGAGGAGCTGGTGGAGAAGCGCGATTTGCGGAAGAGGCGGGCGGCTTGGATCAAGCTCCCGAAGATGTTGGGCTTGGACGAGCCGCCCGTCGACGCAGAACCACCCACTGGCGAGTTAAACGCAGACGATTAGCTGTAGCGGCTGGGATGGGACATGTAAGTCATATCTGTGGTGATCAAACTACATGCTCAACCGGGCCTATAGGATGGTCGTGAACAATATCGGAGGAAGCGAAGTATGACTACCCCAAAGACGCCGCCTCTCGTGGGCGCACGACTCGGCGTCACTTCGCTGTGTGTGTTCGCGCCGAAATAGTGTCCATGTCGGGCGCGAATGGGCGCACGATGCGTGGGTGGTGCCTGTGCGAGCTCGTGCACATGACGATGGCATGAGGTAGTAGAGCAGAACTGAGCCGGAGTACGATGTGATCGCAGGTTTGCGTAGTGAACGGAGCCAAGCTATCACCTGCCTCCAGGGCTCCGGGCCCTCGTTCACTATTGGAGCTGAAGCATTCGCTTATTCGCAGTACTATGAATACAAGCGTATGCATATCTGTATCAGGAGTACCCATTTCGATACGGTACATATAGCTCTGGGTGTCCATTCGCTATCCGCCACTAAGCCCCTCATTCGGAAGAGGCTTTAGACCACGAATCCGAGTCGAGGACATCGTCCACACCCATGATTAGAGGCAGAAGCTTCCACAAAACTTGCCGCTCCTCTGAGTCGCGCCGCCTGGCCATCTCTAGGCAGTTCGCGCATTGTCCCATATTACCCCAGCCGAGCCCCGGCACTTCGCCAGAGAATATGTCCGCCTCCAAGAGTTCCTTGGTCGCCCGAAGCTGCTTCAGGTTCGCGAGCGCCGAATGCAGCGCCTCCCGGCACTGCTGTGGGCTCGAGCAGCCATTCGAGACGGGCGGGGAGAAGACCGTGGCGGCGAGGATCACCGCGTGCTCGACGAGGCGCGCGCGTGCCTGAATGCAGCGGCCGAGGTCGTCTAGGGACAAGCTCTCGTGTGTGCCGTCCTCGCGATCGAACCCTTTGACGACACTAGCCCCGAGCGTGCAGCACGTGAGAAGCGCGGTGGGCAGGAGCAACGGTTCATCGAGAAGACGGGCGAGGTTGATTACCCCAATGGCGTAAACATGCTCGAAGGGCTTGTCGTGGTCCAGCGGGCGGTCTTCCCACGTGGCGAAATCGGAAGTGAACCATTTGCGCAGGTACTGTACGCCGTGTTTGACGAGATCGTGCATCTGATATTTGTGGCCCAGACGGAGGGTTGCGGAGAGCATGTGGTATGACGGCTTGTAGGCGAACGGGCTGGGAGTATACATATGTGTGAGTCACAGGCTCGGCTTAAGCGGACTTAGGCAAACATCCTCATCACCTGGTGCTGCTTTTGGGCATTGAAACTCGCAGAATGTGCCTCAGGTCCTCCGGCGAGTCGGAAAGGTAGACGACGGGGCATGGGTTCGAGGGCGAGTCTGGAGTGGACGGGAGTTGCGGTAGCGAGAACATGTAGCTGAAGACAGGAGAGTGTTCGGCGAGAATGCTCTTGACAACGCGGAACTCGACGTCGCCGGCCACGAGTATGATGTTTCCGTCCTCGAGCCAAAACTCCTCGTCCCGTGTTCTCGCAGGGCCTACCGATGCGTCCGATGCGTCCGATGCGTCCGATGCGTCAGTCTTAGAGGTCGAGTCTTCGTCGTCCGCGGCGCTGTCCGCCTCGTCCCCGGACTGGTCTGTCCTAGGACGCTTGTTAGGCCCAGTCGCCGAAGATGCATTGTGAGTGCTGCGAAATCTTCGGCTGCTAATAGCGCGATAGGGTGAGAATTTGGTGATGGCCATAAGACGTTATGCAATATGAGAGAGAGCCGCAGAGCGTCGTTTAGCTTCAACATGCTCCGTGAGAACGTCCGAGTCGCATTACAGGCGCTAAATGGGCGGCGAAAACAATCCCCTTCATCGCCGCCCTGAGCCCAGTACACTGTTAGTGTCAGAACATAAAGTAAAGTTGTGAAAATGGAATATAGTGACTCGGTATACTCAATTATTTTCCAAAGGATTCATGAAGGTGACGATGAACAAGCGCACAAGCGCTTCTCACTCACTCACTCCCACGCCCTCGATCTTGCCCCGCTGGAGTCAACTTTGCAGAGAGCACTCACCAGTGAGCCTCTCAGACTGTGTTTCTCGACTTTGCGTTCCCGCTCTGGCGACTGGGAAATGCATCTACCTTTTTTCCCAACTCGCTGAATAGCGAAAGTCATAGCAGGCCAAGGAGTGGACGTTTTGCCATAGCGCGGTGTGTGGTGCAAGCAACAACAACGCTGTTCAGCGCTGAGAGCTGAGCAATTACAGTGCATGCCTGATTGCGTTTAAACTTTATATGGGTCGGTCTTACATTGATCCCGATGACAGCGGGCTTAATCTGTCGTATTCGAGGTACGAGGACCGCTGAACAGCCCCGGGCCTGGCGTGAAGACTTCTGATTTCCACATACATCACTACCGAGGTATGCAACGTGGTGGTCTGATATACGCCCCAGTTGGGGCCCTCTTTTAATTCCATGCCCTCCTTCCCTCTCCCTCCTATCCTTGCTGCTCCCCTTGGACCCTCTGACTTCCTCTATTCGTCAATCTCTCCACGCGCATGAAGGATTAGAGAGTAAGTTTTCGATCCCTGTTGTATCACTCTTCGAATTGACCGTACTGCAAGACAGATGCCACGTTTCTTGGACACGCACACAGGCGAGTTCGTCCTGAAGAACGACCCTGCTACTGCGCGTTACGCAATCCTATCCCATACCTGGAGATCCGAGGCCAACGGCGGCGAGCAAACGTATGACGTTGTCATAGAGCTCCAACGTCAAAGCAGGCTTTCCCCGCTTCGGCGAGATGGAGTCGCCTCGTGCGCTCCCTGCCCCTGCCAGTCCTGTGGCGGAGCGCTCTCGGTATCTCCCCTTCTCTGGCACCGCGACTCGAAGCTCTCAGACAAGATCAAGGGCATATGCAAGGTCGCCCGCGAGGCAGGCTACAAACTCCTCTGGGTGGACTCGTGCTGCATCGACAAGTCCAGCAGTGCAGAGCTTTCCGAGGCGATCAAGTCGATGTGGGAGTGGGTACTCGTTGGCCGATCTGTGTTATGTCTACCTCGAGGACGTCCACCACGCTCCGGGCTCCGCGAAGGATTTGCGATTCGGCCCATTCGGGGCAAGCCAATGGCACAGGCGAGGATGGACGCTGCAAGAGCTGATTGCACCGGATGACGTCGTGTTCATGACGCGTCGATGGGAAGTTTTCGGTACCAAGATCGGTCTCGCCGAAACTCTCGACCAGATCACGGGAATCGATGTTTCTATCCTCACAGGCCAGGTGGATATACGGTCTGTCAGCGTCGCGTGTAGGATGTCATGGGCCGCGAAGCGCAAGACTACTCGTGTCGAGGATCAGGCGTACTGTCTCATGGGAATCTTCGGAGTCCATATCACCCCTATCTACGGCGAGGGAACAAACGCGTTTCTGCGTCTCCAGGAGGAGATCATCAGGACCATCGCGGACCAGAGCATCTTCGCATGGGGATACGCCAACTGCACAGCCCAGAACCCGTATGAAGGACGCTTGACGACAGGGCCCAGTCTCCTCGCCCAATCTAGTGCAGATTTCGAGGGGTGCAGAGACATTGTATCGCTGTCTCCTTCATCTTTCATTTCGTGTCTTGGGGAGAAGATGTTCCAAACGCCACCACTTCACTGTATCTTCACCCCAGAAGGTATTCGCGTTCAACTTCTTTGTGTCCAATTGACGGATCTACCAGATTCGACACTCCTGCAGTCTCTCACATCGCTTTACAACGATGCACCTTGCGAGTTACGGGTATATCCTCCTCGCCCCACGCAAACGAAACCAGTCCGTGCTCTTGCTTTTCTGAGATGCCAAGCGAAAGACTTCCAGGGGTCTCTGATCGTCCTCCCGCTTTTCTCGTGGAAAGAATCTGAGGAAAAACGACTGGCTACTTTCCTGAATACTCTGGATCTCTCCACGTCTGGTCAGGACGACACACCGGACCACGTACTCCCACACACGCTCTGCCTACCCAGTCACTTGATATTGGAGCTTCTCAAATACGTCCTGCCACAACCCATCAAACTACTGCTCCCTCGCCCCGATCATTCTTTGCCAGTGGCCGAGTCCTACAGCACCCTGTCCGAGGTACCGCGCTTGCCACACCAGTTTTGGGCGCATCTACGCAACATCGGGATTTCCCCTAGCCCTTCAGCAGCACGTTGGTTGCACTACACTCCGATTTCGATTATGATCCATTCTCGGTGCAGGGACGACTTATTGCTCGCTGGATTCGCCATCTCAGAAGTGCGCTTTGTGACTAGGGCGCCGTGAGTAATGGGGTATTTTATAACTAACAATTGTTCACACCTGTTATAAACCGGTTAGTAACTGTGATGTAGGCATGGGCCCAGAATAGGCGGTGAATAATCGTGAATAATCGTGAGGGCGGAGCATGCGAAGGACTGCTCGGGAAACGCTCCTAGACACTAGAACTGGTCACTTTAACCAGTTAGTAAACCCGGAGAGCGCATACCGACCAACGCAGCGGCCACAACCTCATATTCCTGCCATGGAGGCCCCTCAAACAGAGCGCCCGGCGCGCCCGAGGCCGGCTGCGATATCGACCGGACGTGTGCAGATCTGCCTGCGGGAGCTCCAGCCTGCGATAAGTACACTCACAACACGACTCAGACGCGTTCGGCCCTCTGGATTCGACTCGCAGGTTCGCAACGATGGTTGTGGAGAGTGTTCGCCAGGACCGTTAGGCCCGGCGAGATTTTGTACTGTTATAAACCTGTTCTATACTGTTAGAAATGATTTATAACCAGTTTATAACCCACCTGTTAGTAACTGTTTCAAATCCTTGTTAGAAAGCCTCCGCCAGGCCTCCAGTTTGTAACTGTGAGTTAATAATCGGTCAGAATTTCTCACGGCGCCCTATTTGTGACGCTCTCTCCCTCCTTCGTCGAACTCGAGTTCGCCTTGTTGACACTCCCTAACCCAAAATCGGAGACTCCGCGTGAGCTCATCAAGTTGGGGGTCGCGCTCTGGCAGTACTGGCCGCAAGAGCTGCAACTTCTCTCTTTCAGCAGCTACTACCTCTTCTGCCAGGTGGGTTCTGAGTCACGCGTATTGATGACTTTAACAAGGGATATTCGCACTGGTACAGGGCGACATCCAAAAAACGGAGGCTCATAGGTTGTCATGGTCCAACAGTCTGACCCTATCGGCGCATAGACGGCCCTCTCGGACTACTCAAGTTTCCAGGACTCACACTTCGCCGGGGGTCCTAGTACTGTACCTGCCCGACCGATCCGGCGGGTCACAGGTCACAAGGACCCCCGCCGCCCCGCATTTTGGCAGTTGTCCCGGGTCACAGCGGGTTCCGCCGCTCCAGGCCGTATATTTGCGGCCGGTCACACCCCAAAATCGCTCCGCCGGCGGCCCTGTGGGGCAACCGCGCCGCTTTGTGGTACGGACAGTCACAGTCGCGGCCGGGCGCGCCGCTTTTTGCGGTCGCGCCGCTTCGGGACCCGCGGTCACACCCCAAACCCCCCGCCGGATTGGTCGGGCAGGTACAGTAGAAGCGTCGTACATTGTCGATACCGTCTGTGCGGGAACAGACGCCACCGTTTCCCGATACCTGCGGCTCGGTATATCTAAGCAGGCAGAAGACACAAGTACGAACTCTTTGGCCCTTAGAGTGGAAATCTCGGAGCCGTATGAACCCCGAACGCCTCTAACTACGGAAGTCCTACGCGACAGTGAATCCGAAGCTGGGACCGAGCCGGGCCTCCATGGAATCGAAGAATGGGAGCGTTATGTTGAAGACATAGAGACTGGGTTTCTCGACCTGCCGGCGCTGGAGTACGATACACCCCTCGGGACTGCTGTCAACACACGTCTGCCCCGTATCGACCAGATACTCGGTCAAGTGCCCCGTATCGATCATACATACGTGCCCGAAGTCAAACAGTCGAACAACATCACGCTGAGCGGTGCGGTGGACATGGCAAGAACGACCTACGAGGTGCGCTTGACTGCGACTTCAGTTATACTTGTTGAACTCTTCGAAGACTCGACGCTAACTTCCAGTATTCCTCAGTTTCATAGTACAGATTCAGAACACCACGAAAGTGGGCCTAGTACCCCTTCGTCCACGCACTCCAGCCTCCCGCACACTGCTTCGCAGCACACAAACGACTCGGAGTTTCTCATGCATGATGAGATCCCTCCGTCGCCGGTGAGTGCTCATCATGCAGTTAGATACTCGAATTCAACTTTTGTCCCCTCTCCGACATTTTAGACATCGACAGCCCTAACACTGAGTTCCGCTTTGGGTACCCCCAGCCGCGATCGCTCTGAGTCCTGGCGGCGGGTAGTCTTAAATGATCGGGAAAGGTATAGTGCCGCAGGAGCCGGCGTTGAGAACTCCCCCTCCGAGACGCATCTTGACGTCTCTGCGTCGCCAGTAAGTAAATGTTGAGTCGTGCATTCCGAACTAGCTCTCACTATCATTGTATAGTGCTCGTCATGGTACCCTGCACTCGTTTCCAGTGTACTGTCAACTCTGACAGAGCCGATCAATTGCGCAAGCTCCTCTGCTAATTCGTTGGACTGCTCTCCCATACCTCAATTGCAAGATACGCGACAGCAAAATAATATCAATCAGGAGGACATCGGACATCGTGGCTTCGAGTCGTCCGTGCTTGGCATCCACTACGAGGATGAAGCAGGTCCGCCTGACCAACCACCCGATGTCTCCCCGCCAATAGTAAGTGCTGGCTAAGATGATCAAGGGTAGTTCTCACCTACCTTCGCCATAGGCCGCTTGGGACCCTGCATCCGTTCCTGCGACCGGCCCAACCCGACACGGCCTTTCCTGGTGGCAAGTCGTACTGGGTGAAGATGTTGATAATGGCAGTACGCCGCCGGGTACGGCCGCTGAACAGACTCCTCCCGAGATTCCGTCGGGCGAGCCCTCCTGTCACCCAGTGAGTTAACGCTGGTTTCACGCTTTACTCCGGTGCAGCGCTGAGGGCTCATCGATGCATCTGCGGTCTTTGTAGAACTCCGAGTCTCGAGATCCAACAACTGTTCCTCTATCCGAGTCATCCACGGGCATCGCGGCGCCGACTGGCTCCAACGCATCTCTCCTCCATGAAGACGCGGCCCCTCACATCGACGAGTCGCACCATCAAAAGAAAGCTATCGAAGCCCTCAGAAGCGAAAACGATGCGATGCGCGCGCAAATGTCCATCATGGCCGCGCAGATGGCCGCCGTGTCCGCTCAACTGGAGGTTCTCGTGAGCGCTGCAGCATGTCAAAGAGGTTCGTCCCACTGGCATTATTTCGCGACTGTCAGCATGCTCATGTCTGCTTGCGTTATGGGCACGGTTCAGCGTCTACGCCGGGCCCGCCGGCTTTCCTTCGGTCTGTCCGGAAGATCTTTAGGAGGTTCAGTAAACGGCAGGACGGACGAGCGTAGTAGAGCGCACCTGCTGTCACCGCGGTCTCTTGGACGTATACTATGACCGCTTTCTTGATCGCCTTGGAGGGAGGCCCTATTCTTGCCGCGCGAACATTGGTGTACCGGGGTTATTCGATAGAACAACGCTGACCTAGAAAATGTGCGCGTAAGTATGCAGTTGTGCATGTATGTCGTTGTGTGCTCTGCGCAAGCCGCAAACGTGCATGTGTGAGGCGCTTGGACGTGGATATCATGAGCAGCGCGGCCGACTGCCACGGGTAGCGGCAGAGTTACGTATTAGCAATGGATACCAGTAAAATCAAAGCAAAGCAAACCGAGCGTCGACGTGTAGATGTATCAGTACAAAATGACCACCCCAAACTAGATCTGTCCATATATGAGCGTGCCTGCTCTCCCCATCCACCCCTTCCTCCCCCACACGCCTATCCATCCCATACCCCGCGCACGAGCCTAGGCCTACGGGTGCGAGTGCGTCTGGAAGCAGTTGCTGCAGAACCCCTTCGGCTTGAACGGGTTCTGCTTGAACTCACTACACCCGACCTTCATCGTCTCGTCCCTCGGGCTGTCAAACGGCGAGTACGTCAGCTCCTCGTCCCCGACCGCCGCCGTCGCGAGGATCGACAGCGACGAGCCCGAGTGCGACGACTTCGAGCGCAGCGTCGCCGGCCGGCTCGGTAGCGCTGGGGGCGTCACCGCGGGGCTCGCCGTGAGCGTCGAGCGCCTTGGCGGCGGCGGCGGCGGCGCCTTCTTCGCGGGCGACGCGGTGCCCGAGGTGGACCCGGGCAGCGACGTCGACGCGCGCATGGGGATGGGGACGGGCGGCGCAGCTGGGGTGGCGGACGTGTAGCGCGCGGAGAAGCCGTCGTCGATGCGCTGCACGCGCATGAGGCTGCCCGACTCGTCGTCCGTGTCGCTCAGGTGGCTGCTCTGGATGCTCTCCGCGTACAGCGGGCGTGCGGGCGCCTCGTCCTCGAGCGAGGAGAACGAGGAGCCGTTGCGGCTGCCGGCGCCCGCGGCGGCGAGCGCGAGGCCGAGGCTGCGCGAGAGCGACGAGGGCGGGCGCTGCGGCACGGGCGGTTTCTGGGGCAGGGACGAGGACGAGGAGTTGATGACCTCGGTGTACGTCGTCGGGAAGAGCCCGCGCTTGCCGCCGAGCTCGCCCATCCACCAGCCGTCGATGACCTCGCTGAGCACCTCGATCTGCTCACCGACCTTGAAGCTGAGCTCGTCCGTCGACGCGGCGGCGAAATCGTGTATCGCGACGACGCGCTTGCGGCCCTGTGCGCGCTCCGCGTTCTCCTTGTTGTCCTTCTCCTTGGACGAGGGCGACTTGAGCATGCGGCTCGGCAGCTTGGGCGACGCGCTTGCCGGAAGACCGGGCACAGACGATCGCCGCTTGGCAGCCTTCGCGGCCCCTTTCGGGAGCCCGAACTCGTCCGTGTCGCTCAGCTCGGTGTCGTCCTCGTCGCGCAGCGCCGCGAACTTGTCCTTATCTTTGTCCTTCTTGCCGCGACCTGTCACGGAGCTCATAGCGCTGGACGCCCAGCCCGCGACGCTGAGCCGGTTCGAGCTCTTCGCAGGCTTCTCCTTCTCTTCCTTCTCTTTTTCCTTCTCCTTATCTTTGTCTTTCCCTTTCTCGCTGGCGGCTGTCACCACGCTGTCCGAGCGCTTCCGTGACGCACGCGATACGGGGCGCGAGGGCGGCTTGCCGTTGGGTTCCGACTTGCGACGTGAGTGCGCCTTCTTGCTCGATGCGGCATCGTCATCGCTAGAGTCGGCAGAATCCCGATTGCCGGTCTTCTTCAAGGACTTCGTGGACCGTATTGAGCCCGCACGAGACGCGGCGCGAGAGGCGGGGGCGGGGCGCGGTGGCGGGCGGGCTTTGGGTGCACCGAGCTTCCGTAGTGTCTCCCTATAAGACGAGCATTAGTTTGCGATCAGATCTCCGCACCCCGAGCTACACGTACTCGTCGATCCATTCATCTCGAACCTTCTGCAGCTCCTCCATATACGACCGCACATACGAGAGTTCCAGGTCGAGGAAGCTCGTGAGTTCACGCAGCTGCACGACCTCGTTCTCCTGTATCGCCCACATACGCGCCCGCACGTCTTCAAGTGTCTCCTCGCTGTTAGGCGATAAGCCTGGTGCGAATTGAGCAGATATAGGCAGCACTCACTAGCGAGCCTTGGCATTCTCAAACTCTTCCTCCGCCTCCTCGCGGTCTTTCTCTGGCACCTTCTTAGCGTGTCTCTGTTTTTCCAGCTTCGCCACCGTCGCGTCGTAGCTCAGTCTACATGCACATGAGCAAACCCCCACCTTTCAAACATATCAGACACCTACCGTCGACTCTCGAGCTTCTTACGCTGCGCCTGGTACTCCTTGATCTCGTCCTCGCTCTGCCGCACGTTCGCGAGGTACGACTCCTCGAACGTGATCGCGTAGCTCTCCTGGAGCGACGCGATATTGCAGTGTGCGCGGCCGAAGCTCACGAGCGACTGCCCGTATGCGGAGTCCTCGCCGAACTCCTCGCCGTGCTTGATCATGACGACGCCGAGCGCGTCCATGGCAAGAAGCTTGTCCGCATTCTCGATCGCCTCGGAGAACTTCTTCTTCTGGAGGTAGTGGCGGTAGTCCTCGGACGCGAGGTCAAGTCTGAGAGAAGAAGCAGGTTAGCGTGTGAAACAGCGATGACGTAGTAGAGTGATGCTTCGCAGTTCGCTATGCAGAAATATGGGTGTACGCCGTGCTGTGTCGGTGCATATTCCAAGTCTCAAATCAGAGTTACCTGAAGCACTTAATGCCAGAAGACAGTCCCGCGATAACGCATTAGATATGTTGTGGCGAGCTGGCACGAATGGATCCGCGCGACTGCGAGCAGGTCATTATACCGCAGTACTGATATCATCCGAAACACAGGTTTCCCCATATGATTATTCCGTCTGACCATCTCGTATCACAACCAGACATCGCAAGGAGCGGTCCGAAGCATGTCAGCGTAAAGGGCGTCAGGTCGGCCGTCTCGGTCCGAGTTATATCAAACGAAGCTCGCATTTTGACTTCGGGACGTCAAAGAACGAGCATCATCATCATACTCAGCCTTGCAATGCTTAGCCCTACCAACAACATTATTCGATGACATGGCAGTCCTCCAAGACGCCCGTGCTCCAAGGCAACCTGGCAGGCTGCGCACCGTCAATGCAGCATCGCACTCCCGACAGGAGCTGCCTGCGTATGACGTCGCGCGACACGCACTCGCAGCGCCAGCGCCGAGGACACAGAAGAGCAATACGAAGAGAAGAGAAGAACAGGCACTACTCACTTCGAAAGGCCCTGCCTCCGGAGCTCGATATCATGCTCGAGCTCGCGGAACTCGTCCGACTGGATGGTCTTGTCCCGTGTCGCGATGACCTCTCCCACGAGCTGCAGACGGGTTCGCCTTCGGTCGAGCGCGCAGAGGAGGTCGGGCACGTACCTGTCGCAGCTTGCCCAGCTGGCGCCGCGCACGAGCGTCCGCGTTCAGCATGCGTTCCTGGCTCTGTGCGTACAGTGACAGAGCCGCTCACCTGCTTGCTGGCCATCATTCCGTCCTTTGTCGGGGCTCTTCCAGGAGCACGATAGGGTGTGGGGGGTGCAGGGGGCACGCAGACGACGAGAAAGGGGTGCGCTGGAGGGCAGAGAGTGGCAACGGTAGTCGTGGCTGAGGACCAACCCGGTTTACACTCGCCTTCTCCAGACGTTACCGAGGCACGATCACCCCAGATCCGATCGGGAAGCCTTTGCTGTCCAAATGCGTCACACTGCGCGCGCGCTGATTGGCCAGCGCGAGAATTCGAGAGATCGTTCGACGATCGTCCCTCGCCGAGCTGCCCGTGATTTATTGTGCCGCCAGGCGCCCACACCTCTCTTGTCCGCCCACCATGCAGTCTTCAATTATTTGTGCTACAGGACTAGACCACAGGCTGTGTAGGGGCACAGCTCAATACAAAGGTTCGTGCTCCTCGAGATCACATTCAATGCCACGAAACCACACAGTATGACAGATAAATTATTCATAGAAGTATCCCCCATCGTTGTCACTCATCAACTTCCGATACTAGCTTCGCCATCTTGCCTGAGCGCGGTATTATCCGACACGTAAACTTCTCTGGTTGTCTGCATGTGAAGTTACATCGCATTCTCTCGCTGAAAATCACTGGTGCACTCACCTCGTGAAGCCCGGCCGGAAAGCTGCAGGAGGACACACTTCAGCGCCCTCAGCGTCCAGAGGCGGTCGCACGTCGAATGACGCTATGATGCCCGCCATGGCAATCCACAGCGTCGCGTCCGCGAACGCCTGCCCCGGACAGATCCTGCTCCAACGTATGGTTAACATCCACATGACCCGCTTGGAGAGACCAGGCATAATACCCACCTACGACCGAACCCGAAGACGTACCCACTGGGTAATGGGTTGCTGCCATCACGAGCAACGCCAATGTGGCGTTCGGGGCGGAACTCTTCAGGTTCGGGGTAGCCGTCTTCGTCGCGTGACATCGCCCTGCAGTTTCAGCGAAAAGGTTAGATGACCCGCCATGGAGTCTGCCACGCCTCATACCATATATTGGGCAAGACCATGCTTCCCTCGGGGATCGTATATCCTCGGTATTCGTCGTCGGCCATCACACGATGCGGAATCGCTGTAAGCGTTGCCCATTAGATGCGGAAATTCACTCTACAGAAACGCCCCGCACCTAAAGGAAGCGGAGGGTTCCACCTATGGACGAGTAAGCCCATCCGTTCTTCCAGACGCCTTGCTACTGACTTGACACACCTGTACAGCTCCTCGAGGAACGCGTCTAGGTACGGCAGCGAGGCGCGGTCGCTAAAGTCCGGCAGCCGCTCCCGCCCGACCATACGGTCTATCTCCTCTTGCGCCTTGCGGACCGCCTCTGGATTCCGCACCATCGCCAGCATGAACGTCAATATCATGCCGAGAGTCTATAAGAGCCCCAGGGTACTCAGCACCCGCATTGGCTCGTGGAACAGGACTTACCGTTTCGATCCCCGCTACGAAGCCCAAACGACGTGAGTTCAGCTGTGTGCTTTCGACATGAACACCTACCTCCATAAACGCTACACCCCAGGCCCTTGATGTCCTCTTCGTCTTCAGGTGTCCGCGCGTCCCCTATCTCCGCAAGCAACGTCGCAGTCACGCACGGAACCGCGTCCCCGCGGGCCTGCATGCACACCCCCGCGCGTAAGTCCTGAAACCCAGCTCGCTCAACCTTGTGCAATAAGCTCACCAAGGCAGACTTGACGATCCCGTACCCCGTCTCCTTCCACGCCCGCACGTCCCTGCCCACCGCCAGCGCGCGCCGCTTGAACCCCGCGCCCGGCATCCACACCGGAATCTCCTTCACTACACAAACGCCAGTCGTCAATCACCTGTGTAGCTTGCCTCATCGCTCGCGGAATACGCACGGGCGGGGAAGAAGTCCACAATCATCGACCCAGGCGACCCAGCGACGTTGATGCCCTCGAGTGCGCGGTCCGCGACCTGGACAAGCTCGTCTTTCGAGGACGTGATCCGTCGTCCGTACGTGATCTCGAGCATCGTCGCCGCGACGTATCTACGTCCCCTCTCGTCAGCGTCAGCGCGCAACTGTTGCTATCGGCACGCACAGATGGAGATGCTCTGCAAACCGCTCAGGCGTACGCAAGAGAGTCCGGAGCAGCGTACGCGTCCCGCGCAGCTGGACCGTGCGCAGCGCTGTGAGCCGCTCGCGCGAGCCCACCGCGTCGTGCATCCACCGGCGGTGCTTGCGGAAGCGCTCCCCGTAGGGCATGGGAGGTATCGATGACGCCTGGTCCATCCTGCAAGTCGCTAAGCAAGTGTGGTAGGGTGAGGGGGGCAGGTAGAAGGGTGCGCACAGCTCGCCGAGGAGGACCATCCGAGGGCGGTCGGAGTACGTCGCGCTGCGCTTCGTGAGCAGGTCGGTTGCGGCTTGGAAGGAGTTGAGTACGATTGTCGGTGTCCTGAACAGGCGGAGGTAGATGACGTCTCCTGCAGGTGCACGCGCGTGCTCGTCAGACAAGACTCCCCCCGGGCATGCACACGATGTACGCGCACCGTATCGCTTCCCCCACTCGAAGAAGGTCTTCTCCTGGTATACGGGCGGGAGCTTGTGCACGCTTCCGACAAGGAAGAGACCTCCAGGCCCGGGCGGAAACTTCGTGCGCCTCGCGAAGATCTTGGAGAGGAACAGGCAGGTGAGCGCGAGCAGGATCGCTGTCCCTATAGCGGAATAGTTCTCCATGGTGTTGGGGCGCAGGATGAGGAACTCCACCCTCCCTTCTTACATGGTGCAGTTATAGCAGGATGCCACCGAGCATACAACCGATGCTCATCGGACGCGAGCCGAACAGATCACACAGGACGCCGATTCATGACATCCCGGTGAGCTACACCACTTCTCCGAGGAGTATATTCTGACAGAACTGCTGGAGTCGTAGCCACACATCTTGCTAGGGGGGTGCGTGGCGGTACCCGCGGGGCCCCGGGGTACCGGTATTGCATGCGCCTCAAGTTCGAAACCTTGAAGTCTTTTATCCTAGGGAATAATTTAGACCGAGCTTCGGATACAGTCCAGGGAGGTCATGCGGCGTTGCAGCTGACACGGCTTAGAATGGTTGACAGGAGTCGCTGTCTTCGAAGACGTTCAAAATGACAACCTGCTGAGTGACAGATTGCGTGGACCCGCATTGAGTTTCTCTATTTACGAAGACCCACACGTTGGAGCGGCACGAAGACGACGTACGCCAACGATGCATTTCAAGCTTAAACAGTGTCCTCACGGTACTTCTCAGGTTGTCGCAGTAACATGGGGAATCACAACATGTCGAGGAAGCAGCGCTCGTAGAACCGTGCCGTAACCTACGGGCCTCTGACTGACCCCACGCAGGTGCGCAGTAGACCATGAATAAGTCACTAATGCACTGGGAAAAAGTTGAACAACCCTGCTTCGTTGCAGGCATGCATCACATCGGGCGTTCCAGCGTTGCCGGTCTGTGCGGAACAATTGTCTGCATTCACCACACTGACAGGGGTTATATTCGCACAGAACGCGACGACATTATGCCGCCGCAACGATTCAAGCTGGGTTCAAGTACATCCACTCCGAGGAGGTGTTCTATGGTGTCACGTAAGCTCACAGAAGTATCTCCCGTCGTTGTCACTCATCGACTTCCATCACCAGCTTCGCCATCTTTCCCGAGCGCGGTATGATCCTGCATGTATACTTCTCCGGCTGTCTGCACGCGAAGTTAAGTCAACCCGTCTCTCTTGCGAAAAAATGCTCTCGCACTCACCTCGTGAATCCCGGCCGGAAGGCCGCCGGGGGACAAACCTCAACACCCTCAGCGTTCAAAGGCGGTCGAACGTCAAACGATGCCATGATGCCTGCCATGGCGATCCATAGCGTCGCGTCCGCAAACGCCTGTCCCGGACAGACTCTGACACGACGCCCATCAACATGATCGTCTTGAAGAAGCCAGGGTTAACACGTACCTGCGGCCGAACCCGAAGACATACCCACTGGGTAGTGGGTTGCTGCCATCTCGAACCTTGTTGAGGTGGCGTTCAGGGTGGAACTCCTCCGGTTCGGGGTAGGCGTCCTCGTCGCGCGACATCGCCCTGCGTATTCAGCGGAAGGGTTAGATGGCCTGCCTTAGACGCTGCCACGCGGCGTACCAGATATTGGGCATGACCATGCTTCCCTCGGGGATCGTATATCCGCGGTATTCGTCCTTGGCCATCGCGCGATGCGGGAGCGCTTGTGATCATGCATGTCAGTCCAACGCGGGAACTCCGAGCTGAGAAGGGAAATTGCGCACATAAAGGCAGTGGGCATGCCCACCTATTGGCAACGATATTCTCGAAGTAAGGCCATTTTTCTGTGGAGTCCTAGTTACGGATTGAACGCACCTGTAAAGCTCCTCGAGAAACGCATCTAGGTACGGCAACGAGGCGCGATCGCCAAAGTCCGGGAGCCTCTCCTTCCCCACTCTGCGGTCTATCTCTTCCTGGGCCTTGCAGACCGCCTCGGGGTTCTGCATAGCTGCCAACATGAATGTCGTGATCATACCGAGGGTCTACAACCCAAGGATATTTAGCATCCATTTCGACAAATGCGCACGGCGACTTACTGTTTCAGTGCCAGCTACACGACATAATCAACGTAAGTTAACTCACAATTGCGCTTATGGTGAGAAGACTTGCCTCCATAGACGCTGCACCCCAACCCCTTGATGTCCTCCTCGTCCTCGGGCGTCGACGCGTCCCCTATCTCCCTAAGTAATGCGGCAGTCACGCACGGAATTGCATCTCCGCGGGCCTGTATGTACACCGTAAGTACCCCAAACCAAGACTCAATGCTGTACAGTGGACTGACCAGAGCGACCTTTACAACCCGGTAACCTGTCTCCTTCCAGGCCCGTACGTACCTCCGCACACCCAATGCTCGCCGCTTGAACCCCGCGCCCGGCATCCACACCGGAATCTCTTTCACTGTGCGGTGACCATGCGTTAGTTCTGCGTGCACGACGCGGTTCTCGCAACGCACGCACGAATGGGGAAGAAGTCCACGATCCTCGACCCGGGCGACCCAGCGGCGTTGATACCGTCGATCGCGCGGTCCGCGACCTCAACCAGTTCGTCGCTCATAGACGTGATCCGCCTGCCGTACGTGACCTCGAGCATTGTGCCCGCAACATATCTAATCTCGCGAACGTCAGCCCCAGCCATAGATACCCACGGAGAGGTTGGGGCGCACGCACAAGTGTAGATGCTCGACAAAATGCTCGGGCGTGCGCAGGAGGTTCCGAAGCAGTGCGCGTGCCCCGCGAAGCTGAACAGAGCGCAGAGTAGCCAGTCGCTCCCGCGAACCGACTGCGTCGTGCATCCACCGACGGTGCTTGCGGAAGCGGTCACCGTACGGCATAGGGGGCAAGGCCGACGCCTGGTCCATTCTGTGCGACAGCGTCCCGAGACGTCGGTACGTTGAGGTCCGAGATGAGAAAGCGTTAGTCTGTCATGCCACACAGGGACCTAATGATAAAGGGACGCACAGCTCGCTAAGGAGGACCATGCGGGGCCGGTCTGAGTATGTCGCGCTGCGCTTCGTGAGCAGGTCTGTCGCGGCTTGGAACGAGTTGAGTATGATTATCGGCGTCCGAAACAGGCGGAGGTAGATGACGTCTCCTGCAGGTGCACTGGTCAACCTGGATTCTACGCCGTATCCCGCGTGAGACGCGCGCGCACCATATTGCTTGCCCCATTTCAAGAAGGTCTTTTCTTGATATTGGAGCGGGAGCTTGTGCGCACTTCCGAGCAGGAAGAGTCCCCTCGGGCCAGGTGGGAAGTTGGTACGCTTTGTGAAGATCTTGGAGAGGAACAAGTAGAAGGCGAGTATAAGCACGGACACCAGCCCAACGGGGGGAAAGGTCTCCATGTTGCCGGAAAACAGGATGAGGAGTCCTCTCTTCATCTCAGAGCAGTTATAGAAGACCGCGATTGAGCATGTGACTGATGTTCAGCCCGCCGGGCATGAACCAAAAAGGGTCACATAGTAGGATGCTGAATTACATACCGGTGAGTTACTAGTACACCTTTGCTCCGAGGAGTACCTTGCAATGGCGCCCTTGCAGGTAGGTTCTGCACAAACCCGAACATGTAACTGCTCACGCCAACACGTGAACGGTTTTAGTGTTGGTATGGACCTGCCATTACGGACGTCGCAGCCACACATTTTTCTGGGCGAGCGCTGAGGGGGCCGCCCGGAGAGATACCCGCGGGGCCCGGGTATTGCATGCGCCTCTGACTTGCCTTCTTTGCTGGGGAACACCCCCACAAGGGCCTGAGAGGCAGTCCAGCAAGGTCATGCCGCGTTTCAGCTGACACCTCCACGCAGCGGGAGTACTCGAACCCTGCTTGAATTGTTGTGGCGGCATGGTATCCTTGCTTTTTTGTGAGCTAGTACGGCTCCTGTCAATATGGCGAATGCAAACGGCTGTTCCGCACAGACCGGCAGCGCTGGCCAGCGCGATATGATGCACTCTTGCAGCGACGCAGGGTTGCTTGCATTGGTGGCTTGTTTGTTGAGTCTACCGTCCACCTGTGTAGGTTAACGTTCTGTTAGGGACTAGTAGCTACCAAGGCACAAGCGCTGAGAGGCTCCAGACATGATAGGAGACTCACTGGTTTACTGTGATACGATGCGCTGAGATGTACCACGATAACGTTGTTCAGGTCGGGGCTACAGCATTGGCGCATGTCACCTTGGTGCCGCTCCAACGTGTGAGCCCTCGTGAACAGAGACTTGATGCGGGTATACACAATCTGTCACTGCTCAGCGGGTTAGCATCTTGAACTTGAACGTTCTCGTAGGCAGCAGCCACTACCAGTCCTTAGTACCTGCTGTGTTCTGGGGTGTCATATAAAGACAGGGTAAGGATGAATCCTGAGCGAATGTGTACCGGCAAAGTCATGTGCAAATATGCGAATGGCAGTGGAGGAAGAAAGGAACAAGAGCGCGTCTTGAAAAACGCGCCCATCGCGCGGCGCGCCCGCAAGTGAACCTTAACTTTCATATGCTCGAATTCTTGAACCAAGTCGACAACGATAAGGCCGCACTACCTCATACATGGAGTATTCTGAGAACCGTGTCTGTGGATAATTGGAACCATGGCAGGGAGTTTTCAAAGAGTGGTGAACAGCGACCTTCTCCTATTCGCACCCTGAAACACGCTACCTAAACGTACAAAAATACAAGACCCCACAGATCAGCACTAGTTATCTGGAAGCGCACATCGGTCCGCGGACAGACTGAGGTCGTTGCCCCACCACTCCGGGAAGGCGTGCGGCGTTCCGGACGCGCCGAACACGGCGAAGTTCAGGATGAACGAGATGACCTGGGTGCCACCATCCAGCGCCGCGGCCAAGATGTAACTACATTCGCCCGGCGCATCAGCGCGCGCCTGTAAACAGGAAGAGCAAAGATGACGTACTTGTACTTAGTGAACCAGCGCGGGTAGCGCGTGCGCACCCACCACTGCGAGAAGAGGCCGATCACCATGCCCGGGTTCACCTGCGTGTTCACGCCGACGGAGAGCACACAGGAGTACTGCAGGATGATCGGTGTGCTGAAGTTCTCGAACCCGGCCTTGGGCCACATGTACCACTGGGAGGCGTGGCATCGCCGTCAGCATCCGTGTCCGCAGGTGATGAGTTTAGGCCGAAAGTGACGTACGGCGGCGATGAAGGGGAGCGGGAGGAATACGCCGATGGCGAGGCAGATAGGTACCATGTGGTACACTCCGTTTGTGCCGAACATCTCGGGGCCAAGACCACCCCATGAGATAGCGTTGGCTGTGCCGGGCGAGCGTCAGCAGCAATACAAACGAAAGTGGTGCCATAGGTGGGGTGCTCACAGTTGTAACTCTGCGCGTTCTGCCCGGACCAGAGGCGGGTGCCAGAGATAGAGAGCAGGGCTATGGGATCGCGGTCAGACTGTACTCCTCATGCCGAATGGTGGGGTACACACCTTCGCGGTTGGAGTCAATGATAGTGACCATCATGACGTCTGAAGAGAGGACTCTATGAGCGAGTGCCCGACCGCTGTACGCATAGAATTCACTCACAGTTCAGGATGGCGCCGACGACGGTACCCAGAATCTGCATAGAAAACGTGACGCGCGGCGGGAGCTTCACGTACTGGCCGAGCTTCAGGTCGCCCAGCATAGCGATACACTGTCCCTGCGGGTGCTGGCCGTACAGCGCGCCGTACATGTTGGCAATCGGCTGGCCGGGGACCATGTACGCGGTGATCATCTGGTAAAAGCCGTTCGCGGACGAGCTGAACTCGCGGAAGCCGATCGTCGCTGCGAGCGTCGCGAACAGCAGCGAGAGCACGAGCGAGATGAGCAGGATCACTGTGAGCGCCCACCACGGCAACCCGGAGTGCCCGCCGTAGTTCGTCGCTTGCGCGATCGCGTACGCGCACGCGAGCAGCGCGAAGTACCACCAGCGCGGGATCTGCTTGTAGACCTTCATCTTCTCGTAGTGCGGGTCGTGCACGACGAGCGGCGTCTTGTTCCACGGGTTGAACGTCTTCAGGAACGGCTTGATGTCCTGCCAATGCCAGAAGAAGACGTGGGTGACGGTCGCTCCGAGGGACAAGTTCGAAGTCATGAGGTAGAGAGCATTGGTGGCGGAGAAGAACGCGGGCTGCGAATATGTCGTCCATCAGACTTGATTGTGCGGCCCATAAAGAATCACACATACCCCAAGCTCCTGATACTTCTCCGGGTCAAACCTGCCGTTTGTAAGGAGAGCGGTTTGGTTATATTGAGTACCATCTTCAGCCTATATTCGCACATCAATAAGTAATTAGACGGGTGTTCTTGACCAGATAACTCACGAAAATAGCCTGGCTCATGAAGGGGAAGTCTTTTGCTCTCCACAGGTTGCCGTAGTACACACCAGCCATGAGGATGTAGGTGAAAAAGATACCAATGTCCTGGTTGATCTGAAGCCAGAGCGGGTTGAACAAGCAGTCGCTGCCGATGAGATTCCAGTCGAAGCTCCAGGAGAGCAAGCCCATGCCCTCGTTGTTGCTGCCGCCACCAAAGACGTTGCGGAACACCGTGCTCGTGTTGTTTGCCAGGCAGAAGATGGAGACGCCAGTGAGGAGGGGAAAGATCCCTGTGTGACAGTTTCAGTGTCACGAATGTTGGCGGATGGCGGGTGAGTCATGTAAACAATGGACCTACACTGCGGAATGATTTCCCAAACAAACATGACACAGAAGACGGTCCAGAAGAGGCGCACACGCTTGGACGTCATCTGGTTATCGAAGTGAAGTGCCTGGAAGAGATTGGCAGTGGAGACTGCGTGATCATGTTAGATGCGAGCATGAAGGGCTACACGCTATAGACGTACTTGTAGAGGGCCAGAAACACTTTGTAGGCTTGACTAGCATGTCTTGCAACAAGCCAGCATAACCATACCCCAGCAGTTGCGATCCAATGAGAGTGAAGATCGCGAGACCTGCATTCTACAGTAGCGTTAACGAGTGCATAGAAGCGCCTGCCTAAGAGTCAAGCTTACCAGTTTGTTGTTGTAGTACACTGCGATGGTCACGCCCGTCAGTGAAGTTTATCGGGACGCAGCGGACAACACTCACAGTCCTGAACGGAGATGACCTGAATTGCGGTCGCCGATACTGCGGCCGTGGACGACATGATGATGATCGCGACATGCTCCTTGACTGCAGGACCGTTAGAGACGTCGTCACGAAGTAAGATAAAGAGAACGCACTGTTGAAGGGACCAGGGTTGATCCAGCGGAAGATGCCCTTGGAAGGGAGAAGCATCGCCATGCCGTTGCCGAACCAGTATGACAAGACCAGCAGGAACAGCGTCGAGACAAGCAGCGTCTGCGGCTTAAAGTAATAGATCTGCGCCAATACCCTGTGTCGCGGTGTAAGCCAGGGATTATTTCGGCATGACTGAAGGTGATACTCACGCTCCGAAGGCTGAGAAGCCGAGACCGAGGAAGAACGTGCGGAAGGTGAGCGACGGCAGGTCAGGGTCATCCCGAGTGGACAGGACCTATAGCATACATGTTCATTGCGCGGACATGCGAAAACGACTGGGAGCACTGACCTTAATTGCGACCTCGTATGCCTCCTGCACCCGGTACTCTTCCTCAGTTGCATCGTCGTTCTGGAGACGCTCCTCGAACTCCTCAACCTCCTTCGCCATGATGGCATCGTCGGTGAGCTCGGGGCCATCGACCGCCTGCTTGTCGATGGAGTCGTCGGAGACGGAGTGCTTCTCGTCGATATCCGGCAGTGCGTTGACAGCGTCGGACATTGTGGCTGCGACTGGGGGGAGTGACCCTGCAGGTGTGTGAATTCTCCACTCGCGTATATGTATCGAACTTACGAACTCTGGCGCTCCGGTGACCCCACCGCAAGCGGTGTCCTGCGGTGTTGCAGCACATGGTGCTTCTTCTTGATGACAGGCCGCGGGGCTTATCGTGCGGACCCAGGCACCGGACGTCCCACGCCGCATCAAGTGGCGACGACTGTACGGGACGATGATATCTTCTGCAACCTTCCTGACAAAATGCTCGTCGGCCTGGCGAGGTTGTTCACGGCTGCTTCCGGCCTTCGTGGACGGGAGAAAATAGTCGATAGTCTGTCTCGATTGTCGAGGTTTTGAACTTCGGGAAGTGGTAAAGTGCGAAGGGAAGCCGTTCCCGCGAAGTCGGTACTCTGGAGCACCAGGTGAATCTCGCCCCTCAAGGCCTCAAGTGCCGACGCCTAATTCTGTATGAGCTTCCGCGTTTACGGTCGAACATCTGAGAGGTTCTCCCATGTAGAAGCATCCACATCACCGCTCAAGTTGACACTCGACGTGTGACGCCGCTTTGTGTCGATGCGCGGCCTCCGAACCGGAGAGCTCCACTCCCGACTATTGGCTTACTGGGCGTGGTTTGAGCCCATTCCGCGTCGGGAAGAGCCCACATTGTTGTTATAATGGGGTAACTCACCAATCATGCGTCTGTTTTTGCTAACCATCAGATATTGTACGCCTATCAAGTCATCGTGAGCCCGGAGGCCTGAAGAAGCTGGGAGGCCGTTCCGCAGCGGTGTTATAGCGCCAGAGGAGGGGTACCTTCTTACGAGTCCCGAAGTCTTATTCAGCTCGACGCGGTGCTCTTCCGACGGTGTAGTATATCTGGCCGATCACACTTCCGTCAGATCTGGCGTGCTGTTCGTATACGATGGCGAAAGGAGCAAAAGGCTTGCTTACTTGGAGAGTGACTTTCTAAACTTAGAACCGTCTCTGCATGCCGACAGCTTGAATAGATGTCCACAGACGTGCCTGTAGTGGTTGTTGAGTAGGTGCGCAACCTGCTGCGTCCATGACGCCACCGCTGCGCGGATATCAAGCCCATAACGTACTACCTGCTGGTTTACATACATCTCCGACGATGGACGGCTAGCGAAACGTTGTCAGGCAGTTAACTAGTCAGCTGCAGTGATGCCGAAGAGGCGTGCAGAAGACGGCGACGGATACCTACTGAAAGATGAAGCTTGGCGTGGCATAACGGACACATGACTTGCCAATGTGGGGTGTTGTACGGGCCGCATCTGTCGAACTCGTCAATGCCGGGCGCAGGATCGTACGGTCGCGAGCAGTGACAGCGAGGGCGCCAATATGAGACCACGGATCAACGTTGTCTGCATTCTATTCAACTTATCTTGACGCCTCTCGCATCCGCAGTGAGAACTTGAAGGGAGCAGTAAGTTACCGTGGTAGGATCAATCTCACTCACCTAACGCTTAGCAGGACCTGCACCCAGCGTCCTGCATTGAGCGACTTCCACAAATACCTCGGTGCTGCAGCAGCGTCGTTCCTGGTCCCTGACGAAAACTTCCGCGGCCGGTCACCATTCCCCAAGCCGTGTTGGGCCGCGAACGCAACACATCCAAACGCCCGTTAGGTAGCAATGCCGTCTGAGACCACATGCTACTCACCCCGGACGCGGCCAAAGTCCCCGCATCTTCATGCAATGAAGGCGATGCGGAGCGTCGCATACCATCCGGGGATTCTGAGAACTCATCTGACCCCCCATGCACCGCCGACGCAGTCGGTGCCAAGCCGCTGTCCACGCGGTGGTTCTTTCAACTAGCGTATGGGGCGTGTGTACGAGGCTCGCTGCATCACTGACCGGAAGAGTCAGCTGCATGCTGGGGACTCCCGGTACAATAGAGTATACTGCCTTCCGGGCAGATTGTTTCGTCATAATCTCCTCAGATTTCCAATATCCAGAAATCAGCCTATGTTACATGTGCATCGCAACGAAGCTGACTGATCAGGGATTACTTACCTGCTCGTGAAGCTTGGAAAACGCAGACTGGCGTATAAAGGAGAGCGACTGTGCGTCAGTGTTGACAGGAGTGAGCGCGCTCGGCTTCGGTGAATGTCGACAATGTCATCCAGTGCGAGATCCGCATGCAACACTAAGGCGCGCGCACGCTCTCTATACTGGTGGCGAAGCGCCTTTAGGGATGGTCGTAGGATTATGAAATGGCGACGGTGGTGGTAGGGTCGAAGGAGTAGACGCGCCACAGGCGCCCGGCGCCCGGTGTGGCAAAGTTGCAGAGAGTTGCAGTCGCGTCGTTTTTACCTTCACGTTCACTTGCCTCAAGTACTCTCAACCCATCGCATTGACAGATCGCTGCGGGCAGAGTCAGGGATCATGTTGCTCCATATTACACGCCTGTGGTTCCTGGTCGACACAGTGTCAACACATACGTACTGCCCATGACTTTGACATATCTGACATATCGACTTACCTGGATTGTTGCCTTCTGACCAGTGGATCCATATTCAAGTACTTACTCTTTTCCTTCCTCCAGGCATCAAGAAGCCAAGAACGTTCGGGAATGTGTATATCAAGTAGATACTTCGCGAGCCATCATCTCTAAAAAATTCTCTCACACAAGTCTGAATAGCCTATCTGCGATACGAGTCAAAAGCCTGGTAGTATACCTGACATTACAACCCATCAACTCAACAGCAAGTCTGTGCATGTGAGTGCTCATGTTTATCAGTTGACGGTGTTCCCTTGCTTGTGATCCGTAATCTTGACAGACATGCAGCCAACAGTGTTGCGTGTGCCGCTAGCGCTCCATATCGCAAAGGTTGCGAACGCAGTTAAGCTATCTTTGAGGGATCAGTACAAGCACTAATAATCAATCTCGAGTCAACAAAACATAGCAATTAGCGATACAACAACGGAACAGTACAGTACAAACCACGGCGACAAAAACGGTCCACATCAAATACCCGACTTCGACGCCAGCCGCATGCCCTCCTGGATCGCGACCGCCTCCTCGACCCAGGGCAGCCGGAAGAACTCCGTGCGCTTCAGGTCCTCCTGGCGCACCGTCGCGCCTTCGCTCGCGCCGCTCGCCAGCACGCTCTCGAGGTCGCGCGACTGTGACGCGAGCCACGTCTGGACAAACCCGCGGGGGTCGTCCGCGAACCCGCGCAGGAACGTGCGCTTCATGTGGGCGTTGTTGAGTGACTGGATGTGCAGTGCGATCTACGCGATGAATAGACGTCAGTCGTCAGTTGCAGGTCGAAGGTGCTCGCGCTTACCTCCTCGTCGAGTTTGGTAAGGTCGCGAGCGGAGTCCTGCGCCATGCTCACAACAACGTGCTGCATGCGCGCCTTCAAGTTCGAGTCGTCGACCTTTACCTCGACGTCCCACGCGCTGGGTTTCTCAGGTGGCGGTAGGTTGGGATTGAGTGTGTAGTGGAGCACGATGGGATCGGGGGGCAACAGGAACCGGTTCACAAGCTCCGGCAGATGCTGGAAGTATGCAGTGTCCGCGTTGAAGATCTGCCAGAGCGCCGTCAGCATATAGCGGGTTCTATTGCAAGGTAAAGTCTTACCGGACGGAGACGCGCGTCCGCGCGAACGACGCGGCGGTCGACCTTGTCCTGGAGATTTTGCGTCTTGATGTAATTCCACAATGCCTGGATCACGCCCGTTCGAGAGTCCTCCTTCACTCCCAGAACGTTGCCTGATTCGACATAACCATAAACTGGAACTCTCGAGTGAGGGAAGTTGGAGTGGGGCACGCACCAAGTTCAGGATGAACCTTGTATTGCTCTGGCTGCTGTTCCAGATGCATCACTATCCGAACCTTCGTGGGGGTATCACCTTTCCGACGAATGGTAAACCCATCTTGCGCTGGTTGGTTGGGAGATCGTATCCACTTGTAGGGGATGAGGTTGGGCGTTCACGATCAAACGAGTCTTTGAAACATACCTCCACGATATTACCATCGGGGTAGAGCGTGGTGTCCCTGTCGAGTTCCACAATCATATGTTTGATGAGAGTAGAGAACTTCCGCGGTGGCACGCGGTCTTTGGCTCTCTGGTTTGGGATCTTCGCGGACGCCGAAACATGGGTGGAATGGACATACGCCCAGAATGGCGCCACGTACCTCCAGCACTCGACCATCTATCTTGAGCTGCCACGCGGGAATGTTCTCTCCTGTCTCCAGGTTCGGTTTTGCTGCGTCACCCTCCAGACCTTCGCGCTGCCAGGCCTGACCTGAGACGGTGTGACTGAGGAATATCCGCAGCGTGCGCGTAGCCTGTTGCACCATTCATTCGTTGCGAATCACAGCGTCGACTTTGACGAAACTCACAGGGATGATACGCTGCAGCGCGTCGTGCACCTCCACGCGCTTGCGCGTCATCGTCCAGTCGAGCTTGCGCTCCATCTGCAGGAGGTCGCGGTACATCGCGGAATCCTCGGCGAACTCTGGGGACTGCAGCAGTGCATTTGGCAGGTTCTTGTCTGTGATCTTGCGTTTCCTGGCGTCCGGGTCCTGGCTAAGAGTGTGCGAAGCGTAGGATGAGGACAGCGCGTACTTAGCAGCAGGCTTCTGGCCCTCCATGATGGCAAGAACGAAGGCTTGAACGCGCGCGGTTACGAGAGTTTTGTTGAAGCTGAGACGCTGAAGATGAGGGGAGAGGACAAGCGCGCTTTGTCTGCCGGCGCCTCTTCAGCCAACGGCAGCACCGCCTGCCACCTCCACGTGGCCAGTTCAAATGCCGCTCACGCGGTCATCCCGCGAATGTCCTTCAAGTTGGCTTTCCAACTATTTGGAGGACTCTCATTGCTGAAGAGTATGTGACAAACCAACACACAGAAGTACAGGCCTAAGGGTAATGCGTCGTGCCTTTCCTGAAATTTGAATAACGTTGATCACACACACGTGGCAAACTCTCAAGGAAGCAGGCGCAAAGAGCATTATGCCCGCGAATTAGACAACATGCGTACAGTAATACATCTGCGAGATGGTGCTATGCTACCTCGGGAGCGCCGTAGTAGGCAGAAATGGGCCCAAGCGATAGAACAAGCGGGTCGCGAGATTTTGCGAGGGTTTATTTGGCATCGTCGCTCGAGATGATCTCCCTTGAGACTACGATCGACAAGCCTGTGCCGACCCTCTGTGGGACCATGAGCCGCGCTTGTCCTCGGAAGTCGACCTGGTGAACCTCTGGAGAAGTCGCGTCCGAAAGGCGCGTGCGAATGATGACTGCCGAGAACACAGCACCCTACAGCAGACAAATTCAACACCGTCAGCAAGGGCAGCTGATGCACACAGAACGCCGCGCACTCACCGCGAGCGACGGGAGCACACCCAGCACCACGAGCGGCTGGACAGTCGCGGTGAACATCGCGATCAGGATGACGATGAGCGCGCACGAGTACACCGCGGCGGACTGCACGATAATGTCGACCACCCCAGAGCCCCGGCTCGCGGTCCGCCCGACCCCAGACATGCGGAATTCGCGCACACGCCGGTTCGAGCGGATGATTCGCCCGGCAATCAGGCCTGTCGTGCAACCACTACGGTCGGTATGCGGATGCTGCGGAATAAGGGGCGGGGGTACGTACCGGTTGACAACACATTCGTTACGAGGGAGGAGGCGAAGAAGAGGATGGACATGATCTCGGGAATCGCTGCTATTCCCGGATGGATCTGGTAGTGCACAGTAGTGAAGCCGAACGCTACGCAGAAGGTGAGACGGGCACACTCATTCGTGGCGGGACTGGATGGGTTTACCTGCTTCACATACGAGAAAGAACGCTGGTGCAGCAGTTACGACCAAGGACGAGCTGTAAACCACATACACCCGGTATATCTGGGGAGACGTCGTGAGAACGTACTTCGACGAATCGAGGAGCTGCCTGCATGCACGTACCAAGTATGCATCCGCCAAAATCATCTGTGTGACGAGCACCCCAAGCTTTGGACCCCAGAGCGACTCCGGGTTACTGACGACGAAGACCGCCTCTGCGGCAGCAAGGTTGCCACCATCGCCCTCGAACGCATGAATGTTCACCACGACGTCCAACACGAGGTACTGTGCGTGCGGTGCAGCGCGTTGAACGGTCAGAAATTTTCGTGCCTCGATAGTTGAGCAGGTACGTACCACGAAAGCTAGCCCGAGCATCACCGTGAGCAGTCCGGCATGCGCGATGTCCCGGCTCCTGCTTTGGCCCTTGCGCCGGCGAGCAGCAAAGAGCAAGAGCCACATCGTGATAGCATACGCGACGAAGAATATCCCATAGAAGAGACAGTCCAGGAAGAACGAGATGAGGAACGACGTGAGGATCGTCTGTGAAGTCAAGAAGAAGCCAAGGTTAGCTCGGCACCCCTGCGCTTAAAGATGCCGGTTTTCGAAATCAAACCAGCGCAGCACGTACCTTGTTCAGATCGTCGGCGCCCATCTTGTCTTGGAATAGGTAAACCGCTGTCACTGCGGGAGCGTGCAGAAAGGACAGGAAGTCGTGAGCAGAGACGAGGAACAAGAGAGCGACAGAGAAGGGGGAAGGGCGTACTAGGCTCGCGTCGCGCCTTATTATATGCCGAAACACGTATACGAGCGCGACGTCTCGCCAATGGCTACGCGCATGATAAAGACATGCACAGCTGTGCTAGTGTCGAATTGGGATGTTGGCGGAGCGCGTCAGGCCGGTGACGCCTGCGCATTGACAGGTTTACGGCATGCCGCGGGCGGCCCGCCCCAAGCGTTGATTGCGCAGGTCTATGGATACAGCGTAGACTTGCGTATAGCGTCAGGAGTCAGGGCATGCAGTTGTCAGAGTAGATGTAATCGCACACATACCTATCAACGGCGCGAGTCGTAGAAAAAGGCTTGCGCATACACGAATACAGATATCCCGCACCAATGAAGTGAATCACGGTTGTAGATGCTTATGGGCCCGCTACCTGCGCCGCGAGCACCTGCCAAACCTCAGCCCATCCGGCAACTTCTACACCTAGAATCGAAGGCAGTCGCGCCCAAAGCACATGTCGTTCCATCTCATTTCTTGCCGCAAATGCGATGATGCACCGGCTACAGGGGGCCTCCGTCCGACGCTTAACACCGTCGGCCCAGGGTTTCAGCCAGTCGACAAACGGGTTGACGGACGTCAGGTGGTCCTTCCGCGTCTCGATAGAGTTGTAGAACGCCTGTATCGCCCGCCCACACGTCTCCCCCGAGTCGCACTTGTGGGAGGCGGCAGGCGCGCATACACGCAGCGCAAGGCCTACAGAGGCGCGTATGAGGGACTCCTTCGCCTGGATGCAGAGTCCGAGGTCCTCTGGCGTGAGGGTTTCGCGAGACCCGTCCTCCCGCTCGAATCCCGCGACGAGAGTGGGGCCTGACAGTTGGCAACAGGCAAGCAAGGCAGTTGGAAGGAGCGAAGGTTCATCCAGCAGACGAGCAAGATTCACCACTCCTACAGCGTGCTCGGGAGAGAAGTTCGGAGGGATGTGCGTGTCCGAGAGTATGAACGTTTTGAGATCCTCCGGGTAGTAGGCCGAGAGGTATTCCAGGGACTGCAGGACCAGATGTTCCATCTGATACTTGTGCCCGAGACGTATGCATGCGGATATGGTCTGAAACGAAGGGTCTACTGCGGCGAAAGGTCTGTAGATGGATGTTATCAGCTTCGTAGATTTCGTGAAAACGACTTGGAAAAGAGAACCTCGCGTCCGTTCCTGGCATCTGCAACCGGAGGAGACAACGCAGGTCCGCAGGGGAATCAGACAGATGCACAACAGGTATAGCCGAAGGAGTTGGCCCATGCGAATCGTCGTGATCAAGAGGCTGCGGCAGGGAGAACATATCATTGAATACCGGCGAGCTGTTCGCGAGTATGCCTTTGTAGACCAGAAATTGTATGTCGCCAGCGACCAGAGTGACAGTCCCATCTTCAAACCAGAACTCTTCGTCCCGCACCGGCTCCTCCAGAGACTCCACCCGAGCTCTTTTCCGTGAGGCGCCGCATTCAGACATTGACTAGGTAGCGCTGTCTTTAGACAGAGGTATGTGAGCCGATGCAGATACTAGAGCCTGCAGCGAAGATGATATCGAGGATTGTCGAGGGCAGAGCAGGGAGTGAGAGAGAGAGCGCGGTCAACAGTTGTGGGGTACGTAATGGCCATCGCGGCGGCGTGGGAATATGGACTTTGAATTCACTACACTCGAGAACGCGCATTCCTACTGTACAAGAGCCCGACGACCCGCGCCAGTGCGAGCATACGGTCGCCATCGTCAACCTCACACAAGCCAGGTACGCCTCGCAATACAAAAAGAGCAACCGGAATCCATCTACCCAATCGACTATCATCTGTTGCTACGTACCATCAATTACGCGAAATATCAACGAAGACATTGTGAGATTCGGTGCGCGAGCGACGGGCGCTTAGCGAGCGCGAGGGAGTCGAACGAGTCGAGCGAGTGCGCGAGACGAGAGCGGAAGGCGAACGGCGCGTTTGCGCGGTGTATTAACGAGTGACGAAAGGTGGGGGTGGGAAGCAAACGCGTAAGGCGTGCATACGGGGCAGGCGAGGTATAAGAGAACAGGGAGACGCCACTATCGTATGCATCGCGCGGGATCGTACTAGATGGTACGTAGACGCCGGGTATACGGGACCGGAGCGCGAGCTCGACAGTTATCACGAGCCAAATACAACAGACATCTCCTCAGAAAATACGTACACCTGATTCAAAGCGCGATACGGCTTTCAAGCTGCGTTGTTGAACCCAACATCCAGGTGATCCAAGATCGCGACCGCACTGTTGGACCGAGGGACGACTCTGCACCCGAACGGCGCCGGCTCGCTATATTGAACACACTTAGGTGAGTGAATGGTTCCTGATTATTCAAGCCTAACGCCGCGTAGAAGCTGACCTTGCGAAAGCCGATATGAACTTTGCTGGAGGCATGTACTCCTTCCCGGACTCGTCGAGTGGCTTCAGGATATCGAACAGCGCCATTGTGCTCGCGATCGCGAGCCAGACGCTGGCGTCTGCGAGAGCTTGTCCCGGACAAGCCCTGATACATGCAGGGTGAAAAAGGAAGGGGGATATAGGACGAACGTACATGGTGTTCAGCATAGCGCCGCAAAGGAAGCGCTCGACGCCGTAGGTGGCACATACCTGCGTCCAAATCCAAACGCAAAGTTGTTCGGGAGCAGATAGTCACCCGCCTCTGTGTCCACTCCGAGATAGCGCTCAGGGCGGAACTCTTCAGGTTCTGGATAGTATTTGGCGTCGCGCGACATTGCCCTGAAGCGGATAGGACGTGTAGTAGTGTGAGTCAATGGTCGCCGAATACTCTCGGAAGGTATGTATGACTGACCATACGTTCGGGATCACCATGCAACCCGCGGGGATGTCGTACTCGCGATAACGATCGTCCATGGTGACGCGATGCGGGACGACTGTGCGACGGTTGAACATGACTGAAGCCATCACGCTTAGCGAGTATCTACTTACGCAGTGGAGCGGTGGGATTCCAGCTGCAGAGGAAGGTGTGTCACTTCCTAGGCGTGATATATAAAACCTGGCGGCTTACCGGTAGACCTCCTCAAGGAGTGCGTTCACGTAGGGCAGCGAATCGCGGTCGCTGAAATTGGGGAGCCTTTCGCGTCCCACTACTCGATCGAGCTCTTCCTGAGCCTTCTTTTGAACCTCTCTATTGCGCGTCATAGCAAGCATGAACGTGCTCAGAGTTGCGCGACTCTGTCGCAACGATAAATGTTTCTGTGAGTGCGATGGCCGCGTTGCTTTACGGAAATGCTTACTGTTTCAACCCCCGCTGTACACGACATCATAGCTGGGTCAGCAGAACAATATGTGGTCGTTTCTGCACACTCACCGCCATACACATCGACGGCTAGACCTTTGATGTCATCGGCCTCAGCTGGGGTCGGGCCTCCTCCATATTGCTCCAGGACCGAGCGGTATATGCACGGTTCTCCTACTCCTGCTGCCTGTATCCCATCCTGACATAAATGTCACTGCTTGTCCGACAGGTAATTATACGCACCATCGCTGAGGTTATGGCATTGTAGCTTATATCGCGATACTCCTCCACATGCCTACGGACGACCTTGGCGTTCCGCGTGAAGCTGCCGGGCAACCAGCACGGTATGTGTCTCACTGAAAACGAGTCAATACATTGCCTGATTCGCCTCATGGGGTAGAAAGTGCTCACATATCGGAATAAAATCGACAATCACGGCCCCCGCTCTGCCCGCTGTATTAATCCCGTAGATCGCTCTCTCGGCCAGTCGAACCAGTTGGTCGTCCAAAGTCTTCACAGGGTGGCCGAATGTGATCTCCAGCATCATCCCGGCAAGATAGCTGAGCGCCGGCGTCAGCATGCTAGAAGTGCTAGCGACCACCACTCCGACTCGTGTACTCACAGATGCAGATGTTCGCTGAACTGATCCGGCCGCTGGGACAGGTTGTGCAGAAGTTTGCGCACTTCCCTGTACTGGATGTCGTGGTACCCACGGAGCGTCGGTTTGTTGCCCGCGGCGTCGAACATCCACTTTCGGCGCTTGCGGAACTCGTCCCCGTACGGGAGTCCAACCAGGGTGCGTGCTCGAAGCCTGCGGTGGTGTATGATTCAGCGAATGATTTGCATGCGATTGCTGAGCGAAAGACGTACATCTCCATCAACAGGACTAATCGCGGGCGGTCAGAGTATATGGCGCTGCGTTTGTCCAGGAGGTCCCGTGCGGCCTCGAACGAGTTCAGCACGATGGCTGGGGTGCGGAATATCTCGATATAGACGATGTCTCCTGCATATACGAAGGCGCAAACACTGTCAAGGACCTGTCGAGCTCGAGAGATCAAAGGTGCGTACCGAAGGTCTTCCCCCATTCGTGAAACTTCTTTTCAGTGAATGTTAAAGGAAGGTGTAGAACATTTCCTAGCATCGGCAGGCCTCTAGGGCCAGGTGGCAGAGTGCGTGGCTTGAGCGCCCATGCAAAGGCTGGAGTAATCCTGTGAAGCAGCAACAGTAAGCCGACGATAGCACTTGTTGAGGTCCAGAAGCATAGATCGCCCGGTGCAGGGGCTGCAGTAGGACTCGGAGAGAGAGGCCATGAGGAGCCCAACATGATGCGTTGTGCAACAGCGCGCAGGCGAAGCTCGGTTATATATGTGCATGCGCATAGCGGACCATTGCACGACGGTGTTGCGTCCGATTGTCATACTTCCATTGCTGCTTTATCGTAACCCTATCGTGGCCCACGGGTACTTCAAGGATTGAGAGTAGCGCCGCGGCCCAATGCCATCCGGTAGGGAGGATTCCATATCACAAGTGTTGTCCATATAGGAAATTCGTTGCCTTCCAAAAGCGATACGTGCTCTTCCTGCTTGGGCTAAACATGACAGACGGAGCTTAGAGTCGCGTCAGGAGGTGTTACGACCATGCGACCATGCATTTGAGCGGTCTCTTCAACACTATTCATGGAACCAGCGGAGAGTCGCGAACAGACTCGCGGTGGTGCCAACCCGCCCCTGTCTTTCTTCTTTCCGAGTACGACTATCACGTACCTGTTCTCGCGCAGGCAGACGCTATCGTGGTCACGGTCGACGCAATGACCAATGACGCTCCATTCGGCGCGACCGCGTCCATGCCCGCGAAGTACCGCTCAACGCCCTCGGGCTACCGGGTTCAAGGGTGCCTCTCGCCTACAATCCCACTCGCGAAGCCCTATGTACCACGGAGTGAGCTTAGAGCCGTTTTTCTGCCACGAGAAAGATGAACTCACCCAAATTATATCCATCGATATAGCTATCCAGTGCCAGCCGCCTCGCCATTAGGCGGCTCTGCGTTGAGAGGCGGCTCGTCGATTCCCAACATCTCCGAGAGCCTGTCCCAGGACGCGCGCCTCTCGTGCAGATCGCGCTCCTTGGTCATATCCGCGCATTGCGAACACAGCTCTTTCCGCGTCTCCGAAAGGATCGTGTAGAACGGCGCAAACGGATCCGGGGTAGCGATGTCCTCCACGTGCTTCTGGAGGGCCCTGACGAGCGCATTAAAGACGAATACGCACTGCGATGGCTTCTTGCACTTCCGCGAGGTGGTGGGCTCGAAGACGCAGAGCGCGATGCGGACCGACTCCCGGATGAGCCGGCTCTTCGCGACGAAGCACAATTCGATGTCGTCCAGCGTCAGTTGCTCACGCGAGCCATCTTCGCGCTCGAATCCGCGGACGGTCGCGCCGCGGAGCATGCAGCAACGGAGAAGGGCCGTTGGTAGGAGACTGCGCTCGCCGGCCAGGCGCGCGAGGTTTACCACACCCAGAGAGTGAACTTCGGCGAAGCCGGGGGGTCCGTATCTCGATCCCGCCACCCATGCATCGAAGTCGTTCGTATAGTATGTCTTCAGGTATCTGACCGCATGCTCGAGCAGGCGCGTCATCTGGTACTTTTGTCCGAGGCGAACCGCTGCTGAGATCATGTCAAACGAAGGATCGTCGGAGACAAATGGGCTGCTCAATACCACGCCGTTAGCAATGTCGGACAAGCGTGGTAGTAGCGATGTCAGCCGTACCTGGAATCAGTGCGGGGCATGTAGAAGCGCAATAGGTACCTGAAGTCTTCGGGAGAGTCGGATACGTGCACTACAGGATAAACGTCGTGGGTGAGATCCGCAGCAGAGGACGATGCAGCGTGGGTTTGAGGGGTGGAAAACATGTCTTTGAGAACTGGCGAGCAGTCCGCGAGCAGTCCCTTGTAGATGCGGAATCCGACGTCGCGGGCAACGACGACGATGTTCCCGTCATCGTACCAAAATTCTTCGTCTTTTTCTCTTTCTTCGAGTCGGGCCTCGGCTTGCACACCTTGAATTGCTTGAGAGACATCTTTTATGTCAGACTCCTCGTCGGCCGAGCTGGTTCGAGCTCGTTTCCGGGTATTCCGCTCAGACATGCCAGTGATGCTGTATGATCCTGCGCTGAAAGCTACGTGTCTGAAAATTGTGTGAATTGACGTTAAACGTGCACTCTAAGCTCTGCATATACTCACTAGTTAGATCTTTTCTTGAAAGAATGCCGATAGATTGTCAAAGCGGAAGGAAGGAGCGCGGTGAAGCTTTGAAGCAGGATGCCGTGATGCCGTGACGCCGCGCGGCCACCCAAGCGCGTGGTGTCACAATCATGTGCGCATCGGTCACCACACGACCACAATTTAGCGCCCCTCGGGAACTTCTTCAGTCCATTGTCCCGCACATCAAGGAGCTAAACGCAAGTACTGACACCTACAAGATATATATCGAAGGGTAAGCTATCGAAAGAATCTCATTTCTTGATCTTAATGTAACAGGAGTACCTGCTTAGACCACCAGGTGCGCGACTAATAACACTACAAGAGTGGATTCGCAAGCCTGTCGATCCAAACACTGAACCATCGTTCTCAGCTGATTTGTATACGATGAGTGGCTTCAAGCGCCGACGAAAGGACTCCAACTCTCGTGAAAACACTGAGTCTGAGTCGACCGCGGGGGATTCAACGAAAATTCACAGGGACGCCGAATTCTGGTTCGAGGACGGGAGCATCATTCTTATCGCGGGCGATGTTGAGTTCCGCATCTTCAAAGGAATCCTCGCCGACTACTCTCCCGTATTCCGGGACATGTTCTCTCTTCCCCAGCCGTCCTCACAAGGAACGCCCACAGCGACCGCTGCATGTCCGATTGTTCACCTGAGCGACTCGCCAGAGGACCTCCGACACGTCTTGCGGGTGTGTATGCCAAAAAGCGACTCAAGGTACGCGCCAACTCCCTTTACTGGACGCGATGTCCATCCATAATAAAGTAAAGGTGTCCCCTTGTAGTTTCGGCCCCTTCACGCAGCAGGCGCGCCCCTCCTTCCACATGATCTCCGCCGTCATCCGCCTCGGGCACAAGTACCAGATGGAGAACATAGTCACCGAAGGGGTGAACTACCTCAAACGGTGGTTCACCTCCGACTTCACAGCGTGGTCCGCCGGCGCGCTCTACGAGCCCGACGCGCCGCTCGAGTGCGAGCACGCGATCGGCGTCGTCAACCTCGCGCGCCTCGTCGACGCACCGTCGCTCCTGCCGACCGCGCTGCTGATGTGCTGCGGGCTCGCCGGACAAGCCGTGACCGGGTTCGCGCGCGAGGACGGATCACGCGAGACACTTGCACCGGACGACCTCGCGCGGTGCTTCAAAGCGCACTCTCGCCTGGCGCAACACATGCTCGTCCTCACCATACGCATCTTCGCGCCGTCGGTGTTGGAAGAGTGCGAGTATCCGCAAAAGTGCCTCGAGGTGCTGCAGGCGATGCTGTTGGGGGTGGAGAACGAGCCGGAGCATTTCGCGTACTCGGACGTGTTTGTGTCGTGGATGGAGCTGTTCGAGCGGCCAGGAGGGCTCTGGTTCGAGTGCTGCACGGACTGCCAGGAGATGTTGAAAAGGCGCGACCGTGACGAGAGATTTGAGGTTTGGAAGGAGCTACCTGGCATCATGGGGGTCCGTGTCGAGGGATGGGCCGCGAGTACGTAGTTGTTGAGGTCTACATATAATTGCGTTGGATCGTTTGGGCCGTGGTGCTTGTAGTGCTCGCCCAGTCAAACTTCGATGCCTCGATTGCAAGTCAGTCAAGTCCAGGAGACCGTTCACAACGCAGCATCGTGGGTAACGTGCATATTGCTCCATGCTTTCATGACGCCTCGAACATCCCGCCCGGCTCGCAAAGCCTCATCGTTTGCCTGCCACAGGAAAGCGCGACTCACCCGTCATGCAGCTGAGATCACCAAAGCTGATAGCTGCTCCAGCGTGAATAGCTGCTGGAGATAGATGAAAACGGTAGATCCAATGCATTAACGCTTCCCCGTGATCGACGATACTAAGACGGGACACTGTAGAGCGGCTCTCATCGTGGGAGAGGCTCCCTGACATTCTAGAGGTCTGAATGAGACATAAGTATGGCAAATATGCGGGGATGGCAGCGTACTGCAACCGGGACCGGTCAGCTCGAAAGCGCTCGTTAAACGCCCGTTAAACGCCCTAAACACGCGAGATTCCTGATATCGTCTTCTGACACCCTCTTCGACTAGAATATTATGGCCTAGCGCATTTCATCCTGGTTAGGGTTGAGCTTTCGCGACGACCATCATAGACTTAGACTACGAGGCATCATCATACCATGTCACTGCGTTCCCTTCTCAATGTTAACCTCTTCTCCGGGTCTCGAGTCAAACACTGCACATTGATCTACATTCAACACGGGATGTATCTACTTATGTGACGTCCGCTATTGAACGGGCACCAAGACGCTACAGGTGCGTGCACACTCACATGAGCCTCGCACTGACTACGACCTAGCGGTTGCCCCGGGCGACATGGTGTGCGTTCTAATGTTCCATAGCTTGACGCCAAGGTCCACAGCATACATATCTTGCGGTCCGTGCACTGGCGCCCTGTGTCGACATGAACTACGCTCACAACTTCGTGATTACAGGCCACCCGCGCGCAAAAACAACGCATAAATCCCCCTGCATCGCGCAGGTGCTCTCCAGCATTTGCACACAGGATCGACCCGCAACCCGCAACGACGTCGACGCCACTCGTCGATAGTACCCATGCGACGCCATGCGACGGGCACGACCTCATGCTCTGGTCCAGACTCTGAGCTCCGGTGCCGCATCACACACTCGCAAGGCCATCTTCGGCCAACACATCTCGCATCCAGTGCCCGCGCCGTCTCCGTCCTGCGCCATATCAACATCCCGTTTGGCCAGCACACCAAGGGCCACAGCCGAGGGTGCGTCAGGGAGTGGCTGCAATGGACGTGAACAGACTTATTCGTGTTACGAAGTGTTCGCACGCCTCCGCCCTTATACTGTACCATGAGGTGAGCTCTCTCCAGCAGAATCAAGTTGTGGGCGTTGCTTACCGTTCTAGTCCCTCGGGATTGACTGGGCGATCTGACCTTCCTGACGTGACCGCACACGGCACGGAGAGTAAAGAAGCCGCACGAATAAATCGACGCGATGGCGAGATAGTGAGCCATCCGCATCCTCGGCCGCGCAGAGGCAGCACAACAACACCGCTAGGGGCAGGATGGGCTGTCCTGGAATTCCGCGGCCCGCACGAGCTGTATTGTCACTCTCTGGCGGTCTTGGCTAGGCATGAGGGACCCGCTCCTCAGCTGGCTCTGAGTGCATGAAAGCCTGAGCGCATGGGGTGCCCTGGGGGCAACTGCGCTCTGCAACAACGGCTCCTCGCTCACCGTCCCCGAGTACGCGAGACCCCCAGCATCACGTACTCTGTCGTCGAATCACTTGTCTATGTTCGATTCGACGACAGAGTACATGCCTGGCATCTCGCCATATCTTGACCGCATGGCGATCATATCCAACAGCTCGTTCGCCTTTGTCTCTGTCCTCTGCCGCCCCGGGAGCGCGCAGACGGCGACGACCGTCTCGTCGCAGGAAATGGACCACATTATCGAGGGCGGCCATCTACGGTGCGAACAACTTGCCCGACATGCCACAGTCGACCGTTACCGCACCTGCGACGCTGTGCTCGAACGCGTACATAGCAGCTGGGCGTGAGTCCTGTATCTTCTCCACACACCAGAATCCGACCAGCCAGTCCACTCTCCGGCAGAACAGCCTCCGCTTGCGACGCTGCCTTCATCGCCGCCGTGCAGTAGGTGCGCCGCATGCGCCTCCGCGCGGTGTTGAAACAGATAACGTCCTCAGCAACAAGATTGTCGGTCTACAGCGTAGACGACGATGGCCTGACGGACGTTGCGGTGCTGCAAGCCCCGACGCGCGGATACCTGTTCACTGGCCCAGTGCCTACCGGACGGTAAATACAAGTAGCATGAGCTGCCAGTGATCAAATTAAGTCTCCGAGAGATATGTAGTATAACAAAGCATATTGATTGTATATACGACGTGAGCCATTAATGGAGGTGCTCGGAGTCCTGTACGCCACAACCATGTGGGTACGAGCGCTTTCGAGCTGACCGGTCCCGGTTGCAGTAGCAGCGTGTCAAGACTATGGATTAATAAAGGTGAATTTTGTTCACCTGCTCGCACCGCATGCTGGAGTACTGATGTCTTTGCAAAGTAATCGATGTCCTGTTCTCCACTATCGTCTCGCAATACGCGCAGAGGGCGTGGTCCGGGTACATGTCCATGTACGGCTGGAAAGGGTCTGAGAATACCACTGCGCGACCTCAAGAGGAGGGATCATCGGCAGGATCGGGATTGGAAAACCCAGGCTAAGAGCAAACTCAGATGAAAGTTGAACCCGTCCTCGCTACTTCTAAAACGCGCTTCGTGTACCGCTTGCTTGCCAGCTTCGTTGAGGAATGTCAGATCAAGTCTCGTGTCTCCATTCACATAGCGGTACAACTCTCACCTACGATCTGAGTCAGAGATAGCACAGATTGATCCTCAGCGGTAGTGCCTTCTAAACCAGCCCCTTCCCAGCCACTCTCCACCGCCCAAGTCCAGATCGAAGGCCCGAGGTAGATAGCGCCATGTCGCCCTCCGCACACCCGCATCACGCGTCCGGACCATTTCCTGGCAGCTCGCGCAGAGGTGCAACGGTCCGAGCATATGCACGAACGAGCACAGCCCATTCGTAAGTGCGATTTTCTGGAGCACCCCGGGTTTCCGTAATCCTTCGTAGAGCATCTTTCACAGGGCTTCCTGGCACTCCGCTGGGGCCGCGCAGTCGGTTGCGACAAGCGGCTCAGAGGTGCGGGCGACGAGGAAAAGTAGTACGTACTCTGAGAACTTTGTGCGCGCCGCGAAGCATCGCCCGATGTCGTCCAAAGACAGCATCTCGCGCGTACCGTCCTCCCGCGTAAAGCCTTTGACGATGTCCGCGCAGTTGAGCGAGCAGCACATCAGGAGCGCGGATGGGAGAAGCAGTGGTTCGTCGACTAGACGGGCAAGGTTGACGACGCCGATTGCGTGGGCCTTCTCAGGCTCAAAGGGCGCGTCTGGGGCATAGAGACGGCCCTCAGCCCATTCTTCGAGGATGAACGTGTACCATCGCTTCAGGTAGTCTACCGCGTCGTTGACAAGGTCGTCCATCTGGTACTTGTGTCCAAGACGAATGATCGCAGAGATCATGTGGTATGAGGGGCTTTTCAGCTTGAACAGGCTGCGGGAAGACACATTAGTTCTCTGCCCCAAAGCTATAGAGATAGAAAAGAACTAAATCACCTGGAACCGCTTTTAGGCATACAGACTCGCAGAATGTGCCGCAGATCCTCTGGAGAGTCAGGGAGGTCGACGATGGGACACGGGTCCGTGGCAGCGGCGAAAGCTGACTTGGACGTGGTCACGGTCGGTGTGGGTTGGGGGAATGAGAACATGTCGTGGAAGACGGGGGAAAACTCGGCAAGGATGCCTTTGTAGATGCGGAATTCAACGCCGCGCGCCAGGAGTACGATGTTCCCGTCGTCGAACCAGAACTCGGCGTCGCGCGTCCTTGAGAGGCCGCCGTGGGCAGGTTGCGGCGTATACCTCACTGCTTGGCTTGTCATAGTAGTCGGTGTGTTGGGAGATGTTGGGCAAGCTAGAAGGGCTGTTTACTCATTGGGTGCAGGTTTCATGATATTTAGACAGACACGCTGCCTCGGACCCGAAGCAACGCGGTTTAGAGTTAACGTCGAGCGCCACGTGCGAGACTCAGTTGAAGTAGTAAAGCTACCCATCTCAACTTCGCCGGGCGCTCCTTCAAGGTGCCAGGGCATTTTGGGTCGTGCGCCGAAGATATGTGAGATGTAGTATATCACGAGAACACTAAGGAGCGGAAGATGTAAGCGCAAGAGGACATTTAGTACTGTATACGCCGTAAATGCGGAGGAGACATACCGGTTGTGCACAAAGTATACACTGTACAGTATATTATTGTTACGGAGGTTCAAGACGCCGTCGAGTCTCTTCGAACGCGATCAACTTCCACCTACCTCGCAAGCCTAGTCTGCCGCATACGCATCTTCACCTACGCATGACCACTGTCCCCACCGCCCGCACCTTCTCAGGCTCTGGCCCAGTCCGCGAGCGGGCCAATGCCCATTACCTCCGGTAGCCGGGCCCACGTCGCGCGCCTCTCGTGCAGGTCGCGCTCCTGTATCATGCTCTTGCAGGACGTGCACACGTCGTGGGTCTTGAACATCTTGTGGTACGGCGAAAACGGGTCTACAGCGGCGATGGGAGATACGCTGTCCTTGAACTTCTTGTACATCCTACCGAGCGCGGACCTGCACTCGGCCGCAGTCGCGCACTTCTTCGCGACTATCGGCTCGAAAGCGTTGAGGGCGATCCGAAAAGCCTCCTCGATGAGCTGGCCCTTGGCGACAAAACACAGACAGCAAAGGAGGGCTACGGGGAGCAGGCTGACCTCGCCCGTCAGGCGGGCGAGATTCACCACGCCAATCGATTGTGAGACGTAATTGAAGCCAAAGGGAGCGGTAGATGTCTGCGCCACCCAAACGTCGAGCTGTGTCGTGTAGTACTTCCTCAAGTGTCCGATCGCATGTTCGAACAGATTCGACATTTGGTACTTCTGGCCGAGCCGAACCACGGCTGAGATCATATGAAATGATGGTTCTCCGGAGTGAAATGGACTAGAAACGGTCGTTAGCTTGGCGTTGGGTGGAGTTACGGGGAGCCACTGCAGCAGTACTTTGAGTTGTTTCGAGGCATAGAGAAGCGAAGGATGTGTCTAAAGTCTTCGGGAGAGTCGGACACGTGTACCACTGGACAATTGTTGACAACAGAGCCTGCGCTGGACGACGCAGCGGCAGGAGGTTGAGGAAGGGTAAACATATCTCTGAACACGGCGGAGTGGTCGGCCAGAGAACCCTTGAATATGCGAAATTCGACGTCGCGTGCAACGATGATGATGCTCCCGTCGCTGTACCAGAACTCTTCGTCCCGTGTTCTCGAGTTTGGGGCCGTCGTGGCTGACAGCTCTCCCTAGTCTTGTGCAGTGCTAGCTTGAGCAACAGAGTCGTCATCGTTTGAGCTGAGTCGGGCTCGCTTGCGGGTGACGGGTCCGGAAATTAGATCGCTGTATCAGAGCTGTGTGAAGAAGCGGATATATGTAAGACGTCAGTGAGACCGGTGTGGTTCTAGTGCCGTTGCTCTGCTATAGTACTCACTCAAACACTTCCCTCGGCGACGTTCTCTAGAGGCAGAGGTGGCGGTGGTCGAGTCCAAGGACGCGAGCGACGCGGAGTGCGCGGCTCGCAGCGACACGCTAGTGCCTCAGTGACTCTGAGACCAGGCGAATTGATGTGACACACTGGCATGTGATCGTGACACCTTGCGATGACGCCACGTCTCCTGGAGACATTCGCGGGAGTCGCGGCCGCAGACGTACTACTGTACCCGCCAGACGTTAGGCGATGTCCCCTGTCCCCGAGGCCTCGGTCAATTACCATATATGGCAGGTCACCTGCTTTATATAGTATACGACCTTCCTTTTCGGGTGTAGACGCTCGTCTAACCCCTAGCCTAGGGGTCCATCGCTTCGCCTAACGTCTGGCGGGTACAGTATTTCTCTCGTGACTGAAGCTACCTAAGGGGATGATTCTCTGCTTCTGTGCTGCGGGGAGTGACATAAAATGCTGCAGTGAACGCTTTTAGGGCACAGCGCCTCGAGGTGTGGAGGGAAATTGCCTGGGATTGGAATGCGGGCCCACGTCGATAGCTTAGGCAGAATAGTGATGCATGAGTGGATCCCCAATTTGCATTGCCAAACGCCGAGTCCAGGTACAGTGTATACACAGTGTATACAGAAAATATACACAGGTAGTAGGAAAACAGAAGGATTCGGTCGAGCTCAACGCAGATGTCTGTACTTTATAGATCTGTGTCTCTCCGGCCCCTCGTCGTCTACTCTACTTCGAATTTCTGTGAGGTATCTGTAGACTGCTCCCAATCACCGCTGAGATTATGGCACTCCGAACATCTCAAGTTGGTCCGAAGAGCTCCGCAACGGCCACAGCGCATGTGGTATCGATAATCGGCTTCATATACGCACACTGAGCCTAGTCGCCAACAGAATCTCTTCACAAGCAGAGCAAGCACCCGTCAGTTTTTACTACTATCAGGGGTACGCCAGGGCAGCGCGGCCGTGTCCCTCTGAGGGTTCGCGAAATCTAGTTGATCGTAAAGCTCAGGCTACCACATCTATCCAACGAGACGTCCTCACTTCTCCTCCACCACCTTGCTTGGCATCCTTGAGGTGTGTCAGAACAAGCATCATGTTTCCAGCCGCATAAGGGCACAACTCTTACCTACGATCTGAGTACAGATTTCCATGAGCCTGGCTAGATCGACTTCCCAGGCCACTCTCCATCGCCGAACTCCAGCTTGAAGATCTTGGGCAAAGATTGCCATGCCCTCTTCCGTACATCCACATCACGCTCCCTCACCATTTCCTGACAGCTCGCACAGACTGCGCAGGGCCCGAGGAAATGCACGAATGAGCGCAAAACGTCCGGATGTACGATCTTCGGGATCGCCCCGGGGATTCGTAGCCCGTCGAGTAGCATCTTCTGCAGAGCGTTACGGCACCTCTGCGGATCCGTGCAGCCGCCCGAGACGTACGCTTCGAAGACGCTGGCCAGGATGACGAGCATGTTCCCGGCGAACACTTTGCGCGCCGCGAAGCACAGACCGAGGTCGTCTGGGCACAGCGTCTCTCGCGTGCCGTCCTCGCGCGCGAAGCCCTTGATGATGTCCTCGTCGAGCGAGCAGCACATGAGGAGCGCGGAGGGGAGGAGGAGGGGCTCGTCGACGAGACGGGCGAGGTTGACGACGCCGATCGCGTGGACGTGCTCGAAGGGCGCGTCTGGAGCGTATAGACGACCCGCGGCCCATTCGTCGAAAACGGACGTGTACCATCGCTTCAGGTAGTCCACCGCGTCTTTGACGAGGTCGGTCATCTGGTATTTGTGGCCGAGGCGGATGATTGCGGAGACCGCGTGATAGGAAAGGTTGCTCGCTGGTTTGAACGGGCTGAGGATAGTATACACATGTGAGCTATCTGCTGAGGTGCTGTATGAATGGGAGGCTCCAAATCACCTGGAGCCGCTTTTAGGCATGCAGACCCGTAGGATGTGCCTGAGATCTTCCGGAGAGTCGGGGAGGTGAACGATGGGGCAAGGGTCGCTGGCGGGATTTGTGCCGTCATGTGTTGTATTAGGAGGTTGAGGAAAGGAGAACATGTCCTTGAATACTGGGGAGTGGTCGGCGAGAAGTCCCTTGTATATGCGGAACTCGACGTCGCGGGCCACTAGGATAATGCTCCCGTCGTCGTACCAGAAATCGTCGTCTCGTTTTCTGGGGCATTCTCCGTCGGCTTGCAGTGCTTGCGACCCTTCTGCACCATCTTGGGCGTCGTCGTCGTTGTCGTGCCGCGCTCGTTTGCGGGTAATACGCATGGACATGCCGCCGGGGCCTAGCATAACATTGTGAATATATGTGGGAACGTAATGCTGTGACCTCCGATTAAGATACTTACACGCTGTCTATAGCTGTCTATATGCTGATGTTGGTGGAACCTGTGCTGCACGACCGGCAAGAGTGAGTGGAAGCCGGAGAAGCGATTTTCGCGCGGGCAAATTGACGTGACAGCAAAGCATGTGAGTGTGACTTGACGCGACGCCACCGAAGCTGACAATATTACGCGTTTTGCGCGTTAACTGCCTCTCCTCCTCCTCCCCCCTCCAGCAGAGTGTAAAAAGTCTACCTTTGACAGACTATCCAGTTTCTCAAGTCTATGGTACATAATCGCATTTTTTTCGAAAACATACTTACACGACGCGTTCAAGTGATCAGTCATCCAGGTAAGTTCAATATGCTCTTGTTTTTGTAACGACATCTTGGTTAGCTTCACTACATGCTGAGGTTAAACCACAGGTAGCAACATTGCGCTGTACTACTACCCAATGTCTGAACCCGCGAGTAGTAGCAACAAACGCCAAAGGACAGACTCAGACGCTACCGGGCCAGAAAAGAATGGTCCCAATCTGATCAAGCGGGACGACGAATTCTGGTTCGAGGACGGCAACATCGTTCTCGTTGCACGCGACATCGAGTTTCGCGTTTACAAAGGCATACTCGCCAAGCATTCTCCCGTCTTTGGAGACATGTTTTCTCTTCCTCCTGGGCCATCATCGGAAGGCACGACAGCGGCCGCCGATATCTGCCCCGTCGTCCATCTTTCCGACTCTCCAGAGGACTTCAGGCACGTTCTCCGAGTGTGCATGCCCGAAACACACCTGAGGTAGGTCGCACCCGGTCCGCGTGTACACACACTAGAAGCTTATCGTGCAAATGCCTCTAGTTACATCTCCTTCGCAGCGGATAAACCCTCTTTCGACGCGGTATCGAGGGCCTTCGCAGTGGCTCGGATGGCGCATAAATACCAGATGCACGACATGCTCGCGCTCGTCGTGAAGTATCTAAGGCGGTCCTTCCCAGCCGACTTCCGCCAGTGGGACGCCAGTCCCTTCTCCTGCATCCCTTCCTCCGACGAGGCCGTACTTGCCATCGGCGCCGTCAACCTAGCGCGCCTCATCGACGAGCCATCGCTGCTCCCAACCACGCTCTTCGTCTGCTGCTCTCTCAAGGCCGCTGACTTGCTCAAAGGGTACACACGCGAAGACGGCTCAGCCGAGCACCTAGCACTAGAAGACATCGCGGGCCTCCTCGACGCGCGTGGGCGCCTCACGGAGAAAACCCTCATCCTGGCCGCTCGCATTTTCGCGCTCAGGGTCTCGAAGAAGTGCGCCGCTCCAGACACGTGCCGGGAGGCGCTGGAGATGATGCTGGAGGGCGTGGGCCGGTACGCTGAGATGTTCGCGGGGCCGAACGTGCTTACGTCCTGGCTGGAGGCGTACGGGATGTTTGCCGATCTGTGCTGCGAGCGCTGCCGGGTGATGTTGCGGGAGCGCGATGAGAAGGAGCGGCGGGCGGTGTGGGACGAGCTCCCTGAGATCATGGGGGTTCAGGTCGCCAACTGGGTTCAAGACGAGCCCTGAGGTACGTCTACATTTCGAAGAGGTCGATGGCCGTAGCGACGACGTTAACAGTTGGAATCAAGTTTCCGCAAGAGATAAGCAAGCTCGTGAACGTCACGGTGTGTCTCGTATAGCGCGTAGTCACTCACTCACTATGTTCGTACTGATGCCTATCCTAGTCCGCAAGGCTCGTGAGAGAGATACATATGTATTCATGTACGAGCAGGCCCTTCGCAGCGAAACACGGAAAAATCTCGCACAGCGTGAACGGTCCCCGCAAGTCGTCCGCACGCGCGAAGCAGCCGGCCATCTCTATTCCGAGATGGAAGCGCGGAAAGTGCGCGGGGATGAGGTCTGCCTTGCCTGTCATGCGGGCGAGACTCACTACGCTAACGGCGTCAACGTCTGATGTCGGGTAGGGCGTAGCGATTGTAGCTGTCCCAGGGGCCGAATTGAGCGCGGTTGTGGAGTAGATCTTCCAGTATTCTGGAGCCTGTTGAAAGAACACGCACATACATAGGAGATATCGATACACGCAGAGGAGTACAACATGGGAAGGGTATGCATATAGTTGGCTGGCGTGAGATGGTGTCGAGGCTTGCTTTAAACATGCTCGTCTGCGCTATCTGATCATGACATGTAGTACCTGTTCAGCGATGGTGTACAGTGTATGCAGTGGCTCACGCACCCTATTGACCGCGCCCATGCGGTAGGCATGACCATCATCATTCCCAGCACTTGATATTGGAAGCGACATTCATCATCTCTGGCAGCTCGTTCCACACCTCGTAGCGTTCGTCTCTATCGCGTACCCGCAACATCTCCTGGCAGCTGCTGCAACACCGCGGAATATAGTTCTTGTACGGCGTCAGGAAGGAGATGGCCAACTCCGGTCGTGCGAGGCGGTCCCCGTGGTCTCGTACGTCGCTCAGCATATCCATCAGTACCTCCGCGCAGTCCGTCGGATCGGCGCACGCGTCCGACACGGAGGGGAGGAAGACGCTCGTGACGATGATGAGGGTGTACTTGGCGAGCTCTTCACGCGCGTTGAGACAGCGAAGGAGGTCCTCTTGGGTGAGCGTCTCGACAGAGCCGTCCTCGTGTTTGTATCCGCGCAGGAGCTCGGAAGAAGCGAGTAGGCAGCAGTCGAGGAACGCGGTCGGGAGCAGCGACGGCTCGTCGATCAGACGGGCGAGATTGACGACGCCGATGGGGTTCATCTGGACACGAGCGGTGACGGAGAGCTTTTCATACGCCCTGAAGCTGGTCGGGAAGCGCTGCTTGAGGAATTTTACGGCCTGCGCGAGCATTTCTGCCATCTCGTACTTGTGCGCGATCCGGATCACGGCGGAGATCATGTGGAATGACGGCGTGCCTGCGGAGAGGGGACTTGAGCTAGTAGAGAAATACCTAAGATGAGCTTCGAGCCTGAGCGCGCGCGAGGTACGATACGACGCACCTCAAGCTCGTGTCGGACATGCACATCCGCAGAACGTGCCTGAGATCTTCGGGGGATTCGCATAGATGGACCACGGGGCAGGTGTCGGCGGTCGGTGTTATGTCTCGCGCTGACACCGGATGAACCTGGGCGGGTACGGGAGGGAGAGAGAACATGTCCGCAAACACGGGAGAGTGTTTAGCGAGTATCCCTTTGTAGACGCGAAACTCGACGTCGCGCGCGATGAGAACGATGTTGCCATCCTCGAACCAGAACTCGTCGTCCTGCTTAATCGGATTGGGAACATCGTTTTCTGATTCGGGAGCGTCTGAGTTTGTCCTCTGACGTTTGTTTCTGCTCGTGGGTTGGGACATTGGGTTATAGGTGGGCGTACTATCGGTGTCGGCAGCTTAATTTCAGCATGTACACGCTAGCCAAGATCTCGTTACAACATGAACAATGAACATACTTTAAGCTGGATTTGAAAGGGTTAAACGCGTTACGTTATCGGGATTTGAAGGTTGTATGCCAGATACTTGGAAACTGTAGAAGTGAGATATGTACACTGCACTGGATGCGGAGAGGAAGAGTGTAACGAAGGGATGACGCGCGTCGCGCTCGGTGCACCGTCGCGTAGAGTCACGATCACATGCTTTAGTGTCACGGCTGCGTGTCGAAATGCTTTCCCGGCTTCTTAGCGACTTTCATCTCTTTCCACTGCGTGCCGCTACACTGCAACTCTGTTGGTCAGCATAGACGGTGTGTATCTGGATTGGAGTTAGCATGGATAATTTGTTTCAGGCTAGCCACGCGCGCGTGTTACCCGCAAGCGAGCGCGGCTCAACTCGAACGACGACAAGGATGTCGCAGAATTCGGCCGAAAACGGGATGAGGAGTTCTGGTACGACGACGGAAACATCATCTTGGTGGCCCGCGACGTCGAGTTCCGCGTATACAAAGGACTTCTCGCAGATCATTCTCCGGTTTTCAGAGACATGTTCTCTTTTCCCGTACCTCCCCCGGAATCCTCGGCAGCGGCAGACACCACGGGGAGTGCTTGCCCAGTGGTACAGCTGTTTGACTCCCCCGAAGACGTTCGACATATCCTGCGTTTCTACATGCCCAGAGACGACCCAAGGTATCGGCGTAGTCTCTTTGGTCCATCACGGAGCTGACCACGGTTCACTGGCACAGCCCGTTTTCCACCAACGAGATATCCTTCCACATGATCTCGGCGGCCGTCCGTCTCGGGCAGAAATACCAGATGTCGAAGCTGTACCAGCACGCGATCGACTACCTGAAGGATTACTTCACGGAGCACCTAGACGTGTGGGAGGCGCACACGGACGATGGGCGACTGCCTCCCGGCTTCTCGGACGTTCATGCCATCGGCGTCGTGAACCTCGCGCGCCTGACCGGCGAGCACACCCTGCTCCCCACCGCGCTCCTCAGCTGCTGCATGCTGGGTAAAGCGATCGTCCATGGGTTCGCGCGCGAAGACGGCACGCGCGAGCAGCTCGCGCTCGCGGACGTCGGGCTGTGCTTCGCCGCCAAGGGCCGCCTCATCGAGGAGTCCGTGCGCATCGCGCTCGCGGTGTTCCTCCCGACTGTTGCGAAGATGTGCGCGAGCGTGTCCGAGTGCGTGCGCGGGTTCCGCAAGATCCATGTGGAGCTCAAGGACCGGGCGCGTTATATTGCCACTGCGGACCCGTTTGTGCCGTATCATAGCATGTTCGGGGAGGAGCTGCTGTGCAAGCACTGCAGGGCGATGGTGAAGGAGCGCGACCTGTGGGAGCGGTCTTCGACGTGGAGCCGGCTGTCGGAGATACTGGGTATTGAGTCGACGGCCTCTGACGGGGCAGGAACGGGCGACGACGCATGAGTGACGCGGTACGCGCGGACGGAGTATGGAAGGTATTGAGTTGAGAGAGGGCTGCTCAAGCTTCCATTACGGCAATATACAACACATATCCAATACGTCTGGTATGTCTTTGCTTCGGTAGCGATATCTCTAAAACTGACCGTCCTTCGATGACTACCCCTTTTAGTGCTTAGTGTTGTCGTTATCAATTACACTTCGCACATCCTCGGCGGGTGGCCCTCTTGTTTCTTTATTCGGGGGCTCATCTACACACCATCATGGTCCCTAACGCATATTTGCTGCCCACCCATCGACGTCAACCCTCATGATCCCAGGCAGCTCCCTCCACACCTCCAAGCGCTCCTGCCTATCGCGTCTCTCCAGCATTTCATAGCAATCCCTGCAGCACTCAGACAGGAGACCCTTCTCCCCCATCGGATCCAGCCACGAGGGAAACACGTCCGGGGACGCGAACGACTCCGACCGGTCCTCCACGCTCAGCAGCATCGCGCGCAGCGCCCTCTCGCACAGCGGCCGGTCCTCGCATTCGTACGCGACGTCCGGGTTGAAAATGCGCATTGCGAGGATAAGCGAGTGCTCCGCCAGGCGCGCTCGCGCGCGGAAGCAGCGGCCGATATCGCCCAGCGTCAGTGTCTCTTGTGCCCCGTCTTCGCGCGCGAACCCCTCGACGATCCGCTCGTCGAGCGTGCAACACACGAGCAGGGCAGTCGGTAGGAGAGAGGGCTCATCGACGAGACGTGCGAGGTTGACGACGCCAATCGCGTGCATGCACCTGAGCGAGGCGCCGGGCTCGTAAAGCCTGCCGGCGGACCATGCGTCGAAGTCGTCGGAGAACCAGCGTTTCAGGTAGTCCACGGCTCGGGTGACCATTTTCTGCATCTGGTACTTGTGCCCGAGCCGGATGACGGCGGACACCATGTGGAACGAGGGGAAGGGGGCGTTCGGCGTGAACGGGTCGAAGCTGCAGGAGGACGCTTTCGCGTTAGCCCCGTGGATGGAGATCGCGCCGACTATGGAGAGTCTGACTTACGTTGAGTCGCTTTTTGGGATGCATATGCGCAGGACGTGTCTGAGGTCTTCTGGGGAGTCGCTCAGGTGGACGACGGGACACGTATTGGTCTCCGTAGCCGCCCCTTCGAGCATAGACGGTTGAGGGAGGGAGAACATGTCCCGGAAAACGGGAGAATAGTCCGCGAGGATCCCTTTGAAGATGCGAAATTCAACGTTGCGCGCGCTGAGAATGACGCTCCCGTCCTCAAACCAGAACTCTGCGTCCCGGCGAGGTTGCCACGCTGATCCGCCCGCGGCCGGCTCGAACTCAGTGTTTCCATGGGCGTCGGAGTCTCGGCGTGGACGTTTGTAGCCACTCATTGTAACCAAAATCGCCGGGGAAAGGGAGATGTGAGTAGGCAGAGGGGGGGAGGGGGGGCAGGGAGGAGGAGCGGGAGGATGCGTAGGAAGTCAGCAGGCGCGCGCCGAGACGGAGCGAGCAATGTACCGAGCAGCACAGTTCAGGAGTTCTACATCAGGCAAAGCACGAGCCCCATTTGCGAGTCTTTGACCTCGCGTGTCCTAAGGGTCTAAGATTTATATTCTGAGTTTGTTCAGCTTCACACGAAATCTCTACGAGTCCGTGTCAAGGAGTGGACTAGTACTCCAACAGCGTCATGCTGACGATGCAGCAGCGCGTCCACAGGGTGATAAGTTCTCTATACCGCGCATCTTCCGCGCTGCCATGCGGATTCCGAGATCTTGTGTGCTTCGGCGCGCCCGTGGACGGCTGAGTGGCAGGTCGGGCCATATCGCGCTGTCCTTGGCTACGAAACGCCGGCTCGTCCTTGAATCCTTCCGCGTCCCATTTATGAGCCACGTAGCCTAAGATCGGCTTCAGGAGACTTTAGAGGTTCCGAAACAGAACTCCACCGCGGGTCGGAGGGCGAGTGGTGAGGCGGTTGATACTAGTAAAGCCTAGCACAGACCGGGTTGACGATCGAGTAGGCATACCCGTCTCACAGGTCACACCAGGACGCCTTCGTACGCGACGAGCTTCATAGATCACTTCCGGGGAAAGATGACTTCTAGTAGAAATGGTCTTCGGGCCAGTTGTCGACCCGGACCCCCATAATCTCAGGGAGCTGGCTCCACACCCACCGCCGTTCCCTCATGTCACGCTCCCGCAGCATCTTCTGGCAGCGTTCGCAACACAGCAGCACGTACGAAGTTTCGTACGCTTCTATCCAGGAGGTGTGCAGGTCTGGATCCGTGAACGAAGATGGCTCCTCGCCCACTTCCAAAAGCATCCTTTCCAGCGCCCCCCGGCACTTGTCCGGAGCAGCGCACCCCTCAGAGACCGAGGGCGCGAAAATGTTGGTGGCGAGAACGAGGGTCTTGTCCGCGAGGGATCCGCGCGCGTCGAAGCAGCGCCCAAGGTCCTCCATCGTCAGGTGCTCAACCGAGCCGTCCTCGTGCACGAGTCCCTTCAGCAGGTCGGCGGACGTGAGCGCGCAGCAGACGAAGAGCGCGGTGGGGAGCAGGGACGGCTCGTCGATCAGCCGGGCGAGATTGATGACGCCGATGGCTATCGAGCCCCTGTAGGGGTTGGATATGCATCTCAACGGCTGTGCGGCTTGCTGGTAGAAGGTGTCTGGGAAGCCCTGCTTCAAATACTTGACAGCGAGCGCGAGCATGTCGTGCATCTGGTACTTGTGCGCAATCCGGGCCACCGCGAGGGCCCCCGAGATCAGTCTGCAGGAGAGTCCGTCATGCACTCCGAAGGCGCTGTAACTGGAGGCGTATGCGTAATTAGATTTTGGTGCATGCGCCTATGGGATAGTGTACGACTTGCCTCAGGTTTGTTTCGGCCATGCACACGCGGAGAACGTGCCTAAAGTCTTCTGGGGAATCGGAGAGGTGGACCACGGGGCAAGTCTCGACGGCCGCAGCCGTGTCCCGAGACGATTCCGGCGTGGCGGGAGGGGGGAGAGAGAACATATCTTGAAAGAGGGGGGAATGTTTGGCGAGTATCCCTTTGTAGACGCGAAACTCGATGTCGCGTGCAATGAGAACGATATTGCCGTCCTCGAACCAGAATTCGTCGTCCCGCTTGATCGCTATGGGCCCATCCTTGTCTTGGGTAGCATCTGAATCTGCTTTTCGACGTTTGTTGCGCTTTGTGGGCTCTGACATAGAGACACAGCGTTCGTAGTACTTGCACGCGTGGTTCTGACGGTGCCCACTAACAAGTCAGTATATCTGGCTAGTAGCTACTCGGGACCGAAAGTGCCATACTTATCTGCGATACACCAAAATGACCCAGCAAGTTGCGAATTTTGTCAATGGGGATCCGCGCTTATGTATAGAGAGAAGCTTGAGCAAGAGCAGGCAAGAGTGGTAAGTCGGGGGCGAGTGCAACCACCGTGCAAGCGGTGACGAGGTTCAAGTTCCTCGGCGTCAAATACAGTTCGTCAAATAAATGGGCAATGCACGCAAGCGCTCGGGAGCCTGTGCTCCTTGCTCTCGACCATCATCTACGTTGCGCGCACACCTAGGCATGGCTCGCTCCTTATAACATACCATTACTTGTGCCACACCATGTCGATCTCTTGACAGATATGAAGATGCCGTATCCACCTAGAAGACGCCATTCGCTGGCTTCAAAATTCGCATTTTGTGAGTGAGTTTGGTGCGTTATACATAAATACGGTGTGCTCGGTATTGTGTCTGGAAAGCGTGGGTGTGTGGGACTACCATCGAAGATGAGACACGTTTTGTTCTTCCCGGGGGTACGCAAGGGGTCGCGTCGCCTAAGGTCGTGACCGTACAGTGGGTAGCGGGACGTGAACCCGCATTATCCCTGGCAAATCCTTCCACACTTCGAAGCGCTCTTGTCTATCGTGTCTCTCTAGCACTTTGCAGCAATCCCTGCAGCACTTAGACAGGAGGCCCCGCTCCCCGATCGGATCCAGCCACCAAGGAAACACATCCGGGGACGCGAACGACTCCGGCTGGTCCTCCACGCTCAACAGGATTGCGCGCAGCGCCCTCTCGCACCGCGGCCGGTCCTCGCAATCGTACGCGACGTCCGGGTTGAAGATGTGCATCGCGAGGATAAGCGACTGCTCCGCCATGCGCGTCCGGGCAGCGAAGCAGAGGCCAATGTCACCCAGCGCGAGTGTATCCTGCGTCCCGTCCTCGTGCGCGAACCCCTCGAAGATATGCTTGTGTAGCGTGCAGCACAAGGCGGTCGACAGGGAGAGGAGAGAGGGCTCGTTGACGAGGCGCCGCGGCGCGAGCCTGTTGACGAAGCCGATCGCGTGCATGCACCTGAGCGGGGCTCCAGACTCGTAAAGCCTGCCAGCGGACCGTACGTAGAAGGCGTCGGAGAACCAGCTTTTCAGGTGGTCCACGGCTTGTGTGACCATTTCCTGCACCTGGTAAGCCGGTCAGCATGGTAGACGACTGCATCATGACCCATGTCTTCCACGCGTATGCGGCGTACAGACCCGCGTTCAATCGCCCTTTGCCTATAGTCTGAATCACACCTCGTCGTCCGCGCGCAGCCCAGTGCACGGCATCATCCCAGGACGGCTCGATGCCCCCGCATTTGAGAATGCGCGCCCAGCTTCGCGTCTCGTCAACGCATACGTCTCCGTGCACTTATCGCACGCCACATTCGACGATGCAATTAACCTCTATTGTATGCTCTTCGCACAGCTCGTCTTGCAGAAGGACGCCGTGCCGTCGTACGTGGAGGCGCTCGAGAGGTGCACGCGGGACCGTGGCGAGCCCGAGCGCAGGCAGGCGCTGCAGTTCACGCGCGAGGTATGGGAGGAGACGCTGCCCCTGGAGCTGGCGTGGCGGCGGGGACTCGAGCACCCCGAGGGCGTGAGTGCGCGGATGGTCAAGTGCGCGCATACGGCGATGATCCGCATATTCTCACTGTGAGTCCAGAACCTTGCGTCCATCCGATAATCAGTTGCTGACAGGGTCGCCTGCACAGGCCAGGTGCACGAGGGGCTCGAGGTCGTGTGTGCGTTCGTGGCGCGATATCCACCGGGGCGACGTCCAGCAGGCCGGCTCTAAATTCGATTTGGGTTCGACGCGGACCACGCTATCGGCGCCGCGGCCGTTGGTGCGCCTCCTGACCCCCCTTGGAGGTTCCCGACGACACAGCACATTCCCTGCTGTCGTTCCAGGAGGTGGAGCCTCATTCTGCACCATCGCCTCGTAGAGGCGTGCGCAACCTGAAGTAGGTGTGCATGGCGTACGCGGGCGCGCTGAAGCAGAGGAAGGAGGCCGTGTTGCGCGCGCAGCCCGAACCCGCTCCGAAAAGCCGTATTGCGCAGGGTCAGGAGGGGCAGGCGTGACGGAACTGTGGGAGGCGACGGGTGGGTTCGTTATCGTACGGAGTATAATTGCCTCGTTGACCCCTTAACTGTAACAGGATTCCCGCCCCGTTCTGGATGTTTCTAGGCGCCGTTCTCCTTTATGGCGAGGTAGATCCTTGTGCCAAGCGAACACGCCATGCGGCCACGGGGGTAGGACCGCGGAACGGGTGGCTTCGACGCCCGCCGGGGTGACACATGAGTGCCTCGCGTTTCGAGGGCGCGGTCAGGCGTGGAATGGAACTCACTCGAAGGAGCACAAAACTGCCGAGCGTATCATTCTATCAGACCGCTGGGAGGGTAGGACCCCTGATGAGGCATGCGACCAAGAACAAAGGGAGGCGCAACTGGGAGGTGCCATCAAATCTCCATATCAGGCCTAATCTTGAGGGGCACTCCCACACTGCCAAATAGTGCCAAACACGCACGCCACTGGCCAGCCTGACCCCGGCATTCGCTCTACCTCACCTATCCCAACGGGCTTGTGCTGTGCAGACTCGAACCTATGGCCTCGCGATTCGCGCGGTCGCGGCTATGGGCATTTTCTGCGAAGTGCAGATGGTGTTCGCCGAGCGGGACAGTACCTCTTCGAAGGCTGACGCGGCCTCTGGCGCGTGTAAATCCAACAAGGACAGCCCCGGTCCCGCCCCCCTGCGGAATTCCACCTCCCTCCACCGCCCCACTGCTTCTCTGATTATCTTCTGCACAATCGCGGATTGGCACGCCTTCGGGAGCTATCGGGAGGGGTCCCACCTCCCCCTCCGCTGTCTCGGCTCACGAAGCCCGTTTCATCGTGGGTTCTTGGGCGGCCATCGATGCGCCCAAGTCGAAGTCAGCCGGGCACAACAAAAGAGGGGGCCCGCATGACGACACAAAGGGAGTGTCCCGTTTGGGAGGAGGCACCCAGTCAGACAGAAGTACTGCGCACTCCGGCGGATGCCGGTGGCGAGCCGTCGCGAGGTATATAAACCCCCCTCCTCGCCGCCTCCTCTTTCCCTCAGACCGCTCTCCTCCCAACCTCGAGTCCTCACTCGAGCGGCCGCGCTCGCCTCAACGGCAGGCGTGGCAGCGCCAACGGCTGCCTCTAAGGTGAGCTCGTCGTGGGCTCCAACCGCCGACGACAGCATCGCCTAATACTTGCATCTCATCCCAGGCGTCGACTCCGAAACGTTATATGCTCACCGTATGAATTTGTACGTCGCGATCCCTTTTTACTCATCTTGTACGCTGCTCACGACTTCTACCGCAGGTCAGATAAGAACATCGGAGGCATCGCATAAGTCCTCGCCACACCACTATGCCTACGGTGGCGCATCGATGGACCATGCATCGTAAGTCTCCCTACACCGATTCCGCGCTGCTCGAGCTAACGCACCACTGGCTAGGATGCACACGCACCGCGGACCAACCCACCCCCGCCCAACCCCCCCTCTCGCGGGCGGCACCATGGCGGCACGCGCCCGTCGGCCGTGCAACACCGCCAAACGGACTATCTGCGACGTTCGCCCTCGTGCGACGTCGACGTCCGGCGGACTCCGGATGAGGTTTTCGAGCGTGACAGCCATTGCGGTTAGCTCGCGACTCGACCCTCGGCGCGAGACCCCCTCGAGGGGCTTCCGGAGGGCGCGCCCAGCCTAGGGAGTGGCGCGCTCAGAAGCGTACAAAATTATCCGGGGAACGGCAGAATCCTTTGGTGAGCGGGACGCCGCTGCACCATTGGGGGCCCTCCCCGCTGGTGGCGTCCGCGATCGTATCGCGGCGCCATTGGTAGGCTCTGCGCGCGCGTTCGCGCTTCGGCGCGGCGCGCGGGCGAGACGACCACCCCCGCCAGCCGGAACTCCCCTTGCGAGTGAAGGCTGGCAACCCCGGCTTCGGCCACCCCCGGCTTCGGCCACCTTCCCTTCCCGTCCAAAGTACCGTTGACCGCTCCCCCATCACAATTTCATCATTCCCGAGGGCGAGGGTAGGCAAATGTGGCACGCTTGCGTGCAAGTCATCGAACCCGCCCCTCATCTCTCCTACCGACCACGCCGACATCTCCCTCAAGACCGAAGACTGAAGATTATTTTTATTTTTATTTATTACGCAAGACCGCACGGTATCAAGAGGCTGCGACCCTATTATATGGGTCGCAGGGTATTTCCCGGGGATAGCGCAGGCCTCATCGTGGCCCCCGGGTCTAGTACCCGCCGCGGACTCGCTCGCGGCGGGGAAGCCAACTGCGCTCGCCGGGACCCTTGTATCCGCACCTCATCATCACGCGTTGTTGGGTCCCCCCAACCGCACAGAGGCGCGACGAACACGTACGTCCGCTCGGCCCTATCTGACATGCGCGTGGGCGACGACACTGACTTCCTCGCGTCTGTTAGGTAGCGCCGATGACTTGCAGGAGCGGCGCTCGCTCCATGCAACGATGTCTGTTCCTCGCCGCGCCGCCCTTCAAGGCCCGCGCGACGCGTCTCAGCGCTGCGCAGACCGCCAGGCCGACGCGTTTATGGTACGCGCTCCGCTCCACGGCGCTCTCTGATCGGCGCTGACTCTAGCCCACAGCCGCCGTGCCCCGCCACACGATCCCCATACTACAGCGCGTCCAATCGACGCGACAACCCGCGGTCGTCCGACCCAGGCAGGCCGCCGACACTCGTCAGCGGCCCCGCCACGGTCTTCGCGGCGCGCGCGGCACCTCGTAGCCCGGCTCGGTGCTGCGCGCGCCGCACTGCAAGACTGAGCCACCACGACGTACGTGTTTCCTCCTCGCATATGTTCAGCGCGGGGGCTGACGGGGCTCGTTCGACAGTGCGGGCCTTCTTTGCCATATCTCGACTTCGACCGCGGTGCTCGATCGCGCTTGGTCGTCCAGATCCTGCCCAGGTGCGTGGCAGAACATCGCGGTGTCGCTCATACATTTCATAGGGGTGCTTCGTGGACGAGGTCGGCCGCGCGGAGTAGGACTAGGTAGAGGAGCTGTTATGCACCGCGCTCGGTGATACACACTCGCTCGTAGCGTACGCCCGTAGTAAAGTGCAATATATCTTTTCCCTGCTTTCGAACGCGACTGCGAGTAACGAGCGTACGAATTTGCGAACGTACTCAGTCAAGGGATTAGCGCAGTGCCGTGACAGCCGCCGTCTCCGGGCGAAGGCTCGCGCTGATCTGGATGCAAAGCCACTCGTACAAGTATCAGTCTGTCCCAACCAGTCGTCAGGGATCGTACATGAATCGTAAGAGAGCAATGAGCAGGGTGTGTGAGACTCGACGATGTCTTGATATGGATAGGACATGGGCCCGAGGGAGAAGCGAACTTGAAGAAGCGTTTACAACTCGACCTTCTGCGCCTGGTCAGTATGTCCTTCCCACGGCGCACGCCAGGACACCTGCGTGCGCGACGAACTTCATAGCCCACTTCATGGGAAATATGATTCTAACTGTCTGCACATTAGTGGCGTTACCACGACCTTGGATCTTTCCCTAACATAGGCGCACCTTAAGGGTTCTCCTTGACCCAGTTGTCGACCCGGACGCCCATAATCTCAGGAAGCTCGTCCCACACCGCCTGCCGCTCCTTCTCATCGCGCTCCCGCAGCATAACCTGGCAGCGCTGGCAGCACAGTCTCACAAACGAGTTCTCGTACGCGCCCAGCCACGACGAGAACACGTCCGATTCCGCGAACGCCGCAGCGTACTGGCCCACGCCCTCCAGCATCATCCCCAGCGCCTCCCGGCACATCTCCGGGGCGGCGCACTTCTTCGAGACCGAGAGCGCGAAGATCCGGGTCGCGAGGATGAGGATCTTCTCCGCGAGACGCCCGCGCGCGTCGAGGCAGCGTCCAACGTCTTCTAGCTCTAGGTGCTCGATTGAGCCGTCCTCGCGTGCGAGTCCCTTGAGTAAGTGCGTGGATTGGACACAGTAGCAGACGAAGAGGGCAGTTGGGAGCAGGGAGGGCTCGTCGATGAGGCGCGCGAGGTTGACGGCACCGATGGCAAGCACGGCCTCGTTGGGGGTAAGGGCGGAGCGGAATGGACTGGCGGCCCATTTGCGGAACTCAACCGGGAAGGCCCGCTTCAGGTATTTCACGACGAGCGTGAGCATGCTGGGCATCAGGTACTTGTGCGCCATCCGTGCTACTGCGAGGGCCCCGGAGATCATTGCGAAGGAGAGTTCACCATCTGCTGCGAAGGTGCTGTAACTGGAGATGTTCTCGCGATGAGCTTCTGATGCGTGCGTACGCAGGCAAGTGCGCGACCTGCCTCAGATTTGTTTCGGGCATGCACACTCGGAGAACGTGCCTGAAGTCCTCTGGAGAGTCGGAAAGATGGACGACGGGGCAGGACTCGGCTGCTGCTGCCGTGCCTTGCGACGACTCCGGTGGTGGCCCAGGGGGAAGAGAGAACATGTCTCCGAAGAGGGGAGAATGCTTGGCGAGTATGCCTTTGAAGACGCGAAACTCGACGTCGCGCGCGATCAGGATGATGCTTCCGTCTTCGAACCAGAACTCTTCGTCTCGCTTTCTCGGCAGTTCGAGGTTGGCTCCATCCTGGTCTTGGGCGGTGGCGAGATCTGTTCTTTGACGTTTGCGGCCGGAGCTGGCGTGTTCAGGCATCGTGAGGTTGCACAGTGGCCAGATTTCGCTGTTTTCCGAGTGCTCTTTATAGGTATAAGGTATACGTTGCTGCAGTTCGAGTTCGAGCCTGACGGATCCGGCGAAGACAAGCTTTCAGGCAAGATCAAGTAACGCGTGAGCTGAGTTCAGAACTATGAGACGTTAAGAGTTAAACTTCGTCGAGAGGTCGATACAGTACTTACCTAGACAATATTTACGTGCATGTCGCGGTTTCCTACAGGTCGCAAGGATGGGCGTCCCTCAGGTTGGCAGGAGACGTCGCGTAATGTCACAGACACGTGCTGGGAAGTCACGTCGATTTGCGAGCCACACCAGCGTCTGCATTCGACTGGCTTCCTTCTAGCTTTTCTCCGCCACCGAGATAGGCCTCGCACAAATAGCATCGTTGGTATCGGCATCACTCGTGCGTATAATCCTATTCATTCTACATCAGTGCAAGACTCAGCATTGATTCACAAGTGCGACGCAGTGAAAGTCTGAGCACGACATTCAGATTGCAAGAGCGGACTGGCAGAACGGGTGCACCGGATAGTCTAAGACGTGCCTCTGCGAAAGAAGTTCGAGTGAGTAGAGCACCAGCACTAGAGTCGAAATCTCGCTGACGCTTCACATCACTGTTGTTCAGCCCCGCACCCTCTCAGACGTCATACAGCGGTCTCATGTCTGGACCCGTTACCCGCAAGCGAGCGCGGCGCAGCTCAAACGATGACGACTCTGTCGCTCTAAACAGCACTGCCCAATCCTCGACGCAGCTATCCGCACCGGCTTGCGCAAGCTCGAGAACTCGAGACGAAGAGTTCTGGTACGGCGACGGGAGTATCACCCTGTTCGCTGGCGACATCGAGTTTCGCGTATACCAAGGCCTTCTCGCGGAGAACTCCCCCGTATTCAGAGACATGTTCTCGCTGCCACAGCCTCCTGTCTCTTCCATTTCCACCATCCTCCTCGCCGGCGCCAGCTGCCAGGCTACGGTACACCTTTCAGACTCTCCCGAAGACGTTAGGCATATGTTGCGGGTGTTTATGCCGAAGAACAACAGAAGGTATCAATATTGATTCTTATGAGGTACCAAAGGTATCGGAGAACTGATAGACCTGACCTCGCAGCCTATTCACGGCGCCGGAGGACCCCTCATACCATACCATCTCTGCAGCGGTGCGACTGGGACACAAGTACCAGATGCCTATGCTCCTTCAACAGGCACTCGATTACCTGAAGAATCACTACACAAACGATTTAGACCCATGGGACAATTACTCCGGCTACTGTCCGCCCGGCTTCGACGATGTCCACTCCATAGGTGTGGTCAACCTTGCCCGCCTGACAGGCGAGACGAGCCTCCTGCCCACCGCGCTGCTCGCCTGCTGCCAGCTCGAACAGCAACTTTTCGACGGCTTCGAGCGCGAGGACGGCACGCGCGAGCAACTCGCTCTGGGCGACATCAGCCTCTGCTTCACCGCGCGCGCACGGCTCATCCACGAGTCGACCCGGCTCGCCCTCTGCGTCTTGCGGCCGAAGGTCTCGGATGAGTGTAAGACGGCGGCGGGGTGCAAGCGCGGCTTCTTGCGGCTCATGGAGCGGGTCGAGGCGGACGTCAGCACGATAGTGGGGATGGATCCGTTCCAGTTCATGATAGCGTTCGAGGAGGATGTCTGCCAGGAGGTCGACTTGTGCAAACCCTGTCGGGCGATGGTCGATGCCCGCAATGATCGCGAAAGACGCGCACTTTGGGATAGGCTTCCGGAGATACTCGGCATCGCCGAACCAGATCCTGGAGGAGCGGAGGGCGGTGAAGCAGTCGGCGCGACCTGATTGAGAGGCGCTAGATCGCACGAGTGGGCTCCCCAGGTACGGCAAATGCGATTTAATGCGACAAAGATGGCTCACTCTTTCTGTAAGGTGTGTCCCTTCGCAGGATAAGCAGCATCCCAAACCAACTCTCTCTACCTCATCACTGTGATGCTCCGTAATATGCGCTGTTGTGTACGGAGAATGCGAGGCAGGAAGGCGGCGTCGACATCGCGATGAGCTGAGCGACCGTCGCTATATTTGGGTGGTATGATAAGTGCACATGGATATATTATGATGCGGGTGCGCATCCTGGCCGCGCGTCGCCTGTCTTCCTTGCTTTCCTTCGCGTTTGTTCTATGTGCGAAACGTTCGAGATTTAGTGGCGAATTGCTGTCATTGTCATCCCCAAACGCGATGGCGCCGCGCAACGTCACAGACACGTGCTGAGAAGTCACATCGATTTGCGAGCCACGCCAGCGTCGTCTCTTTCTCCCTCGAAGCTCGTGCAGCCTAGCTTTTCTCCGCCATAGGCTAAGACAATCCACTCACAAAGAGCATCGTTGGCAGTGGCATCATCGGTGGGTATACGTTGATTTATCTTACATCAGTGCAACACTTGGTATAGACTAACAAGTATACAAACTGTGATAGCGGACTGATCATTGTCCTTCAGCCCCGCGGACCGTACTCTTCACGCGTCATACAGTGCTTACATATGTCGGGACCCGTCACCCGCAAGCGAGCGCGACTCAGCTCAGACGATGGCGATGCTGTCGCTCGAGACAACAGTGCACAAGCCTCGGGGGAGCTGTCAGCGCCGTCTTCCGCAAGCTCGAGAACTCGAGACGAAGATTTCTGGTACAGCGACGGGAACATCATCATCGTCGCCCGCAACGTCGAATTTCGCGTATACAAAGGCCTTCTAGCCGACCACTCCGCCGTGTTCAGAGACATGCTCGCCTTCCCACAACCTCCTGCCCCCACGTCATCTGGTGCAGGCTCCGCGGAGGACTCTTGCCCAGTGGTACACGTGTCCGACTCTCCCGAAGACTTCAGACATATCCTTCGCTTCTACATGCCTAGGGATAACTCGAAGTACGGTTGTAATTCCTCGTAACTTCCCCCAATGCCAAGCTGACGACCATTTGCAGCCCGTTTGACTCCGGAGAACCATCCTTTCACATGATCTCAGCCGCGGTTCGGCTCGGCCAAAAGTACCAAATGTCGAATCTGTTCGAACATGCGATCGGACACTTGGGGAAGTACTACACGACGCAGTTCGACGTTTGGGAGGCGCAGACGCGTACGGCACCCCTTGGCTTTCATGACAACGCACACTCGATCGGTGTGGTGAATCTCGCCCGCCTAACAGGCGAGGCCAGCCTGCTCCCTGTAGCCCTCCTCTGCTGCTGCATGCTTCGCGCAGCGATTATCACGGGCTTCAAGCGTGAAGACGGGACACGCGAGCAGCTAGCGCTCGACGATATCGGCCGGTGCTTCGTCGCCAAGGGCCGGCTCATCGCGGAGTCCGTCCGCATCGCCCTCTGCGTCTTCGAGCCGATCGTCGCGAAAAAGTGCACGGCCGCTGCCGGGTGCAAGTCTGCGCTCGCCACGATGCTCAGGATGCTCAAAGACCGCGTGTCCGACATCACCATGGTGGACCCGTTCCTGTCGAGTCACGACATGTTCACTGGGCCGGACGTCCACGTTTGCCGGCACTGCAAGACGATGTTGGAGGCGCGCGACCTGCATGAGAGGCGTGCGGTGTGGGCGCGGTTGCCGGAGATATTGGGAATCGATCCGATTGCGGCTTGGCCTTCAGAAAATGCGGACGGGGATGACGGTGGTGATGCGTAGGCGAAGCTGGCTATGTATGCCGAGCTTGCAAGGTACGTCGGGATCAGCCGACTCAAATGGCGATCTGCTTACCCCTCCACGACAGTTTACTGTATACTTTGTTTACACCTGGTATGTCTAGTCTTCGCCTTCGGTACGTATGGTACTGAACGTCCGCCCGTGGCTACCTCTTCCAGACCTTGGTCTTCTCGCGATTTATTATATATTACTAATCTTCGCCGCACGTCTATGGATATATTATGCATCTGCTTCAACTCACGCATGCAAGGGAGCAGTTCTTCACACCACACGACCCCTGCAATCGTGCGTATAGGCCACAAAACGACCTTGTCAACGATGCAGTGGAGTACCCGAAACGGTGATACCCACTGGATACCCGCAACGAGTAGGCTGTAGGGCGACTGTACGTCCTTCAGATGGTGCATGCAATCGGCGCTGTGAAACTTTCAAGGGCCTACCTTGGAATCGAGACCCACCGGAAGACCTTCGCCACATCCTACGTGCCTGTATGCCCAAAGGCGGCTCAAGGTGTGTCGCTTGCCTCGCCTCTCAGAGGGGTATATCTAATCACTAATATCGTCCATAGCACGTTCTTCCCCAGTGCTCCAACCCACTCGTTCGGTGCAATCTCAGCAGGTCCATTATGCCTGTGCCTAACTTCGCGCCACCGCGGCGCCCAAACGTCGGAGAGTCGCGATAAGTGACCCAGCGGTAAGCCTTATGATATATCCGTCCCTCTCTAAACTCCTGCACTCGTGCCAAGCCCATAGGCGTTCAAGTGACAGTATCGAGCCCGAGCCACTTGCTACCTCCCATAGGTTCAGACGCTACCGTCCTGCGTTCCCGCCCCGTTCCCGCCTTCGAGTGATGCCTCTCGTGTGAGATCATGGGAGCGGATGAAGCTTCGGTGGTAAACCCGGCTGATGGGTGCCAGTGGCTTAAGGGTAGCTTTGCAGAGCGTGGTCGAAGGTGCGTTAGGCTCTACATGAGGACTCGGAAATGCAACATACTCAGTGGACTAGTACGTCGGAGTACCGCGCCGCGAGTTACCCAAAAACACCCATCGCCCAGCGCGCGTGGAGGACACGTGGCTCTTGTGATCAGCGCACGGGCGGCGCACGGCCCTTCGGACTCTTCATTCCCTCCCTCTCGCACTGCTACGTCGTGATATCCTCTTGCGGGCCTCCCTCTTTGCTCAAACTTTCATCCGAGCCTCTGCTCTGTATGTCCAGCTGGCACCTATGCACTTTCTGCTCGGACGGGCTTTTCGCATCGAACTCTTTCATGAGAGCTTGGGGCTCACAACAGGATTCGGGTTCAGGTCTTTCCTACGCTGTTACTTGGGATCGGCTTCAAGCCTCATCGAACGCTGGCTGCCAATGGTGCGCTCTTGTGTTCTCCACGAGGACGGCCGACATGCCACACCAGGGCGTACGTGTCACCGTGCGATTCCGGATCGACTCGGGCAGTAATGGGACGACCCCGCATGGAGCCCAGACCTTGCAACTTAAAATCAACGGTTTGCCCCACTCTGTATACTTTGTGTACACGGCGCGCGGTAGGTTTGCTGCAGAACTCTAACGCAAGAGCTGCTACAAATCCTTGACTGCACCTCCATCTACAGACGATCCCGCAGCACTATTCATCGTCGCTAAGGACAGAGTTCTCAAGCTCAAATGTCCGACAACATATTCTCTGGCCCAGCGGTCTTTCTCAGACTGCATCAATAACCACCTACGCTGTCCTGCTTACGAAAATGCAACCCTGCCAACACGCGTTATCGATTGCCTCGATCCGAGCAATCCGAGACTCTACATCTCGCATGGCGAGACGGGACGTTACGTTGCTCTCAGCTACGTATGGGGAGAAAGCCAACCGAATCGCACCACTACAACAAACGTGGACGCCTACACTCTCCGCATTGACCCTGAACTCTTGCCTCAAACGATCAAAGATGGTATCAAAGCCACGCACACCTACGGCGTCCGATACCTCTGGGTCGATGCACTATGCATCTTGCAGGACTCCGACTACGACAAGGCCCGCGAGATCGCAAGGATCCGGACGATCTTCAGGCACTCCTACTTCACGATCATCGCCGCCAGCGCACGCAAGGTGAGCGACGGCTTCCTGCACGACCGATCACCATCGTCCCCCCACGACATCACCCTACCCTTCCCGTATCCCGACAGCGATGAGGTCGGCACGATGGTGTTATCCCCAGTCTGGCAACAGTATGACGCCTCCGCAGAGCCGGTGAACCAGCGCGCGTGGTGCCTCGAGGAGCGCCTTCTTCCCGCGCGCGCCTTCGTATACGCGTCACACACACTGCAGTTCCAGTGCCAGACGTCCATTGTGAACGTCGGCGACGCCATATGCGGGCCCATGATAGGACAGCGCCTTCCCGACATCCTCTTCGCCGCCGACGCAAGCGAGGAGCCCCTCCCCCTCACGGCAGCAGACCACAGGGCACTGCGCTGGGCATGGAGCGAGGCCGTCGGGGACTACACGCGGCGCACCGTCACGAAGCCTGGCGACAAGCTCGACGCGTTCGCCGCGATCGCGGAGCTCTTTCAGCGTGCTTGGCGGGCGGAGTACCTCGCGGGCCTCTGGCGGCCCACGCTCCTCCAAGACTTGCTCTGGGCGAAGAACTACGAGGGGCGCGCGCCGCGGCCCACACGGTATAGGGCGCCGTCGTGGTCGTGGGCGGCAGTCGACGGGCACGTCGTGGCGAGCTTGCTAGACGACCGGCTGAGCGCGGAGGTGGGCGGGGCCGTGCAGAGCTGCGAGGTTATAGGGTGTGACGCTGTCCCCGCGACATCGCTGGTTCCGCTTGGAAAGGTGCTGTCGGGGACGCTGAGGCTTCGCGCTGCGATGGTGAAGGCGACGTGGGACCCCGACGCGCAAATGCCTGGTTTGTACGCCACTGTGGACACTCGCGAGGAGGCTACTGTCTCATCTCCTCGTGCGGCGTCGCCCGCGCGCGAGACAACGCAGATCGGCTGTGCGTATCCCGACAGTACCGAGGACCGGCGTGAGATCTGGGCCGTACCCGTACTGTGGAACGAGGTGGAGAAGTACGCGGCGGGGCTGATCATAGCGTCTGCAGCTGTGGAAGGTAGCTATCGGCGGGTCGGATATTTCCACTCCCCAGAACCTGACGAAACCTGTGATGGCTTGAGTTGGGTGCTCGGGCAGGAGAGGCGGGAAATTACTATTATATGAACGTGACTCACCGGATCGCTGATAGCAGGGGGCCAGCCCGAAGATCGCCAGTGCTCACTCGAAGGTGAGCAACTGACGAAGCGGTTTCAGCATGCGCGGTACTGGGCGTACCTAGCAGGTCTCTGGTGCGCCTTGCTTGTTGGATTACTGTCAGATTACTCGCCGCAACCCCCAGACTTTGAGCGGCGCCGCCATAAATTTGTGTGAACATACAACATCGACGGTCTTGGTGGCGTCAGAAAGATATAATGCACAGAAGACATAACAGGCTCGCGACTGTACGAAGAGTAAGAGATCTTCGTCGTGACGTTGAGATGCAATTGGACCCACCACATGAACAACCTTGACTGATCAGGCGTCGTTCAACTAGGCCGCGATGGCCGCTACACCGTCCACTACCCCCGCTCCTCCAGCATCTGGCTTGGCTATACCCAGTATGTCGAAAAGCTTGTTTCAAATCGCACGCCATTCCTGGTGATTGCGGTGACGTATCATTGTCAAACAGTGCTTGTACAAATCGCTCGCTTGGTAGACAATGCTGTTGAACCGCCCACGACATACTAGCAGCAATGTCATCACGCGTCCTATCAAGGGCTGTTCATTCGGACGCTGCCACGTTCGAGTTCGAGGGAGCTAGATCAACATCGGAGAGTCAGCCTTGTTCAAGTTGGAGTGGTAGTTGCACGTACCTTGAGAGATCGGAGTTTTCGGGGGTAACGAGAGGTCGAAGATGTTCGGCAGCTTGTCCCAGACCGCTTTCCTCTCCCGTGCATCGCGCTGTTCAGCCATAGTCCGGCAGGGCTCGCACAGGCTCGAAGCCTTTTTACGGAGTAAGGTATTGACGGCGCGCACACGGATAGATGGATCCAGGAATGCGACGCTGGTGAGATTTTGATCTTCGAGTGATCGGAGCGCCTGCTGGAATATTCGAACACAGTTCTGTGGCGTCTCGCATGCTTTTAAGACCTCCGGACGGCAGACACGGAGCGTTACTCTGGTGGACTCCTCAATAAGGCGGCTCCTCGCAGAATAGCAGAGTGCGATGTCGTCCAGCGTGAGTTGTTCGCGCGAGCCGTCTTCGCGCTGGAATCCGTGAACCAGCCTTTTTGCGTCGGTCATGATGGTGCAGACCAACAGCGCCATCAGGAGAAGGTCAGCCTCGTTCGTGAGACGGGCGAGATTGACGACGCCAATGGCATGCATCTTTTCGAATCCTGAGCCGGGAGGGCCGTATTCGGTCAATGCTGACCATTCATCGTAGTCGGTTGGGTAATACGTCTTCAGATACTTGAGCGCATCATCGAGTAAACCCGACATCTGGTATTTGTGCCCAAGCCGGACCGCGGCTGCGATTGCATCGTACGAGTATGTGGGAACGCTAGTATGAAATGCTGGACTGTTGATGATGGTCAGTTATCCCACTTTATGTGAGGCGAGATCGACAAGATAGTACCTCGGGCTCCCGAGTTTGGGCATATATACACGTAGGATATGGCGAAGGTCTTCGGGGGAGTCGGACAGTTGGACGACGGGACAGGCATCCTCTGAGAGGACTGTATTGGGGCAGGGTGGCTGAGGGAGAGAGAACATGTCTCTGAACACGGGAGAGTGCTCGGCGAGAAGCCCCTTGTATACGCGGAACTCGACGTCATGTGCGAGGAGGATGATGTTTCCGTCGCTATACCAGAATTCTTCGTCGCGCGTCCTTGCACACTCTGCTACGTTTTTTCCCTCCACAGAGCCCGACATCTCGTACCGACTCAGATTCGCTGTGATTGGTGGTTTGGGCTATACAATATGACTTGAATGAGATACTGCAACGTCGGGAACATGTTTGTGCGTGCAATGAGCTCACCTAGGGTTTGTAGGGAGAGATGGACTGTTTACGCCGTCGTTGTTTTGAAGTGTCGGGGGCAATGGATGATGGTGGAAGGTAAGGAGGCCGATGTCTGCAGGCGCGAGGCAAACATGACTTCGCGGAGGTCGCATCCCGTGATCTACCGCAGCTACACGAGGCTGCCGGACGGAGCCCGCGTTCGTATGTTTCGTGGTCATTGTGGGCTCTGAACGCTTCTGGCGCGTGCGGTATGCAAAGTACCTGGTACGCCTCTCTCATGAGCGATATGTTCCGGGGGAACTGTGACGAGACTCTCGCCCCGCATCCCGTGAGGTACAAGACGCCACTGTGATCGCAGGCTGCGATCGACGGCAAAGTCGCTGCCAGTGCACCTACTAAGCGGCCGCTAGACGCAGAGCTGAAAAGTCGTCAAGCCTCAGATGCGACCATGCATGCAACGCCATAGTTTCGCGCTGGAAGATGCTGTCGGGCGCGCCGAGGCTCCGCACCGCAATTGTGAAAGCGACGTGGAGCGCCGGCGCGCCGACGTCGGTGCCCTGCACCGCTGCGGACCCGCGCGAGGGTGACACCGATTGCCCATCTCATCACGCCCTACCACTCGCGCCTGAGCCAGTGCAGATCAGCCGTGGATATCCTGCAGTACAGGAGGCGTGCAAGGCTTAGAGCACTCTTTTTGTGGCATGAAGCTGAGAAGTACACGAGAGTATTGCTTATAAGGCTGGTAGCTATGGACCGTAGTCGTCGGCGAGGCAGACTCTCGAGATCCTACCAAGATTCGTGGGATTAGAGTGCTATGTTCGGAAAGGAGAGGCTGAGAATGGTTGTACATGACGCACCGGAATGTAAGTATTGACTCGCTCCGTCAAGGTGGAGGAGAGAGGGAGTGGTATCAAGAAAAACGTCCTGAGGACGCTACAAGAAGTTTCTGCGATATTCCGACCTAAACAATAACTATAAAATGCAACATGCGCTCGCAAAGAGGTTCCCACTTACCTTCACTACTACGGTGCGGGAACATCAGCGTTGGCTGAGGCATTCGGCAACTCGACGCCAAAGATTGCGGGGAGCTGTTCCCAGACGGCTTTTCTCTCGCGCGTGTCCCGTTCCTTCACCATCGCGTAGCAGTGCACGCATAGGTCTTTCACCTGGATTTTGGTATAGTATGTGCCAGATGGATCCGGAGCGGTGATGGAATCTACGTGCTCGTCGAGTTTCGTGCAGATCCGCCTGAAGTTCTCCAAGCACGCCGCCTTGTTCTTGCATTTGTCCGAGGCGATCGGCTGAAAGACGCGGAATGCGACCTTTACAGACTCCTTCACGAGCCGTACCCTTCCGGCGATGCACAAGCCGATGTCGGCCATGCTGAGGTGCTCCCGGGTACCGTCTGTCCGTTCGAAGCCGTGGACGATGTCTTCGGCGAGGAAGGAGCAGGCCAGGAACGCTGTGGGGAGCAGGCTGGTCTCCCCTGTTAGGCGAGCAAGGTTGACGACGCCAATCGCATGTTCTCTGGTAAACCCGCGAGGTACATAGTACGGGTGGCCCCGCCATGTCTCGAAGTCGTTTGTGAAGTGTTGCTTCAGGTATTCGAGCGCGTGGTCGAGTAGGTTCGACATCTGGTACTTGTGACCCAGCCGAATCGCCGCGGAGATCATGTCGTACGAGTACGGTTGAGTAACACTGGCAAAGAACGGGCTGAGAATGGTTTGTCAGATTTTCAATCATGCCATATAGCCGGTGGCTGTCATGACGAGTAGCGCTCACCTTGAGCCGCCTTTCGGCATGTAGGCGTGCAGGACATGTCGCAGGTCTTCAGGGGAGTCGGACATGTGGACGATGGGACAAGCATCCTCTGAGAGTGTTACTACGGGCTCCGAGGCCGGAGGAGGCTGCGGCAAAGAGAACATGTCCCTGAACACAGGAGAGTGCTCGGCGAGAAGCCCCTTGTATACGCGGAACTCAACGTCCTGTGCGACGAGGATGACGCTTCCGTCGCTGTACCAAAACTCTTCGTCACGCTTCCTGGAAATGGACTCGTCGCCGGAGCCTTTTGTCGCATCGTCTTGAGTGTTGGATGCTGAGGCGGATGAAGACGTTCGTGCTCGCTTTCGTGTAACCCGCGCGGACATCGTCTCTGCTTTAGTAGATGATTGGAGTTAGCTGCAGAAAGGGGGAGACAAGTACTGTGTTAATACATTGATTCCAGACTTACCAGATGTATGATGATCCAGGAATACAGAGCCCAAACGCGAAATCGGAATATCGGCGACGAGTGTAGCAAGACTCGGATCTGGGCATAGTATCAGTCTAAGCCGCAAACTCGATCCAGACGCGCACAACTTGTGACAGTGCAACACGTGCCAGTGACCCGACCCGATCAGACTGCTGTTTGTTCGGCGCTTGCGCCGTTGCGACTCTATCTAAGCCGCCGTCGTATCCTCGTTCCTTGATAGAAGAAGTGGCTAGTCTATAACAAGAATTCATACAAGCTCAACAAATTGTGGGTATGAAGCGATTCGTGCCACCAAACGCTGCTACTGACCTCGCTTCGGAATTACCAGTTGGTCCTTCAAACTAGTCGAGTTGTGACGCGCTGCTCGCCAAGCACTCCATAGCGATGCCTGATTCTGCAACTGGCCAGAAGCGAAGAAGGGCGGAATCCGATGCCCAAATCAGCGCAGACCCCAGCCCCTCTACCGCAAGAACACGAGACGCTGAGTTTTGGTTCGAGGACGGAAACGTCATCCTCGTTGCACACAGCTGCGAGTTTCGCGTATTCAAAGGAGTTCTAGCCCACCACTCTCCCATTTTCAGGGACATGTTCTCCCTTCCTCAATCTGTCCTTCCCGCGCAATCAACAAGCTCGCGTGTAGTGACCGAGGCCGTCGATTCGTGTCCAGTCGTCCACTTGAGCGACTCGCCCGAGGACCTGAGGCATGTACTGCGTCTATGCTTGCCCAGGAGCGACTCGAGGTGGTTTCTTATCCATTCAGAGGATTCAAGGCCAACGCTCACTCAGAACATCTCGCATGCAGGTTCATCTCGTTCGCTGCAGACAATCTCCCCTTCGACATGGTCTCTGCCATCATCCGCCTCGGCCACAAGTACCAGATCCAGCCCATGGTCACACAAGGCGTGCAGTACCTGAAGCGCTGGTTTACCGACGACCTCGACACCTGGGCCGCCGGGAAACTCTACAAGCATAACTGCCCTATCAAGAGGGAGCAGGCGATTGGCGTCGTCAATATCGCACGCCTCGTCGACGAGCCCTCGCTTCTCCCCACCGCCCTCCTCATGTGCTGCTCGCTCAACGAACGTATCGTACTGGGGTACACGCGCGAGGACGGCACGCAGGAGACACTCACACTCGACGACATCGGGCGCTGCTGCGTCGCGCGTGCACGCATAGTGGAGCGCATGGTCGTCCTGGCCATGCAGATTTTCAAGCCCAGCGTGGAAGACTCGGCCGCGTGTACCACGCCGCAGAAATGCAAGCGGGTGCTGCAGGAGATGCTGTTGGACGTGGGCGAGAACGTGGAGTATTTCGCGGGCCCCGATATCTTCGGGTCGTGGCTGGAGTTGTGTGAGGATCTAGAGCCAGTGAAGTGTTGCGCGAGCTGCCGCGATATGCTGAAGACGCGGGATAGGGAGGAGCGGCTTGAGGTGTGGTGGAAGCTGCCAAAATACATGGGGGTCCGTGTGGCCGGATGGGCCGGAACGCTTTGTTGAGATGTATGCATAGCATCAGCTAATGGACCTTCCGCGTTTCCTTGGTACATCCGCTCGCATAGTATGGCTATATAACGGTGACAAATTTTGAAACCTAGATGCAGATCTGTCCAATTCACCTTTGCCAAAGAAATGAGCTTCGCAGCGGCGTGGTGCGTCAGACTACGACTCCTCAACAAAAAAAGCAGTTGTTTCCTCCGATGACGATCAAAGTCCGTCACGATTCGCCCTTCCTGAGCATCTCCCGACAGTTTGCACAGCTCGCCGACAGTCCCATTTTAAGTACGGGCTGACAAAACAAGTGGAATACATCTGGGTGAGTATTATGCTCTCATTGTCCCGCGAGCAGCACATGAGGGCGGTGCGGAGTAACGACGGTTCGACGAGCAGGTGCGGCCATGGGCCTTACCATCGCTGTACAATATCGCTATGTCTAGGGGCCTGGAGTAGCCCAAACAGGCGCTTTCAATGTTCGGAATGCGTTTCAATGATCATGAGAGAGCGCGACGAAGAAGACGCGCGGATTGAGAGCTCGAGTTGAACATTAAGATCTAAGACTCGAAGCTGAGCGCTGAGGACAAGTTTGCCTTCAGACTCAGAGCTGAAAACGGCAATGGCATGGACGCGACGCCACTGTGAAGTATGGCACGTGCTAGTGACCTACCGCGATCTCCTGGGCAACTTGTGGTGTGGGCGGTACCCGCCGGTCCGATTCCACAGGATGTGTGCGCGTTGCGGTGGATGCGCAAGAGGCTAACTATGTCAAATTGATTTTTGAGAACGACACCGTGTCGTGTTGATAGCTTTATGGACCCAGGATGCACGTCGTGCTGGTAGTAGCCTTTAGAAGCTTAAGACTATCCTAAGGGATAAACATTTAAACCTCGCCATGCGGACAAAAATACCTGATATCTGGTGTCTCGCATGTGTATGTCGACTCCTACTCACCATGGGCTCTCGCCATAGGCAAAGAGATCTCAGGAGGAACAGAGTCTGAGCAGAAGCATAGGCAGATCGAAGATGACGGGCGTCTGAATTGCATGGACCAATGAGAAGAGGAGAATTGCGGCGACGAATGAGAGGAGAGAGCGGTGAGACGGACTGCTTAGTAAGCGTACGCGAAGTCGCTAGTATAGAGCCCGATTCCTAAAGTGGAATCGGAATCGCAGCCACAGCTTTTTCTTCCACTCACGCGTCGCTGTGATACTACTCACACTATCCTCTTTGATCATCGCCTCAAATTCATGTGAGTGAGTGTTTACCTTGATACTACCCGGACTCATGAACATCCCATGCATGCATGAACAGCTACACTAGTCAGGATGTCTGCGCGGGTAACACGAAAGCGGGCCCGGACGTCTTCAATAATCGCCTCAGATACTCAGGACGGCGCGACCGAAGGCACTCTGGGAGACGCACAATCCGTATCCGCTTCCGTTGCAAGAACCCGCGACGAAGAGTTCTGGTCTAGCGACGGAGACATCATCCTCGTCGCACGCGACGTGGAGTTCCGCGTATACAAGGGCCTTCTCGCGGACCACTCCCCCGTGTTCAGAGACATGTTCTCTCTTCCTCAATCTCCCGCGCCGTCTTCAACAACTGTACCTGCGGAGGGTCCGCGTCCCGTGGTTCATCTGTCGGATTCCTCCGAAGACCTGCGCCATATGTTGCGTGTTTACATGCCGAGAGGTGGCCCAAAGTACTTCAATCACGCTTCGTACTGCGTCGTATTTGAGTCGCTGACAATTTGCTACAGCGCGTTTTTTCACAAGGACCCTGACTACTCATACCATACAATCTCGGCCGCAGTCCGTCTTGGTCACAAGTATCAGATGCTGGATCTGCTCGACAACGCCCTCAGATATCTCAGGGCGTACTACCCCACGGACTATCAGTAGTGGGCAGCTGCTCTGTCTTACAAAGTCCCACCTACCTGGCAAATGACTTGTGTAAAAGCAGGGCACGTCGAATGACACAAGTTCCGTGTATCACCCGCTCCGAATAGCCACACAGCTTTGTGTGTCGTTGTTTGCCCTTGAGCGTCACGGTGTGACTTTGTCTTTCAATGTGGGGACCCACTGAATCACGAAGCGACCACCTCCATAATACAAGCCTGCCACCTCGAACACTCTGTTTTTGCACGTCGGGCCTTTGTAAATGTCTAGTTAACACAAACCGCGCACCTCTGTATTACAACACGCCCACCTCCTGCTTCCGTCTTTGGACCTTGCGACCTTATGAAAGCCCGCCTGCCTCTAGTATTACAAACTGCCCACCTCTTCTCGCGTGCTTTCTTCCGACGTGGCCGACTTGTAAATAGGCATGATTTACAACTCGCCCACCTCGTGCGCCATTCTTTCGAGCTCGCCGCCTTATAAATATCCAACCCAGCCAACCAGGTATTACAACCTCCCGCCTCGCGCGCGCCCCTCCCTCGACGTCGGGGCTCTGTATTTGACGTGTTTCACAGTGCGCCCACCTTTGTTATACAACCCGCCCACCTCCTGCGCCCTTCTTTGCGACGTCGCGGCCTTGTGAATGCCGCGGAAACGCGCGCCGCCCGCCTAGGTATTACAAACCTCCCGCCTCGCGCGCGCCCGTCCCTCGACGTCGCGACTTCGTATATAGCTCGGATTTACGACTATTGTACTGCAGATCTGTATCATGACATATATTACCATGTCTTTACTTCAGCAATTCACCTCATGCCTTGGACATCATAGCTTAGCGCAACATGCCCATCAATCGCATCGATATTTGAGACGGTTGCTCAGGGAGAATACATCCAGGCCATCAAAACATGTATACTAATGCTATATGACGACCGGACCATTATACCTTCTTCGCCTTCTGCGCGCGCCCCTTTCCACCAGCTACTTTGCGTCGCTTCTTCGGCGGCTCTCCCTCGTGCTCGTTCTCGGTAGATACGGTCTCCTCTGTCCCGGTATTGATCTGAGAGAAGACCCAGACGATGTCGTCCGCCATCTCGAGGGCCTCTTCCAGGTCCTTGGCGTTGTCGCCCGCCGCTATGATCCACCAAGCCAAGACCATCAGTACCAAGAACAAACCGTTCGATCCCGCATGTTTCAGCGGGGACCACGCGTCCTCGCTGAGTCGCTTGCGAGAGAGCTTGCCGTTCTTGTTCTTGGGTTGCCCGGAAGGCTGCAGCGTGGACCACCACCGCTGGCATAAGGCGCCATACTGGGCGACCTTCGGGATCTTAGGGATCGCGTCGTACCGCCTATGCTTCTGGAACCACTGTCTGATCTCGACAGGTCTATTCTGAGCGGAGAGTCGTGAGGCCTGCCCGAGCGTATTAGCTGTCATGCAACGTCGGGATAACGAGAAGCTTACCGGGGACTCCGTATACCCCATGGCGTGTTCGAAGCTGAGCCACTCGCTCACCGTCAAGAGCCAGCGTTCGTCAGTTGACACAGAGCGGAAGAACGTCGAGGCCTCCTGTATCCACGCCGGCGCAGCTGCAGTCGGATCGATGTCGAGTTCTGCGGTGTGACTCGATGGGGTACTGATGGCCGGTTGAGCGTCGTGGGACGTTGCAGCCGCACCGGGGTCTTTTGGTGGCGGCGTGGGGGATGGAGTGGGCTCAGGGGGCGGAACATCTTTCGTGGTGGATGACGCGCGATCACCACTGTATGGCTGGGTGTCGTCCTGTGTACTAGTCAGCGTAACGAACGAGCACCAACATTGTCTCATTACCTTATCGTTCGCTTCGCCGGCTTCGCTTGTCTGCACGGCGGACGTAACCTGAGCGGTGCCGTTCGCAGGTGTAGAACCCTCCTGTTGACGTCGCATGTAAGAGTCACATATCTACATAGAAGAGAATTAGTGTTACATACCTCAGTACGTTGGTCGGCGGGCTCCTTATCCTTGGGGTTCACCGTGACCTCGTCGTTGGAATTGACGGCGTTGGTAACATCACCGGCACTGTGGGGAGATATGTCAGTACTCAATGTGACTCTTGATTGGACGAGTCCACGCACCCAGCCGAGTCCGAACTGGCTCCACCTTCCCCAGAGCCATCGGCGCCCTCAGAGGAAGGCGGATCGTTGTCGAGGCCCTGGCTCCGAGTCCTCATAGTCGGGCCCTCGTTGTTTGCCCGCTGCCGCTTCTCGCGGGCCGAGTTTGCCTTCGCTTTACTGTAAGAGAGCGTGAGTTATAGTTCCAAGTCATACCAGGGCGCACTTACCTATCTGCCTTCTTTTTCTTGCGGGATGGGTCGTGTTCCATCAGGAAGTTCGTCTGCAAGTTCAACGAAGCGAGCAGCTCATTGCGACGTCTCAGGTTTTCCAGGACCAAGTCATCCCAGTCAGAAGCCTCTGTGTCAGATTGACCATCGATGGCAGAGGGGGAGGCAGAGCCTGAAGCCGGAGGGGGAGAGGCAGAGCCTGGAGCCGGGGTGGGAGTGGGAGTGTCTGAGTGTGGGCGCGTCTCGGAAGCTGACCGCTCAGAATTAGCGCCGGCATGCGGAGTGGTGGCATGCTCGGGCTTCTCAGACGGACTCTGTGCAGACACACCATTCGCAGTCCTGCTCTGCTCGCTAGTACTGCTAGTACTGGTGTTACCGGTAGTGGTAGGAACACCCGCGGCATTTGCGTTACCCTCCTCAGACTTCTTCGCATTACGCTTGCGCTCCTTCCGCTTCCGCACCCTGCGCCTTTTCTTCTCGCAGCCATCCTCCTCGATCTCGCTCGTCCCATCCCCTGACGCCTTCAACTTGTGCATGATGGCAGCAAGAGCCTTTTCTACATGCGACGCTATCCACCGCATCAGCGATAAATACTCCGCCATAATTAGAATAACCTACGGAAGCACATTTCGGCGAACGCGCCAACGGAGTTCTGCATAGTCTCCCAGTCCTTGGGCGACACTTCAGAGAACTTGAGGCTCTCGTTGAGCGTACTCCCGACTTCAACACTGCTTACTAGTGAGCATAAGACTTAGGCTCAGAAAGGGAATGCACTGACGCGATCGTAGTCATCGTTCCAGTACGAGGGTGCGGCCCCGCGAAGATCGCACAGCCAACCCAGCCAGTCAATCCATGCATCCTGTCGCCCATGTCCTGCAGCGTCGCGGGGAGGCTGTCAATATTCCTGCTCAGGCAGCTGATCAGCACTACATCGCATGTAGGAACGGGCGTGTGTTCACTCACTTCAGCAGGTCGGCGAGCAGCTCTCCATCCCCGACCACCTCCTCCTTTTCTTCCCCATCTTCGTCCTCTTCGCCTTCGCCCTCCGGTGTACTCTCCTTGAGGACAGAGTTAAGGAGGTTCTTACCAACACGTTCGCGCTTTCTCTTGCGGTATCTCTCGATCGCTTCGTGAACGTGGGACGGCTCCGACGCTAACAACTCCTTCGCAGCCTTTGCGTTGAACGCTAGCTCGGACATTGGGGTCGTGTCCTCGTCGAGGCCTCGCAGGTAGTCGGCGTACTTCTCCTTCACAACCGGCATGACACGCTCCCGGAAGAGGGACATGTAGGCTTGGTAAGGATGAAGAAACCCCGTCTTCCGCTTGGCGAGGTTGAGCACTCTGTGCGACGTCGCGGAGCGCGTATGGTTATAAAACCATTCCGAGACGCGCTGGGACAAAGGTAAACATTGTGTCATTTGGGGTACCGTCAACGTTATGCTTACCTTCTTTTGCCGCCTCTTCTTGACAGAGGTGGCCTTGTCCACGTTTCCTCCCTGCTTAGCGACTTCCTGAGCCGTTGGCGGCTCCAGCTCAAAGCGATGGAACCACTCGCAGTGGCAGGCGAGGAAGAACGACTTAGGGTCGTTCTTTTCCTGCGCCTCGATGAAGTCGGGGATGCGCCGCTCGAGCCAGGCCTTCTCCTCGGGCGTGGTCCATTCCGGTCGGGGCATGTCGGGCGTGTGGAAGCGAATCAAGGCAGTGGGAATGCGTGGTCTGGTGACGGAGGGTAGCGCAGACGACTTACGCGAGTCGGGGATCCAACTCTAAGCACGCGAGGGGATATATACCCCCCTCCCCCAGTCCTGAAAGCGCCCGACCTTCGTCCTACACCAAGATGAGGGTTGATCCGCGTACTCCATCTGTCCCCATGACACGGCCTATCTCTCCGACCGCGACCGCCCGCTCGCCGCTGGTTACGGCGATGACCAGGCTCTCTCTCTCCGACGGCCGTTCGTCCCAGCTGCGGGGAGAGCGGCCGCCCACTCCACCCTGGCATACTCGTCCGACGGAGAACAGCAAGTACTACTTCCCAGCGGGCACGCCGAGCCACCTTCGCCCGGAGGTGAGTGCTCGTTGTTGTTGTACTAATTTGTTTTTACTCATAGGGCCGCCAAGGCTCTCAACCTTCCCATCGAGGAGGATGATATATCTCAGCGCCCCGCTTCGCAGGCTGTTGCCGCTACGACGCCCTCCTCGCCTGTCAAGTTGGAGTCTTGCCAACAGGGACCTCCCTCGCCCGCGACCAATTTTTCGGACGGTGGTTCGGTGGAGACTGACGACAAGGAGTTCCCTGCGCCTTCCCCTGTCGATTGGCCGCCCCCGGGGGTAGGTATCCCCTACCGCCTGCCTCCGTCTCCGGATGGAAGGGACTTCGCCGACAAGGCGGTTATGGCCGAAGACACTAGGGATGTCGGTGTGCAGGTGAGGCCTCGCGTCTCGTTCAGTTCTGTGGCCACCGTCAAGCAGGCGGCAGCTACGGGTGGCCATATCATTTCGCACACCCCCATCACCGGGAGCCCTGCCATCGGCGACTCGCGTATTATTCCGCTTAGTCCCCCCGTCGCCCCATCCGATATTTCGCTCTCCGTTTCTAGACCCACGTCCGTACACCCGCACTCGGCCACGTCAGTCAAACACGAACCCGGTGTTGCATCTGTTGGGGAAGTGGGTAGTACCGCTGTCCAGGGAGCGGCCCTTCCTAGTCCTCAAGTCTCTTACGGCAGTAAGCCCCCTTCTGTCGGTCCGGTGAACAGTAGCAACGCGCAGGCGGCCTCCGTCATCGCCCCTACCCGCATCAATTCCTGCGCTCGCGCCGGCTCCTCCGTCCACCCGGCAGCTCTTGCCCCTGTCCAGGCCTCCACTACTGGTGCCGTGCGCCCCGCCCCCGTTGAGCCTTCCCTCACTTGTGTTGTGTGCCCCGCCCCCGTCGTGCGCCCCGCCCCTGTCGTGCGCCCCGCCCCCGTCGTGCATCCTGCCCCCGTCGAGGCCTCGCCTACTCGTATCGCGCCCTCCACCCGTGTCCTCTCACCCGTCCCTACTCCACGCGCACCGCTCGCGCGCGTGTTATCTCCAGACAGCTTCGTCGAGATACCCAGCGGTGCCGCTCTTCGCGAGACCGAAGCATCTTCATCGAGCGACGATGAAGTAAAGTACTGGAGCGCCGTGGATGACCCCTTCGCGCACGAGTCCCAGGACGAGGACGAGAACACTGCGACTGAAGCGGCGACGCCCGCTGCTCCCGTGGCCCCTCTCTCCACCTCCATCGCCGCCAATGGCACGGGCACGCAGGCACAGAACGGCCCCGGGAACAATAACCGGGGCTATCACTACAGCTTCTTCGGTGGTAAGTACTCTTTTAGCCGACCAGAAGCAATCGTTTTGACGTCTAACCTCAAGGAGAAGAAATTATAGTGGCCCCCGACCCGCCCCACGTCATCCGCGGGAAGAGACAGTACATCGTCGTCACGGCCGGCAAGCGTGTCGGCGTTTTCACTGACTGGTGAGTCAATATAATTATTAACTCTTGTTAACTAGAGCTAATCTCGTCTAGGGTGCATGCGTCCCCCTCCGTCCTCGGGTGTCGCGGGGCGATGTACCAGGGGTACAAGCTGTATAGTGAAGCTGTCCAGGCGTACCAGGCAGCGAAGGCTCGCCGTCACGTCCGAGTCATAACCGCGTAGAGCTGAGGGCATGGACGCCGATGTATCTCGATTTTAGGAACATGTGCTTTCGTTATATCTTGCCAATACACAGTTGTGAAGCCCGTATTCTGCTTTTTGGAGTGTGGTTGCGCGCCGGGGCTGAGGTAAAATATTTATACACGTTCCAGTGTGCCTGCTTCCGAACCGACATGTTCACGAGAAGGTCGAGGTATTGTCCATGCACATCTCGTCCCATCCGTATATCCCCAAGTTGAGCATAAATCCGAGCAGTCTATGGTCGCACTAAACAGCCTATGTACTAATTTTTAGCTCATATCCCGGTCGGTGCGGCGGCATGGCGGACCTCCCAGCTTCCTACGCACACAGTACTCCAGATCGGCACTGGCAGGTCTCGCGTTTATTTCGACCACAGCGGTCTAGCAAAAACAAGACGATGCGCCGCGTATGTTAATATATCATCTACAGCTGGCTCGTGCCCTCATGTGGCCCTCAGGTAGTACATTTTGAAAGGAAGCCATACTCGTCTGCAACGCGCATGAGATCGAGTGAGTGCTGACTTTCATTGATGCCGCGCACCGATTTTGTGGAGGACCTCAAAACCACTTTCGATATGTCTCAATATTTGATCGAGTGCCTCCACTACCGCTGCACAGTAGCACAGAAAACCTGAACTCCTGCAATAATGATTGAATGTATATGTATCATTAAAATATATTGCCCAAGGGTGCCCGTGACTCGTATTCCTTCAAGAAGCTCAGCACGTTTGAGCGGCGCCTAGGGCGCCTCATGTACTTGCCTGCGATCTGCCAACATCAGCGGTAGGCGTCCACCCACTATACCCGTCCTATCTACGTTTTATTCTAGCTGTATACCACTCTCTATATGTCTGAGAGACGTCGCCGAACCTCGACCCCTGCCTTTAGGCCGGTAACTCAGCACGACCAGGTTCGAGCCGCCGCGGATGTTACCAGGCGTAAACGAAAGATCACCTTGCATTCACTTCGCAATGGTCGTCTTGGAGGCAAGCAGAAGATAACCCCAATTTCTGAAGATGGCCCGTATCCTTCATCGCAGGAGGCTGGTCCTTCGAACTCGCAATCCGATGCGGGCCCGCCCGGCGAGGACGTGCAAATGCTCGATTTACAGGCCTCGACGGCGAACATTGGATTAGGCTCAGATATGCAGCCTCAGGAAGATTTGGGGGAGCCACACGCAAGTACGGAGAAACCCACAAGAGCAAGAAAGCGTGCCAGAGCGGCGGTAAGCCTCATTTTGAATAAATCTGATTTATGTTTTGGTGCTCTGAACTCGAATGACTAGGGCCGCGTCCAAGACTGGCTCCCGCTACGCGAAGGATACCTGGATGAGATCCTACGACTCGAGGGCCGACGTGGGTACGAATTCAGTGCGTGTGCCGGATGCTGCACTCCGAGTATACGGGAGGGACGTCTCTACCGATGTCTCGATTGTATGGTCGTCTCTCCTCAATGCATCTCATGCTTATTGAGCCTGCACTCCGGTGCAAGCTTCCGGCATGCATTACACCGTCCGGAGGTATGACTCTTTCTCTTCCACTCATTAGCGATTAGATACTCATGCGTTCTTGCTCTCTTTGACTCGGAAGCGATGGAATGGACACTACTTCGAACGGGTGGGCTTGGCGGACCTCGGACTCGTGGTCCAAATGGGGCACGATGGAAAGCACTGTGCCAATCCTTCCACGGCACGGCGGATCACGGTGTTCCATTCTAACGGCTATCACCACGTCAACGTCAGGATGTGCGAGTGTTCGACGGCTACTTCCGACGCCCCTGCGCCGTGGCGACAATTTCTGCGCGCCGACTGGTTTCCAGCTACGCACACACGCCCTTCGACCGCGTTCACCAATCAAGTTCTCAAGCTCTTTCACGAGCTAACTTTGCAGGCAAAGACAAATTCGTACGACTTCTACCAGAGCCTCTTGCGAGTTACCGACAACTCGGGCACGACTAAGCATCCTGTGAGCGATAGTACCTCTCCCATCAACGCTTCCCTGCTAATTTCTGATGCAGCACCGCTACAAGCAGTTCTGTCATACCGTCCGCCTGTGGAGGCATCTTCGGCAACTCAAGCGGGGTGGTCGCGGCCACGACCCCGCTGGAGCATCTGCTACCCCACCCGGCTCATTAGCGGTGGTATGTCCAGCTTGTCCCCATCCCGAGAAGAACCTACCACAAGACTGGGACCTTGCGCCGCCCGATAAGCTGTGTGTACTTCTTGTGGACAAAATTCTTCACCGCTCAGCTATACTGATGTGTCCACAGATGGCTATACACGTTGTACCTGATGATGGATGCCAATTTCCGATGTCGGTGCAAAGATCGCGGTCTGGATGACATCTCCTTGGCTCCTGGATGGTCGTATTACGTGGATGACAAGAAGTTCCAGGAATATTTACGGAATGACTGCGGCTTCGAGACCGAGGTGACCGATACTCCATTGATCGCTCGACTTCACGCAGTTTTGCTGATAGCGACTCCTAGCACAACACTTGCTCTGCAAAGCACAATGCAATATTAAAGGCAAACCTCCGAAAGGAAGGATACGTCGTGTCCGGCATCGGCGCGGTTCTGTGCGCTCGCCATGCGTTCTTCCGACCGAACGGCGCCGGGGACCTCCACCTCGGAGAGAAGTACGTAAACTCGTCCAAGCTGTTGGGAAGGAGAACTGACGGACTCGTCCAGGTTCCCATACATGGACTACTTCTTGATTTCCACCCTGCTCGGCGTGATCCTGTTCCTATTAGTGATATCGTATGATGTCGCCTGCCAATACTGCCGAAACTTCGAACACCGCGTGGCCCGAAATTTCCCGGTGGAGATGCGCCCCAACCTTGAGGACGTCAACGTGCGCTGGATGATCCCCAAGAACCACATTGCCGTTCACGGCCCCAACCACTCACGCTACTCCTTCAACTTCAACGACAAGGTCGGCAGGACGTACGGCGAAGGCGTCGAATCATCTTGGTCCCACCTCAACCCCGCATCCATGAGCACACGGGAGATGGCTCTCGCAACACGCCACGAGGTCCTGGACGATCATATGGCCGCGTGGAATTGGCAGAAGGTTATCGGCCTCGGTGAGTTCCATTCCATCGCCGTATTTTGTGGCCGTTTACGAAGTATGCCCTCTCCAAAACAGCGGATCACCTTCTCAGGAGCTTGACCACAGCACGCAAAATGGCACAGAAGCATCGCGCTCTGTTCGAAGATTTCTCCTCCACCTTCGAGCCCAACGTCGTCCAGGAGTGGACCCGCCTAGTGGACGTGTGGTGTGCTGACCCGAGTTCCGTGGCTGATCCCTTCGAGGAGCCTCAAGCAAGTAAGTGATATGCTTGCGCTCAATGCGACATCCTTGCTTACATGCCACAGATATTCGTTGCACTCAGGTTCACCTGGAATTCGCTCGAGAAGAGGCGAACATGACGACATTGCAAGATCTCCCGCAGCTGGACATGACACCGGGAGTATTCGTACAGGTTGGGTTGGATTTGGAGGAACTACAGTGCGTCTCTCATCGTCCACGAGCTAGGCATACGTACTCACATCCTGCAGACGAGCGATTCGTTCAAAAGTGTCCTCCCAGCACTCGGACAAGGACCTCGTCGACTTGCTGCAACAACGCAATTCCCTCCGTCGGCGCATCTACCTCTGGGTGGAGACACAACATGTGTATATGCCCGCGGTTGTTCAGTTCCGTATTCAGACCAACGCCACTCTCCCCCTGCCTCCGGACGACACAGCCTCAGACGGAACCCCGGAGAACGACAACGACAACGCCGACGTCAATGCGGAAGATCTTGCTCTATGTCTACCCTCCGCTCTCCCCGCCCCCCTGCGTATTGGCGACTTCACCCAGCGACTTATCGATCTCGAGCGACGTCTCCGCCTCGCACAAATCGACGATAGCCTCTCCGACATACGACGCGTCCGACGTATGCTGACGGGCATTTCGGAGTTCAAGCGCCTCCATATCTCCGGCACCGGTAATCGCGCGAACGCGAGGTCTCGCACCTTGTACAAGACCTTCCTCAGCAAGCAGGCACGCGCGGCGGAGCGCTACCGCGCAGCATACCACACTCTCCTGAGCCTCGACCCGAACGGTGCTTGGCGACGCACCTTCCGCAAACTCCTTGACTCCCATCTCACGGGCCCGGGGTCCGGTCCCAAGAAGCCCGGCGAGGGATTGCGCGAGATGTCGTGGATCTGGCTAGTACAACACCACGAGATCGACGAGAACTCGGAGGACTCAGAGGTGCGCCAATACAACGACAGTATGCGTGCTGAGTGGGCCAGGACAAAGGCGAGGGCGGAGAGGTGGGAGGAAGAGGTAGAGCTTCTAGTCGAGGAGATGCGGCGTGTCCTCGCGTTCTTCCAGTACGAGGCCGATTGGTGGTTACACATCGTCGACCGGCGCGCAAAGTTCCCGCTCCGCGTCCCTACGCCCTTCGACATCATCGACGGTGTGTGCGCTTATGCTCATCGCCAGGCTTCTGTGCGGCGCTCGCTCGTCGTGAAGTTCGCGCGCCTCTGGTTGCCACGCCTCCGCGAGTACTCCATCGACGCCGACTGGGTTTCTCAATACAGGGACTTGATTGGTGATGCTAGCCCGGTGAACACTAGCGACAATTTGCCGGTTGGCCCGTCTGATGATGTGATGTCCGAGAGCGACGAGGAGGACGTTTAGCTACCTTCGTCTTTGCATGTATCTGCATCACTTATGTTGTTTACTCCATAGCACATTATATAATGCACTCTCGCAGCGGTACTCTTGATTGATGAGGGGATAGTCAGGCGCTACCGGACTTAGCAGGTACAATCTCGTGGGTACCTTCGGCTCCTGGTGGCCGTGTTGTTTAGCCTTGTGGTTGGATGTTGATGCGGCATACTCAATAACACAACGATACAACACCGCGGCCCAGGAGGGGTTTGCGGTTCGCGCGATAGGCAATAGTTTGGTGAAACTAAAAGGCTCTTTATAAATGCAAGTACATACATGGCCATGGTGCCCAAGAACGCGTGCATGGCGCGCGAGAAATCTGAATAGACAGTGGAGATCGCATCAGGAGAGGTGCGTGGGCGATAGCACGAGTAAGGCTGTGTGCTCCGGATACGGGCGCGCGGGAGGTGGGAGGTTTGTAATACCTAGGCGGGCGGCGCGCGTTTCTGCGGCATTCACAAGGCCGCGACGTCACAAAGAAGGGCGCAGGAGGTGGGCGGGTTGTATAACGAAGGTGGGCGCGCTGTAAAACAGGTCAAATACAGAGCCCCGACGTCGAGGGAGGGGCGCGCGCGAGGCGGGAGGTTTGTAATACCTAGGCGGGCGGCGCGCGTTTCCGCGGCATTCACAAGGCCGCGACGTCACAAAGAAGGGCGCAGGAGGTGGGCGGGTTGTATAACGAAGGTGGGCGCGCTGTAAAACAGGTCAAATACAGAGCCCCGACGTCGAGGGAGGGGCGCGCGCGAGGCGGGAGGTTGTAATACCTGGTTGGCTGGGTTGGATATTTATAAGGCGGCGAGCTCGAAAGAATGGCGCACGAGGTGGGCGAGTTGTAAATCATGCCTATTTACAAGTCGGCCACGTCGGAAGAAAGCACGCGAGAAGAGGTGGGCAGTTTGTAATACTGGAGGCAGGCGGGCTTTCATAAGGTCGCAAGGTCCAAAGACGGAAGCAGGAGGTGGGCGTGTTGTAATACAGAGGTGCGCGGTTTGTGTTAACTAGACATTTACAAAGGCCCGACGTGCAAAAACAGAGTGTTCGAGGTGGCAGGCTTGTATTATGGAGGTGGTCGCTTCGTGATTCAGTGGGATTTACAAGGTAGCGAGGTGCAAAGACGGAGGCGCTGACGCGTCGTGCGTCAGTCTCAGCCTAGATTAATACAACGTGGCGAGCTCCAAAGACGAACACGTGTCTTATAACGTGGTGTGGTCTTGCACAACAGTTTTGTTACATAGGTGGCCAGTTCAAAGACAAAAGTGGTGCCCACGACTGGGACTATGACGAATGGATGGGTCTCGACGACTACGGCCCGCCTGGGTTCGAGATCGAGCACGCCATCGGCGTCGTCAACCTCGCGCGCCTCACAGACGACGTGGGCCTGCTCCTCACAGCGCTTCTCGTCTGCTGCACCAATCCCGAGGCCGACTCGCTCATCCGGGGCTTCGAGCGCGAGGACGGCTTGCTCGAGCAGCTCACGCTAGACGACATCGGGCTCTGCTACGCGGCGAAGAGCGTCCTCCTCGAGGAGTCTATGAAGGTCACGCTCCGCGTGTGCCGGGCCGGGCAGGTTGCGAGGGCGTGCAAGACGCACTCGAGCTGCACGCGCAGATTCAGGGAGGCGATCCGCGAGCTTGAAGATCCGAAGCTCACCATGGCGTTTGCGGACCCGGGTACCCGCGCACTCCCCATTGACAACTTGTTGGATGGAAAGGGCAGCTCGGGTGTCAAGCTGTGCGAGTACTGCCAACAGCTGGTCAGGGAACGAGAATCGTCTGAGAGGAGAGCGGCGTGGAAGAAGCTTCCGGAGATCTTCAAACTTACCCTTCCGCTAGCACTAGGCGGCGAGGCGGGACAGGCTGATTAAAATGCTGCTGCCTCCTAATTAAAATCCACAACGTACGTTGAGTTGCAGATGCAGTTCTCGCCTCGATAAGCTCTGTAGTCTCCATCATCCCACTAACTCGCAGTTTCTCTCCCATTTTACAGGGACACTGAACCGTTACCTCTTTCATATCTGTCATATGTCGCGTACTGGGCATACGTCTGCGTCGAATAGACGTTTTATAACCCACGACCTCCCCGACCGGGCCGCTGCGAAACCGGCGAAGGATTCTTTGGCCGGTCGTGTCTATATAAAAGATACGTATCCCTCGAACGTCTACATCAGTCTCGAATACTCCCACAGGCGTGCCCAGTACGTCAAAGGGGTACCAGGTTTCCCTGCAGACGCGTGAGCTGTGTTCGTCGCGCACGATGGGATAACAACGTACCTCCGGAGTGTATTACATCGAACGAGCGGGTTTCGATTAGGCAGCACCAGCCGCCTCGCCATCAGCGGCTTCTACACTCGGACCTGGTCTGGGGATACCCAGTATCTCCGGTAGCCTGGCCCACACCGCCTGTTTCATGCCAGAATCACGGCTCTTCGCCATCGCCCGACAATACTGGCAGAGCTCGACGTCCGCAGCGGCCCCCAGCCTGTTGAACAGACCGTAGAACGGATTCGTCCCCACCACTTCTGCCAGCCGGTCCTCGACCATCTTCAAAAGCCGCCTGAAGCCACCCCTGCACTTCCCCGCTGTCAAACACTTTACCGAGGCTCCTGGCTCGAAGACGTGCAGGACGCTCCTGGTCGTCTCCTGGACGAGCCGGGGCTTCGCCTCGAGACACAGCCCGATGTCGTCCAGCGTGAGCTGCTCGCGCGTGCCGTCCTCGCGCGCGAAGCCGTTGATGAGGTTGCGGCCCAGCTGGCAGCATGCGAGCAGCGCGGCCGGCAGAAGGCTCGTCTCCCCGAGAAAACGGGCGAGGTTGACGACGCCGATGGCCTCCTCGTCCCGAAACCCGGGCGGGTTCCATCTTTCTTCCTTCTGCCACGCCTCGTAGTCGTTGGTGTAGTACGTCTTCAGGTAGGTTAGTGCTTGCTCCAGAAGTCTGGTCATTTGGTATTTGTGGCCCAGCCGCGCGGCTGCAGCTATTGCGGCGAATGAGGGGTCCTTAGGGGCTTCAAACGGGCTGTGTTTTCCGCGTGAGCTATACTGAATATCAGAACCACGCAGCGTACCACTTACCTCGGATGTGTTCTCGGTGTATACACACGCAGGATGTGCCTGAGATCCTCGGGGGAGTCGGATAGGTGGACTATCGGGCACCCATCGCCGGGGGAAGGTGCATCAGAGGACTCGGCGAGGATGGGAGGTTGCGGCAAGGAAAACATGTCCCGAAAAACGGAAGAGTTCTCGGCGAGAATTCCCTTGTACACGCGGAACTCGACGTTACCGGCGACGAGTATGATGGTGCCATCGTCGTACCAGAACTCTTCGTCTCTCGTTCGCGCGGATGCAGAGTTATCCTGAGGATCGTCCGAGCCTTTTGCTATGCTCTGCTGAGTATCACAGCCGTCGTCGGTCGCGGAATCGAGCCGGGCGCGTTTCCGAGTGACGCGCGCAGACATAGTGGCTAGTATGAGCGGAATGTCTTCAAGCCACACGACAATAAGACCACGATGAGGACCAAGTACCACCAGCACCGAATGTCACTTACCTGCACGGATTTGAGGTGGTGGAGAACTTCCAAGGTCGAATCTGTCGTGGAGCCGCCGAGAACGCGCAGTGTCACATGCACGTGCTTGCAGCATCCCACGGTGAACCCGACTACGCCAACACTCGGGTACTTGTAGCACAGACATGTCGAAAAGGCGCACGGATATAGACAAACAAATTAATACAGGATGTACATGATACACTAATAGCGTCTAAGCAAGCGGGCTAGCAGCTGGGCACTGAAAGATCGGCATAGGCCGAGTGTATACGGATACAGATGTTCGTCGAGTATTCGAGAAAGAAAAGACCATTTTCTCCTTGCGAGATCCTGACCCGTCACGGCGATGTTAGTATGAATGATGGCAGCAACGATTTGAAGAGAGTCCTGCGTACCTACAACACTAGTCCCGTCATGGCTCCCTGCCGAGCGTCCACCGGCCCCAGCCTGTCACTAGGCAGCAGGGGCTTCCAATTTTAGACCAAAGATATCCGGCAGCTTCTCCCAGATCGCTTTCCTCTCGCGCAAATCGCGCGCTTTGACCATTGCCTCACAGGCCTTACACGGTGTGTCCTCCCCAAACACGACCCAGAACGAACCCGTGAGCGGGTCCGGGGTGACGAGCGCATCCACATGCGTGTCCAGCTTCCCGAAGAGCCGCTTGAACACCTCCATGCAGAACGCGGGGCTCTTGCACGTGTCGGACAGCGTGGGGCGAAAGATGCGGAACGCGATCCGCATCGACTCCTTCACGAGCCGGTCCTTCGCGGTGACGCACAAGGCGAGGTCGTCCAGGCTGAGCCGCTCCTGCGTGCCGTCCGCGTTCGTGAAGCCGTAGACGAGGTCGCTGCCGATCATGCAGCAGATGAACAGCGCAGTCGGCAGAATGCTGGTCTCGCCCGTCAGGCGCGCGAGGTTGACGACGCCGATCGCGTGTTGCCAGCATTTGAATCCGGGGGGCCCGTAGTCGTTGTAGCTTTCCCATGTGGCGAAGTCGTTGGTGTAGTATTTCTTGAGATAACTGAGCGCGCGGTCGAGCAGTGCCGACATTTCGTACTTGTGGCCGAGGCGGATCGCCGCCGAGATCATCTCGTACGAGTATGTTGGAGCGGTCGGGAAGAACATGCTGCAAGCAAACTTTCGCGTTAGCAACACGCCCCATACAATTTTCACGGCGCGCCGCACCTGGGGTCGCCTCTGGGCATATAGGCACGCAGGACATGCCGCACATCTTCGGAGGAGTCGGATAGATGGACCACGGGGCAAGTGTCGTCTGCGGAGCTCGAAGTGGATGAGGCTGCTACGGGAGGCTGGGGTAGAGAGAACATGTCTCGAAACACGGGTGAGTGTTCGGAGAGAATGCCCTTGTAGACGCGGAATTCGACGTCGCCGGCGACCAGTATGATGTTGCCGTCGCTACACCAAAATTCCTCGTCGCGCTTGCGTGGTGATCGAGGGGCAATATGCACCCGTGTCACCGTGTCGTCCTGATCGTCGGAAGTATCGTTCAAGGACGTTCGGGCGCGCTTCCGCGTTGCATGCGTCGACATTTTGAAGTCTGCGAAATGACAAAGGTGGTTAGACATGCGCGACGCAGACATCAGCTGCATACTTGAAGATGGAAGTATGCAGCTTGTAATATCTGTTCGAATGACCTTTTACTGTGTCCCAAGGTGTTTGAACCGTGATGGTAGAGAGCAAAGAGTTTACAATCGGCTAAGGGGAAACAAAAGAGAGAAACGCAACTGCATCCGATGGCTAAAGGGCGAAACCGTGACCAGTGTATCATGTGCCTGTGACCGTTGGCGCGTGGCTCGGGCTTTCCCGAAACCGCTAGCGCTGGTATCGGCTGCCGACTCATCGATTCCTTGTTGTGCGTTCTCCCTCATACCACAACGTCCGGCTTGGCGGATGGTACGGGCTTCTTCGATGCCATGTCTGCCGTATAATTGGAGGTGCTAATAGAAACCTGTCCTGATTTTGACTTGGACTGATGGAATAAACATGTAGAAGGTTCGGTAACAGGCGGCCTGGCCACACATCTACTTCACTGGAGATATTAATCCCGGAGTAGCTTTTCGGGTTACAAGCAGGCAGCTACAGAAGAGCTACTCTGTCCGGCGATGTTCAACTCGGCAGGTACTAATAAGCGTCGGAGAACGGCTTTCGACGCTCAACATAGTGTGGACTCAACAGTGGAAGCCAGTACGTCTATTACGTGAGACACCGAGCTTTGACTCGAGGACGGGAACGTAATCCTCGTGGCACAGGCGGTCGGCTTCCGCCTCAAGCACGTACTGTGGGCCTGTATACCTAGAAGCCACTCAAGGTGAGCTTGTTTAGTTTCATCGTGCAGCGAGCTCCGCTGACTCGGAAGCAGATTCAACATGTTCACCCAGAACGATCCGCCGTTCAGCGCGATATCGGCAGCCATTAGCATCGGCCACAAGTACCATATGCGGCACATGGTCTCACAGGCGGTCGAAGACCTTAAACGGTTTTTCACGGATGATCTCGCCGTCTGTGGCAAGGGCACGCGATCGGGATCGTCAACCTCGCGCGCCTCCTGGACGAGCCATCGCTCCTCCCCACAGCGCTCCTCCTTGCTCGCTCGACGAGGATATTGTCAGCGGCTGCATGCGCGAGGACGGCTCGCGGGACATGCTCTCCACAAATGATCTCGGGCGCTGCTTCGGGGCGTGCACACGCCTGGCCGAGCGAATGCTCGTTCTCGCCATGCGGATCTTCAGGCCTTCCATCTCCGACTCAGAGGCGCGCGACCATCCGAGGGCGTGTGTCCGAGTGCTGCAGGAGATGCACATGGACATGAAGTGCGATCCGGAGTGGTTCGTGCGCGCGCAAATGTGTTTACTTCGTGGCTGGACGCGTTTGAGATTCGTCTCCTGGAGGAATGCTGCTCTACTTTTCAAGTGATGCTTAAGCAGCGCGATTGGTAGGCGAGGCTCTATGCGTGGAAGGAGCTTCCTAGGATTATGGGAGTCCGTATGGATGGATGGGACGCAAATGCCAGATAGGGAGAGTGGCAGTGGGTATTCCGGTCCGCGAATCAGGCTACGAGGACCACGGTCCTTCCGAGCTCAGCTGCTGGCGGAATGCCATCGTCGTCGTCAACCTCGCACGCATGACAGGAGGGACGAGCATCCTGCGGACCGCGCTCTGCGCCGCAGCTGGACGGCTTTTGTGATGTTGCTGCACGTGCATGTGACACTACGCGTCTTTGGCGGCGATGTTGCTCGCTGAAGGTGCCAAAATCCTTCTGCAGCGTACCGCCAGAGCTCAAATCCACGCAGGTGAGTGAATCCTACCAGCGCTGCTGACACCTCCTTGCACTTTCCGTCTCATATTCTGCCTGCACCAGCTTATAAGCTTTTTCGCATCAGTGCTGATGTCTGGGCGCGTTACGCGAAAACGAGCTCGGCTCAACTCCAATGGCGATGGCACTGGCGTTCTAGAGAGTGTATCAGCAGAATCCTCGAGCAGCGCGCAACACGGCTCTAAGCGCGTGCGACGCAGAGACAAAGAGTTCTGGTACACCGACGGCACCATCATACTAGTCGCTGGCGACGTCGAATTCCGCGTTTACAAGGGCATTCTCTCCGAGAACTCCCCAGTTTTCAGCGACATGTTCTCCCTACCGCAACCTCCAATGGTTTCGTCCCAGAACACGCCGTCCGCCGGCGAGGACTGTCCTCTAGTGCACCTACCCGACTCTGCCGAGGACCTGAGGCATGTTCTACGCGTCTATATGCCCAATAATCACGCGAGGTATGTACCCCGTATGAAGCGTTTCAGGTTCTCGGGGTTTAGCATCTTTAATGACGGATGTATAGCCCGTTCAAGGCCCCCAAAGATCCCTCATATGCGGCAATAGCGGCGGCCGCGCGCCTGGGACACAAATACCAGATGACGAGTCTCCTTGAACAGGCCGTGGACTACTTGAAGACGTACTACACCAACGACTACGTTTCTTGGATAACGCGCGGCCTCTTTGTCCCGCCCAACTTCTCGGACGTGCATTCTATCGGGGTCCTTAACCTCGTCCGTCTCCTCGGCGAGACGAGCCTCCTCCCGACCGCGGTGTTCGCGTGCTGCCAGCTCAACCTGCGGCTCGTCTGTGGCTTCGCGCGTGCAGACGGCACACGCGAGCAGCTCACCTCCGACGACCTCGCCCTCTGCGTCACCGCCAAGACCCGGCTCGTGCAAGAGTCGGTCCGGGTCGCGCTCCTCACCATTCAGCCACGCCTCTCGAAGGGGTGCAAGACCACGGCGCAGTGCGAACGCGGCTTCGGGAAGCTCGTCCGGAAGGCGGCGGATTGGGTGCGCGAGATTGCGACGGCGGATCCGTTCGTGTGCCCGCTCGTCCGGTTGGAGTGCCATCTGGGGGGTGATTTGTGTCGTTCTTGTTGGTCGTCGGCGCAGACTCGTGGAGTTTTGGAGAGGCGCGAGGTGTGGACGAGGCTGCCCAAAATACTCGGCCTCGAGGATCCGGGTCCGGGCGGAGTAGTGGCGGATGGTGCAGCGGTGGCTGGTGCCACTTGATCGCAATCTCTACGAGGTACGCCGAAGTGAGCTCGGAGGTATCGGTTGGTTCTGATTTGGGGGTACAGCAATCCTATACAATTCCGTCGGCTTCCAGTGTGTGAAGCTGCAGACCAATGCCGCCTGCGCCTTCCGTCGCCGTCATTAGGTCTAGACATTCGAGCAACGGAAAGGTCCTAGTATTCTAGCGGCCGCGGAAGGCTCTGAGTTGCAAGTACTGATATCACACCTACCACACGGTTAGTGGAAACTCAACGCCCCTCCCGTCCAAGCATAGCGCCAAGGTTCTGTGGCTTGAGTCTCCGCAGCGCGAGGTGCGTCTCGCCCAACGAACAAAATCGCGTGTCAGGAACTAGGACGTCGCACTAGAGGGGCGCAGCTCTGCGTTTATCCAGACTACTCGTCTATCCAGCATGATCTCCATAACTTGTCCGTTAACCAAGAAACACGACCACGACGGCGCTCTTTACTTGGTGAACCGCGACTCGGTCAAGCCGTCCTGTACATGCTTCATCGCTGGTCAAGGTGCGTACAAGTGAAATTTTACCCATCCCGTGAATCTATAAACACGACGATGATATGTTCTGAGTTATGAGACTAGTCATCGCGATCCAAGTCCACTCCGAAGAGATAGGGAAGTCGATGCCACAAATCCGCCCCGAAACGGACATAGCGCTCAATCAGCATCGTCTGGCAGCTCGAGCAGTCCATTTCCGACCTGAGAATGTGCGCAGCATGTACAAACACGTCCGAGTGCCAGGCGTTGGACAGGTAGCGCATCGCCTCCACCTGCCTTTCCTGTAGCTCCCTTTCGCACTGAGACAGCGTCGTACAACCCAACGAGACTGGGTACGTGAAGAGGCGGAGCACGAGGGTGAATCCCTGCTGCGCGAGGAGTGCGCGTGCTACAAAGCAGCGGCCGATGTCTTCCACAGGAAGCGTCTCCCGCGTGCCGTCCTCGCGCACGCCCCCATCGACGATCTCCTGCTCGAGCGAGCAGCATACGAGCAGCGCGGCGGGGAGCATCGCCGGCTCGTCGACGATGCGGGCCAGGTTGACGACGCCGATTGCGTGGACCCGTTGGAAGGGCGCGTCGAGGCCGTACAGCACTTTCCCCGCCCAGTCCGACCAGTATTTGGGGGCGTACCATTGTTTCAGGTAGCCCACGGCGTCCGCGGTCAGGCCGTTCATCTGGTATTTGTGACCGAGACGGATGAGGGCAGAGACCATGTGATATGAAGGCTTGTTGAGGGTGAAGGGGCTGAAGGTAAGCCGGGCATGAGCTATGGTCTCGGACGCGAGATTTTGAGCGTACACAGTGCACTCACCTAAACATACCCTTTTTCGGCATGCAAACCCGGAGCAGGTGTCTCAGGTCCTCCGGCGAGTCTGTGAGGTGGACGAAAGGGCAAGTGTCCGTAGTCGAACCCGTTGACGTTGCGAGAGAAGGCGTAGTAGACGGTGTTGGCTGGGGAAACGAGAACATGTCGTCGAAGACGGGGGAGTGGTCGGCGAGGATGCCTTTATACACGCGGAACTCGACGTCGCGCGCCACAAGGATGATGTTCCCGTCCCCAAACCAGAACTCGGCATCTCGCGTCCTTGCAAGGCGCTCCTCGTGCTCTACCCGTTTAGCCATCGGCGCAATCTGAACCAGAGGGTGCATTATTGAAGGCACATCGAAGTATACCTGCGGCTTCAGCTCGGCAACTGTGATCACTGTGTCACGAAGCTATGGTACGTAATTCAGACGACCTCAAGACAGGTTAGATGGAATGTAGTCTGCTTGAAGGTGTGCTGTTTTGAGACACTGTGTACAGCGAGAGTAACACGTCCAGAAAGGAGGAGAGAGAGGCCTTCAAAGAGAACGTGGATTGCGTGTGGCCACCACGTGTTGCTGCGGTAGATCACCGGATACTACCTTCGGGAAGTCCCATATTCTTCCCCGTTTCTCCCTCGGCACGCATCATTCACCGCTTCTACCTGTGCTCCTGGCATCTCCCCGTCAACTGCTTTCTACGAGGGCGGCTGCATCCCGCCCAACCTGCGAGAAGGGGGCTAACGGCGTAAGGCGAAGAGGCGTTTTCTGCGTGTATAGTGTGGTACCAATGCTGATACCGACTCTATGAACTCTCAGCGCGAGGGCGAGAGTAGTAACAAATTAACGTCCTGCGCTAATTCCCCAGTTCATGTATCCCCCGAGCAAAATCAACGTACCGGGGGGCAGTACACTGTACGCTTGTACATACTTATAGCAAGTGGCATGCGCACATTCTGCACGGGCTACGCGGTGCATAGGAACTAAGAAGGGACTATGTCTGCGCCGCACTCCGAAGCTCAGCGTCTGTGATAACGTGGCACGTGCATACTATAACAATAGCAGCGTTCTCGCCGTCGGTAGCGCTGCGGTAGCTATCTTCGAAGTGTACCCCTACCGCGAATCTAAGTAAGTCGAGATATCCACTCTGGGTGGTGCCCGCACTTTCTGACTGTCCTCTCGCTGTACTGTTTGCAGGTTTTACAACAACGGCGGAGATGTCTGCGCGCGCCACTGCCCGGAAACGAGCCCGCATCGAGTCCTCCAATGACGACGACAACAATGATATTCGGGAGAACGCAACACAAGGCTCAAAGGAGCTGCAAGAGGTCACCGAAGCCATGCGCACCAGAGACGAAGAATTCTGGTACGACGACGGCACCGTCATACTCGTCGCTGGGGACGTCGAATTCCGCGTCTACAAGGGGATTCTCTCCGAGGCCTCTGCCGTTTTCCGAGACATGTTCTCTTTGCCACAACCTCCTGCACCTCCCATCAGTGGCGACGGGTGCTCCATAGTTCATCTATCTGACTCTCCCGAGGATCTGAGGCACGTTCTGCGTGTGTATACGCCTAAAATCCACCCCAGGTAGGTCGTTGGGCTCCTTAGAATTTTGGCACAACTGACATCAGACACATAGCCCCTATGCTACCCCTAAACGCCCCTCATTTGCGGCGATAAACGCGGCGGCGCGATTGGGGCACAAGTATCAAATGACCAGACTCCTCGACCAAGCGCTCTAATATCTGAAGACGTTCCACAGCGACGACTTCGACACCTGGCAGAAATACGACCAACTCGTTCCCACCGGCTTTGCGGAAATCGAGGCCATCGGTATCGTCAATCTCGCCCGTTTCCTTGGAGAGGAGAGCCTTCTACCGACCGCGCTGTTCGCATGCTGTCAACTAGACCGGAAGATAACCGACGGCTTCACGCGCGAGGATGGCGCGCGCGAGCAGCTCTCACTAGACGACATCGGACTGTGCTTCGAGGCGAAGACGTGGCTCATCCAGGAGTCGGTCAGGATCGCGCTCCGCGCCTTCTGGCCAGAACAGTCGGAGACGTGCAAGACAGGCACACAGTGCAGAAAGGACTTCAAGGCGCTCCTCAGGAACGTCGAGGGGCGGGTGGGCGAAATGGCGCCGGAGACGGACCCGTTCCTGAGCCCCTTCACCATCCTGAAGGCCGACGCGGAAGGGCTGCTGTGTCAGGCTTGCCAGGCGATGGTGGAGGACCGCGTATCCGAGGAACAACGCGCGGTGTGGGCCAGGTTGCCGGAGATACTACTGTAACTTCCCGACCAAAGCGGCGGGTCACAGGTCACAACTACCCCCGCCGCCCCGCATTTGGGGGTCTGTCCCGCGTCACAGCGGCCTCCGCCGCTTTCCCCTGTGGTCCGGCGCCCGTCACACCCGCAAATGGCATTTTTGGCGGCCCTGCGGGGCGGCGCGCCGCTTTTCGTACCGGATGGTCACGGTCACCACCGGTCGCGCCGCTTTTTGGGCCGCGCCGCTTCGTATCCGGGCGGTCACACCCCAAACCCCCCGCCGGATTGGTCGGGAAGTTACAGTAGGGATTTCCAAATAGGGCCTGGCTGGAGAAGGAGCGGATGATGAAGCGGCCGGTGCTGCCTGATTCAAACTCGGACGTTTGGTGGGATACGTTTGAAAGGTGCGCTACAGTGCTGCATGGCAGTACCCTCGCGCGCGACGAACACAACTTACGCATTCACAGATCAAATTGGCAGATCCTTGAACGGAGCGTCGGAATATTATACTCTGTCGTGTTTTTACATGCTACGCTACAAGTACAGGGAGGATAGGGAAATCCGTTACATATACCTGTCGCATCTGGGCGGAACTCCGAGTTACTAGGAATATGACAAATACAGATATCATCGCCACAAAAACTGACTCCGAGCTAACCTAGCACGTACCTGGAAATACAAATCATTGAATGCACCTGCAACGGTTGGACGAAAGCTCGAGTCAGTGGAAGGGTAGCAAACGCAGGGCCTGGCATCGGCGCAAAAGGTGAATCAACGTACCTTTACTTCTTCTATCAAGGGTCACCATCCTAGGAAGCGTCACTAGCTTGCCCCCCTTCGCCATCTGGCTGCGGCAGCGCAAGGCCGAATATCTCCGGTAGCTTCTTCCACACCGCCGCCCTCTCACGCGCATCCCGCTCCTCTACCATCTTCCGGCAGTGGCCACACAGCCGCGGGTCGCCTTTCGCGAGTAAGTCGTCGATAGCGCCCACGCGGATAGATGGATCAAGGTACGCAAGAGGAATGGCCGAGTCCCCGAGGTCCCGGAGCACTTGCTTGAACCTCCGAACGCAGTGGGCTGCCGTCCTGCCAGTGCACGCCCCGGAGGAACGCGGCCGGCATACGCGGAGCGTAATCCTGGCGCACTCGTCCATGATGCGGGTCCTCACGGAGTAGCACAGCAGAACGTCGTCCAGCGCAAGCTGCTCGCGCGAGCCGTCCTCGCGCTCGAATCCGCGAACCACCGTTTCCGCATTCTCGATGTTGCAGCAGGCGAAGAGCGCCATCAAGAGCAGGCTCGCGTCATCTGTGAGGCGCGCGAGGTTGACAACGCCGATGGTGTGCTCGACCTTGAATCCAGGCAGTCCGCGGTCGATTGTCCTCCATGCGTCACAATCCGTCGGGTAGTACGCTTTGAGAAAGCCGAGAGCGTTGTCAAGTAGATCTGGCATCTGGTACTTGTGGCCAAGGCGGACTGCCGCAGAGATGGTGTGGTATGTGTATTCTGGGGCTTTGTGGAAGAACGCGCTATAGACGAACGTCAGTGATTCAGTACGAAGACACTATGTAATGGGTCAATGAATTACTTTAAGCCGCCTCGGGGCATGTAAACACGCAGTACGTGGCGCAGGTCTTCGGGAGAGTCCGACAGATGAACCACGGGACATGGGACCTCCGCCAGTGCAGCGGTTGATGACGATGTAGCATGAGGCTGAGGAAGAGAGAACATGTCTCTGAACACGAGGGAGTGGTCCGCAAGAAGGCCCTTGTATACGCGGAACTCCACGTCGCGCGCAACGAGGATGATGTTTCCGTCGCTGTACCAAAATTCTTTGTCGCGTGTCCTTGCTACAGACTCGGTCGCGACCTGGATGTCTTCAAGTCCACCTTGCGTGGCGGGATCTTGAGTGTCGGAGGCTTCGAGAGCCGACTCGCGGGCTCGCTTTGGTGTAACACGCGCAGACATGGTAGTGCTGCATACGGGTCGACAACTCGATTTATCAGGTATATTCTAAATTACGATTTACTTACACAATTTTGAGGGGGCAAAGTGTCGACGCGAGTGGAGGAAACAAACGCAGCGGGCTGCTGCGGTAGCGCGACGCTCTGGAGAGGCTATCGCGGTAGGTCACTAGCACGTGATGCATGTCACAGCGTCACCGGCCGCGTCAAGCCGCGTCAGTGCCATTTTCAAGCTTTCGCTGTCACGTCGCTCAGCTTCTAGTACGACAGACACTGTTTGCTGGCCTAACCCGTGCACACTATATAGCTGGTCAGTCCAGCATCCATTACGATGACTGAAGTACTGACGGCTCGTGCGCATGTATTCTAACGTTTAATCAATTTCCAGTGCAGCGACCATGTTCCCCGCACGGCCGATGCGGAAGCGGGCCCGGACGGCTTCCAATGCGGGAGCGACAGACGCGCCCGATATTAAAGGACATGTGGCACAGGGCGCAGGAGATGTAAAACCGTTAGTGGAGGGCGAAAGGAAGCACGATCCCGAGTTTTGGTATAGCGACGGCAACATCATCCTCGTCGCACGCGATGTCGAATTCCGCGTATACAAAGGACTTCTCGCGGACCATTCCTCGGTTTTTAGGGACATGTTCTCCTTACCTCAACCTCCCACCAAAGCCTCCTCGCCCTCCGCCTTCGAAAATGGCACCTGCCCCGTCGTTCACCTATACGACTCTCCCGAAGATCTACGACACGTTCTACGTGCCTACATGCCTAAAGGCGACTCAAGGTGCTTGTACAATCTGCGCCCGCTTTCCTCGCATCCGTGCGCCTGACGAACGTTTGCAGCCCATTCTTCATGACCTCCCTGTCATACTCGTACCCTGCGATATCAGCCGCGATCCGGCTCGGGCACAAGTACCAGATGCAGAAGCTCCTCGACCACGCCATCGCGTACCTCAAGCGGCACTACACAAACGACTACGACGCCTGGGCGAGCCACCCGGACTACGTGCCCGCCGGCTTCGGCATCCAGGAGCACGCGATCGGCGTCGTGAACCTCGCGCGCCTGGCGGGCGAGGCCAGCATCCTCCCGACCGCGCTCCTCGCGTGCTGCATCCTGAACGACGACATCCTCGACGGCTTCGTGCGCGAGGACGGCGCGCGCGAGCAGCTCGCGCTGGAGGACGTCAAGCTGTGTCTCGCGGCGAAGGACCGCCTGGTGCGCGAGATGATCACGGTCGCGGTCCGCGTCCTCCAGCCGGTGAGTGCAGATGGGTGCAAGTCGAGGCAGTTCTGCACGGACACGTTCAAGCGCGAGCTTGCGAACATGGAGGCGCGGGTGGAGGATATGGTGAATCCGGATCCGTGTGGGGTGCCGCTCGATGTGAAGTTCGGGGAGGGCATCTTGTGCATGGCGTGTCGGATGATGGTGCAGAAGCGCGACGACCGCGAGAGGAGGGCGGTTTGGAAGAAGCTGCCGGAGATCTTCGGTGTTACGTTGGTGCACGCGCCAGCTAACGCTGCGGGTGGTAATGCGGGCGTTCCATAGCCAAGTTTGTCCGCTCAGGGAGCGGCTGCTGCGAAGCTGTAGGCTATATTCAATTACACACTGCGCCACCTCAATTCGGAGGGTTCATCTTGTTCCATAATCATGTAGGCGTGATATGCGAGTGAACGTACTGCATAATAGGCAATCATCTGTCACACACCGCAAAGAGCTTCCTGTCCCACCCGTCCACCCGCACACCCATGATCTCCGGCAATTCCAGCCACACCTCGAGCCGCTCCCTCATGTCCCTCCTCCTCAGCATCTTGCGGCAGCTCGCGCAGCACCCATCCAGAAAGCCGATCCCTTCCTCCTCCTCAAACGGCTCGAGCCACGACGAGAACACGTCCGGGTGCGCGAAGTGGTCCGCCCTGCCCCGCACCTCCAGCAGCACATGCTGCAGCACGCGCGCGCACGCGGCCCGCCCGGTGCACGCGTCCGAGTCCCGCACGCGGGGCTCGAATATGCGCAGGGCGAGCGTAAGCATGCGCGCGGCGAGGGCCGTGCGCGCGGCGAGGGCCATGCGCGCGGCGAAGCAGCGCACGAGGTCGTCCGCGGACAGTGTCTCGCGCGTGCCGTCCTCGCGCGTGTATCCGTGCGCGATGTCCGCGTCGAGCGCGCAGCAGGCGAGGAGCGCGGTGGGCAGGAGGGACGGGTCGTCGACGAGGCGCGCGAGGTTGACGACCCCGATTGCGTAATCCTTTTTGATTGGGCAGTCGTCCTCGTAGAGCGGGCCCTCAGACCAGACGAGGAAGTCGTCGGTGAAACAGCGTTTCAGGTACTGGATCCCTTGTGTGACCATGGCTTGCATTTGGTACTTGTGTCCGAGGCGGATGAGGGCGGAGGCCATGTCGAACGACGGGGTGTCTTGACCCTCGGAGAACGAGAAAAACCTGTGCGCAGTACCTAGTGAGTGATATGTATTCGGAGATACCGAGCTTGAAAATACGTCACCTCAAATCGTTCCTAGGTAAGCATATCCGCAGTACGTGCCTGAGATCCTCCGGGGAGTCGCTCAAGTGGACGACCGGACACGCATCGGAGATGTGTGTGCTTTCAGGTGACGTGGAGGATACAGGTTGAGGGAGGGAGAACATGTCTTGGAAAACGGGGGAGTGGTGGGCAAGAACTCCTTTGAACACGCGAAACTCGTAGGATTTGGCCACGAGGATGACGTTCCCGTTTTCGAATTAAAACTCGGTATCTCGCGTTCTGGCGGGAGAGTCGAAGCCATCCGAAAGCGATGGTTCAGTCCTTTGACGTTTCCGGCTGACCGTAGAGCTTGACATTTCTCGATGAATGGCGTTGTAACTGTTGCGTCGCGATGCGGTCACAAATTTAGCAAACAAGTCGAGAACCAGGGTATTTTCTGTACTAATATGGTCGCGTAGTTAACACTAGTGACATATAATTACGATGCGCTGAAAACTGACCTGCCTTGGGGGTATGTGGATGATGGTCGGAACGTCGAGCTCTGGCTTTACTGCAAGTGTCAGGCGTGATAATCGCGGCGAGTCACTCGCACGTGATGTGCTGTCACGCATTACTTCGCCGTTCGGAATCGCCACGCTTCACCGACATCCTCCACATCGACCGCTATCGACTTTTTAATAATACATATCTCGTAACCTCAAGGTATGTATTTACGCTATATATACCCGTACACTAGCTAGTTTTCGGTTGCATACTTAGCTCATCGCCCATCTTGTAACAGAGACGACTCGGATGTCCACAGCTCCACGCGGGAAACGGGCCCGGACGTTGTCGACCGCGTCCGGCTCCGGTCTCCAAAATGGAGAGAAGCAAGACGCAGAACACATGCGATCCGCACAGTCCGTTTTGAGGAAGCGCGACGAGGAATTCTGGTACTGCGACGGAAGCATCATCCTCGTAGCGGGCGACGTCGAGTTCCGCATATACAAAGGACTTCTCGCCGACCACTCTCCTGTATTCAAAGATATGTTTTCGCTACCACAGCCTCCGGTTGCCGCCTCCCCGACTCGGACAAACGACCCCTGCCCCGTGGTACACCTATCGGACTCTCCTGACGACCTGCGGCACGTCCTCCGCGCATATATGCCCAAAGGCGACCCCAGGTACCGCTCGTCACGACGTCTCGTCTATATTAGCTGGATAATGCACAGCTGACGAATCATTTTCAGCCCATTCTACCTCAGTGTTCCGTTATACTCATACGACGAAATCTCGGCAGCTATCCGACTCGGCCACAAGTACCAGATGTCGAAGTTGCTCGACCACGCGCTCGACTATCTCAAGCGGCACTACACAAACGACTACACGACCTGGTATGATCACGCCGACTACGTTCCTCTGGGCTTCAAGCACCAATTCTACGCAATTGGCGTGGTCAACCTCGCGCGCCTGACCGGCGAGACCAGCATCCTCCCAACCGCGCTCCTCGCGTGCTGCATGCTCGGCAAAAACCTTGCCCACGGCTTTGAGCGCGTCGACGGGTCCCGCGAGCACCTCAGCCTCGACGACATTGGCTTGTGTATCGCCGGGAAGGACAAGCTCATCAGGGAGTCCATCAGGGTCGCGTTCCGCGTCTTCCGGCCAACCGTCTCGGACCGGTGCAAGACACCCGGCTGCCTCGAAGCCTTCAGGAAGATGGCCACCGGTGCCGAGCAGTTCGTCGACCACATCTCCGATCCAGAGCCGTGTGGCGTGTTCTACAGCACCATCGCGGACACCGGGCTTTGCAGGCACTGCCAGGCGATGGTCAAGGAGCGCGACAATAGCGAGAGGAGAGCGGTATGGGCGAAGCTTCCCGAGATATTCGGGGTCACATTGCCGCCGGAGGCTCCCAGGGTCGGTGTCCAGGCTGGCGGAAACGCAGGTGCTCCCGCATCGTGAGCGTGATAATGAATGTAAGCCGAGAGACTACTTGCGCACCGATCCCGCCCCTCACCTTACCGTTCCAGGTAGCGACATGGCACAGATGTTATGTTTCGGTGGTCTTTTCGAGCTGTTGTCCTTCCCTCCGCGTGAAGGCAGCGAGACGGGATCCCAGAAAGTCGGCATAAGCGGGCAGATGAAAGCGCAAACGTCCCTGGTAGAGCTTGACGCCTCGATCGGACGAGGTGGAGTAGATGCTGGCTGTCGAAATGAAACCATGTCGTCAAAGACGGGCGTGTGGTCGGCGAGGATGTCTTTGTACACCCGGAACTCGATGACGCCCCCCATTAGGACCACGTTTCCGTCCCCAAACCAGAGCTCGGCATCTCGTATCTTCACACACAGCCCCTCGGGCTTTGTGCTTTCTGCCATTGGCGCAGCGAGTGGTATGCAAAGGGTGCGTTATTGCAATGTCGGCACCTGTAGCTTCAGCTCGACAACTGTGATCAGTACTCTTGCCACACGGAGCTTCGGTACGTACTTCGGGCAAGATGTTTCTGACCTGCAAGCAAGCTAGAAGGATTGCGGTCTTCCTGATCGGACTGTTTCTTGAATTCTACTGTGGATAGCGAAAGCAACACATTCGATAAACAGGGAGATGCTTTCAAGGAGCAAGCGAACTGCGTATGGCCGCGGCACGTAGCTGCGGTAGATCACGGGATATCACCTTCGGGAAGTCTAATTTTCTTCCCTGTCTCTCGCTCAGCGCTCAGCGCTCAGCCCCCACCATTCACCACATCTTTCTGTGCACCCACCGTCCTGCCAGCTGCTTTGTTCCACGGCGGCTGCATCCTGCTCGACTTGGAAGACGGGCACTGACGGCGTATAGCGCAGGTGCATCTTCTCTACACTGACTGGGCCGCAGACCTTCTGCATGATCAGCGCAGTTGCTAATGCTGCTGCGCGTGCATGTAGCACGACTTACGCGTTCTATTCCGCGCTGCTGGCACAGCTCGCCCAAGTGACAATCCTTAAAGCGTACAACTATCTCGAACCCCCGCGGGTAAGTCGAGTCTTTGTCGGTGATACTAGCACTTCTGACTGTCCTCTCACCAGTGTGGTATAACCAGGTTCATAATCAACGGAGATGTCTGGGCCTATCACGCGAAAACGAGCCCGGCTCGAGTCCTCGAACGACAACAGCCATGATATTCCGGAAGGCACAGGACAAAGCTCAAATGAGCAGCAAGATGATCGCAACGCCACGAGAACCAGAGACAAAGACTTCTGGTACGACGACGGCACCATCATACTCGTCGCCGGTAGCGTCGAATTCCGCGTCTACAAGGGAATTCTCTCCGAGAACTCTTCCGTTTTCCGAGACATGTTCTCCCTGCCACAACCACCCATACCTTCGACGGCACTCCCCACTGCCGACGGGTGCCCTGTAGTCCACCTATCCGACTCTCCCAAAGATTGGAGGCACGTTCTGCGTGTCTACACCCACAAAAATCATCCGAGGTATCACCTTACATTTCGTATTTGCCAGACTTCTGACAGAGCTGACGGTGACCCTATAGCCCATTTGAATCCCCTGAGGATCCCTCCTTCGCCGAAATAGCGGCAGTGGCGCGGCTGGCACACAAATACCAGATGACCAGACTCTTCGAGCAAGCACTCGCCTACCTGAAGACGTACTACACCAATAACTACGACACTTGGTACCGTTATAACGGATTCGTTCCGCCGGGTTTCGTGGAGGAAGAGGCTATTGGCATCGTCAACCTCGCCCGTTTCTTGGGAGAGACGAGCCTCCTGCCAACCGCGCTCCTCGCGTGCTGTCAACTAGGCCGCGAGATCGTCGACGGCTTCAAGCGCGAGGACGGCACGCGCGAGCAGCTCGCGCTTCACGACATCGGCCTGTGCTTTGCAGCCAAGCCTCGGCTTGTCCAGGCATCGATCGGCGTCGCGCTCCACGCCTTGCGGCCAGTCGCTGCGGAAAGGTGCACGAGGGCGGCGAAGTGCAAAACCGGATTTAGGCACCTCATGATGAAGGTCGAGAAACGACTAGACGAAGTGGCGGGGGCGGATCCGTTCCTCGGGCCGTTCAGTATCCTTAACGTCTCCGACGTTGAAAATGAGCTGTGTCAGACATGTAAGGCGATGGCAAAGAGCCGCGAGTCCAAGGAAAACGTGCGGTGTGGGCTAGATTGCCGGAGATACTGGGTATCGCTGAGGGTCGTAGTGGTACTTCCTGACGAAAACTCGAGCACTTACTGGGACGGGTACAAAAGGTATGCCTCAGAACCGTCGTGCGCGACCGACAGAGATCACGCGCTAAAAACTCAGTATACCCGTAAGCAGATCATCACAGTATTATACTTTGCCGTTTTGTCAGATGTTGCGCTAGAAATATACGGAGAGAGGGGAATCCATTCCATAGGCCTGTGGCGTCTGGGAGAACCTTCGAATCAGCAGGAGGATGGTAAGTATAGGGATCATCGGCGCGCAAACGGTGTCTGCAAGTCTAGCACGTACCTCGACGCCCCCTCTCAAGGTGTACTAATACCCTCTCCAGCTTCATCCGTGTGGTTGGCCGGTGCTGGCGGCAATTCGAGGCCAAATATTTCCGGCAACTTCGCCCACACCGCCACTCTCTCGCGCGAATCGCGCTCCTCCACCATCGCCCGGCAGGGCTCGCACAGCCGCGGCTCGTCATCTGCGAGTAAGGCCTCGATAGCGCTCACGCGGATAGAGGGGTCCATATACGCAAAGGGGTCATCCGCATCCGCGTCCTCGAGCTCCCGGAGCACGTGCTTGAATTTACGAACGCAGTTTGCCACTGTCTTGCACGCACTGGAGGCCTGCGGCCGACACACCCGGAGCGTGATCCTCGTGCACTCCTCCTGAAGGCGGGTCTTCGCGGAATAGCACAGCACAACGTCGTCGAGCGTGAGCTGCTCGCGCGAGCCGTCCTCGCGTTCGAATCCACGGACCACGGTTTCCGCCTCGTCGATGTTGCAGCAGACAAGCAGCGCCATCAGGAGCAAGCCGACCTCGTCGGTGAGGCGGGCAAGGTTAACGATACCGATGGCATGGTACATCCAAAACCCGGGAGGACCGTAGTCTTCGGATGACTTCCATTGCTGATAGTCGGTCGGGTAGTACTTCTTGAGAAAGGCTACAGCGTTGTTCAGGAGATCCGGCATTTGATACTTGTGGCCAAGACGGATTGCCGCTGAGATCGTGTCATACGAGTAGTTGGGAGTACTGTGGAAGAACGCACTGTAAACGAACAGTCGGTGACGTCAAAGTGCCAGACAGTGTGCGAATGTACTTCGGGCCGCCTCTCGGCATGTACACACGGAGCATGTGCCGCAGGTCCTCGGGGGAGTCTGACACGTGAACCACCGGACAGGAGTCTTCCACAGATACGGCAGATGTGGAGGACGACTGGTCCTCCACAGGAGGTTGAGGGAGAGAGAACATGTCTCTGAACACGGGGGAGTGGTCTGCGAGAAGTCCCTTGTAGACACGGAACTCGACGTCGCGTGCGACCAGGATGATGCTTCCGTCGCTGTACCAAAATTCCTCGTCGCGCGTTCTTGCAGCGGGTTCGGATGCAGATTGGATGTCTGTAGCGGTTTGAGTCGACCCATCATGAGTGTCGGCGGAGGCGTCCACAAACGAAGACGTGCGGACGCGCTTTCGTGTCGCGCGCGCGGACATCGCAGCTGTGATCGAAAGGCCGAAATCCATCAGTTACGTTGATATATGTTTCAATTCAATATTCGCTCACAAATTTGAGGCGGCAGATTTGCCTGGAGTGTATCGCAGCGACGTGGAAGTGGAAAGAAACACAGTGCCGTAATCGGGTAATGTCACGCTTCGGTGTTTTTGCGGGTAATCGCGGTGAGTCACCGGCACATGATCCCGGTCATACTGCTGTTAGCGCGTCGATGCGGTTCCCAGACTTCCGCTGTCGTGTCCGACATCCTCCAGCACCTCCAATACCACGACATACCGAACACTGTTCACCTCTTTCAAACACACCACATATTTGGTAAGTATGAGGTTATGAACATCGTAGATACTTGCAATACAAGTATTAATGGGACACTTACTAGCTTCCGACGTGGATCTGTATTGCAGCGACCATGTCTATGCAGGGCAAGCGGAAGCGAGCACGGACTGCTTCGATTGCGGGCGCATCTGAACCGGCCGACACTCAAGAACTTACGGTCGGGCCTGGCGCAAGGGAGCGGGATGCTGAGTTCTGGTATCCCGACGGCAACATCACGCTCGTTGCCCATGACGTTGAGTTTCGCGTGTACAAGGGACTCCTCGCCGACCACTCCCCGGTGTTCAGCGACATGTTCTCCCTGCCTCAACCCCCCAACCCTGCGTCCGCCGCCTCTGCCCCAAACGATGACGTCTGCCCCGTGGTCCACGTGTCCGACTCTCCCGAAGACCTCCGGCACATCCTGCGCGCCTACATGCCTAGAGGCGACTCGAGGTGTCTATTCTCCCAGCACCATTTTATACATTCGCATGGCTGACGCGCCCCATTCAGTCCATTCTTTGTGACTGCCCCATCATACTCGTACGCCATGATCTCTGCGGCCGTCCGGCTCGGCCACAAGTACCAGATGTCGAAGCTGCTCGACCACGCGATGGAGTACCTCAAGAACCACTACGTATGCGACTTCGATACATGGGGGAGCTACCCCGACTACTTTCCCGCCGGGTTTGAAGACCATGGGCAAGCGATCGGTGTCGTGAACCTCGCCCGTCTGACGGAAGAGACGACTGTGCTACCGACGGCGCTCCTCGCATGCTGCGCTCTCAACGAAAAGATCGTCGAGGGCTTCATACGGGAGGACGGTACCCGAGAGCAGCTCGCGCTCGAGGACATCAAGCTGTGCCTCGCGGCGAGGGACCGGCTGGTCAAGAAGTCCATCGGGATCGCGTTCCGCGTCTTCCATCCGATCGTCGCGGAGGGGTGCATGTCGTTCGAGTCCTGCGTGGAGATCTTCAAGCGCATGCCCACAAGTCTCAACTACCACATAGATGAGATCGCAAAACCCGATCTTTGGAGCGTGCCGCCGTTCGACGACAAGTTCGGGGCTGGCATGCTGTGTCAACAATGCCGAGTGATGGTCAAGGCTCGCATTGCTAGCGAGAGGTCGGTCGGTTGGAATGAGCTGCCGGAGGTATTTGACATCGAGTTGCCCGTACGAGCAAGCGATGCAGCGTGGTGGTGCAGATGACGCGGGTGCACCATAATCAGTTATTGTCGGGGTACGCACATGTGGTTTGCGCATCGCTCCATCTACTCGCTCCCCGCTAACATTCAGTTGTTCGCCGTGACAGGAATACAAGGCGGTTTGATCACCCAATGCCGCAACGTTTATGCATTGCTCGTGTCTTCACATCAGCTACCGTCTATCCCTACCATGTCTACCTGGAAACAGAGGTCAACTCAGAGAGCGAAGTGCGGAACGGTTGCCGCACTATCGTGAGCTTTCGTACCTCGATCCGCTCTGTCTACGGGTGAACTGCGTCCCCAACAGCCTGCCCTTCATCGTTAGCGACCTTCGGCAATTCGATGCCAAATATCTCCGGCAGCGTTTCCCACAGCGCCTTCCTCTCGCACAAATCACGGTCCGCAACCGTCTTCTGGCAGTGCGCGCACAGCCCCGGGTCACTTCTCTCGATCAAGTCGTCGAGAGGACGCGGACGCTCGGACGGCTCGATAAACGCCATGGTTGTCTCCGTATCCCCGAGCTCCAGGCGTGCCTGCTCGAGTCTGCGCAGGCAGCGCGAGCGCGTCATGCATGCGTCCGACACCTGCAAACCCAAGCAGACGCGGAGCGAGACCTGCTTGGACTCCTCAAGGAGTCGGCGCTTTGCGGACTCGCAGAGCGCGATGTCCTCGGGCGTGAGCTGCTCGCGCGAGCCGTCCTCGCGTTCGAAGCCGTGAATCAGCGCGTCCGCGTCGTCGATGTGGCAGCAGACGAGGAGGGCGATGACGAGGAGGTCTGAGTCGCCAACAAGGCGTGCGAGGTTGACGACGCCAATGGCGTGTTCCAGCGAGAAACTGGGCGCACCGCAGTCTCCGAATTCGGTCCAGTCATCGTAGTCCATGGGGTAATGCGTCTTGAGAAAGAGGATAGCGCTGTCGAGGAGATCCCGCATTTGGTACTTGTGACCTAAGCGGACTGCCGCCGAGATCGCGTGGTACGAGTGCCGAGATGTGCTATAGAACAATGCGCTGCAGGGAGTGGTGAGCTATGCTCCGCTCTCGAGGCACGATGCACGAATGTACCTCGGGCCGTGCCTTGGCATGTAGACGCGTAGGATGTGACGCATGTCCTCGGGGGAGTCCGACAGGCGAACCACGGGACAGAGGGTCTCCGCGGATTCGACAGGCACGGAAGACGATACGGCTGGAGGCTGGGCAAGAGAGAACATATCTCTGAACACGGGGGAGTGGTGGGTGAGAAGGCCCTTGTACACGCGGAACTCGACGTCGCGTGCGACGAGGATTATGCTTCCGTCACTATACCAAAACTCATCGTCGCGTGTTCTTGCAACAGACTCGTCCGAGTCTCCGTCGCCTCGTGGCGCATGATCCATGGAACTTGAGGCAGGAGTTGCGACCGAAGAGGTCGGAGACCACTTGCGTGTAACGTGGGCAGACATCGTAGCTGTTGTGATTAATCGTAAGTTGACGTACCGCATGCGCCAGCATTAGAATAAGAGTCACTTACACGAATTCGAGGCAGTTTAGTGTTAGGATCACAGCGATGGGTGTGGAACAAATCGCAAGACCAGCGCTGCGATCACGCAGTCTCGCGTCGCTGATAGTTGGCAAATTAGTCATAACAACGGCTCGGACGGTGCGATATGAGCCGCTCAGCCGCCTCGCGTACTCTGCGCGAGGATCTCGTCCGCCGTAGCTGATGCTAACGCAACGTCGCTGACGAGTTGATGCGATACACTGTCGTGAGAGGTCAATTTGTCTCTCACAGTATCGGTGAAGCAGAACGCTGAGAGAAACGCCTGACAACGCCGATGCATATGATAGAAAGAGCGTAGTAGTACTGCGGTGGGTCCCACCATGCGATCTTCGTGCGCTGTAGTGGGCAGGGAAGCTCCTTTGCGGCCCTCCTGTGTCCGCCTAGAAACAGAGATTAGCTCGGAGAGTAAAAAGAGGAAGTATTGCCGCGCAAACTGTCTCGGCTATGTTGCATACTTCGACTGTGAAGTCCGACTAAGGGTGAACGGCGTTCCCAGCGGCCTGCCCTTCTTCGTTGTCCACCGGCAAGTCGATAGCAAAGATCTCCTCCAACTGCCCCCAGGCCGCTTTCCTCTCGCGAATCTTGCGTTCCTTTACCATCGCCTGGCAGTGCAAGCACAGATCTGCGTCCTCGAGCACCGCCTCCAAGGCAAGAATGTCGACGGAAGGGTCGGAATGTAGGATATTTGCTTCGTTTTCAAGCTCAGTAAGCACGTACTTGAAGGCGTGAGAGCAGCCCTGCATCGTTTCGCACGCAGAGGACACCACCTGCCGGCAGATCCCGAGCATCATCTTGACGGACAGTTCAGCCAGAGTGCTTTTTGCATCGACGCACAGTGCAATGTCGTCCAGGGAGAGCTGCTCGCGTGAGCCGTCCTCGCGCTCGAACCCACGGATCAGATCCGATGCCTCCGGGATCGTGCAGCAAACGAGGAGGGCCATCAATAGCAGGCCGGTTTCGCCCGTGAGACGAGCAAGGTTGACGACGCCAATGGCATACGATCGCGGTTCGTCGAACCCGGGAGGACCGTACTCGTCTAATACAATCCACTTGTCAAAGTCGGTAGGGTAGTACATCTTGAGGTAGCGAAGGGCGTTGTCGAGCAAGTCGGACATCTGGTACTTGTGGCCCAGCCGGACCGCCGCCGAGATCGCATGGTACGAGTAAGGGGGATCTTTGTGGAAAAATGCGCTGCGGATGATGGTTAGTTATGCGAGTGCGATACGCGCCGCGGAAAAAGCACCTACATAGGACCGCCCGTAGGCATGTAAGCGCGCAGGACATGCCGCAGATCTTCCGGAGAGTCAGATAGGTGAACCACGGGGCAAGTGTCTTGTTCTGAGGAGGAAGTGGTGGAGGAAATGGTGGGGGGCTGCGGCAAGGAGAACATGTCTCTAAACACGGGCGAGTGCTTCGCGAGAATTCCCCTGAAGACGCGAAACTCGATGTCGCGTGCGACCAGGATGATGTTCCCATCCTCGTACCAGAACTCTTCGTCGCGCTTCCTGGAGCCAGCTGCTGCGTTTCCGGGCTCCGGTGTCGCGCCGTCGTTGGAGGCCGCGGCGACTGAGCCCGTCCGTGCCCGTTTCCGTGTGCCGCGCGTGGACATCGTGTTGTTGATTGAGGGGCCGAGCTATTTGCATCCGAAGACAACGATATCCCAGTGAGATTTAAACAGTCAATCATAACATGTATGCGTACCGGCTTGCTGACCGTGATGGTGGAACGGAAGAAACGAAGCGCTAATATGTGAACAGCGAGATCGTGACGCCGTACCACGTGTCGGTGACACATCGCGGTTTTCGAGGCAAACCTACTTCGCGCAGGCACACACCGAAGCATCTCTTATTGCCGTCTTGGTGCCGTCGATCACGGCATGTCTTCGAGCAGGACAATTCCAGCCGAGTTTTTTCCATGATGTACTTATTCTACCATTATATGTGCTACGACTTTGCGGGAATATACACGTCCTTCAGAGAGAGAACCTTATATAATAAGTAGGTTGCTGCCGCTTCGGATCCAGCGGGAAAGCATTGGCGTGCAGAGCCCATCTACCACTGTACATATTTTCACACACCATTCTGTCTTGCTTCACCGGGGGCTTGGGCCGGCAACGTGAGGCCAAATATGCCCGGGAGCTTCTTCCAGGCCGCTCCCCGCTCGCTCTCCTCGCGGTCCGTCACCATCTCCCGACAGGACGCGCACAGGTCGCTCTCGTTGAGCGCAAGATAAAGGTCCGGTGCACAGATGGAATATACACCATAGGTCCGCCAGGGGGATTTGAGGCTCGCGAAGCACTGCAGTTAGTACGAAGCAGCAGTCGCGAGGCACGCCGCCGGATAAACCGCGATGTGTCACGGTCACGTGATAACAGGTCACAGCCGTAGGGAGTCGGCGCGCCACTGCTTTGCTTTTCTTCTCCACTCCCACACGTATACGGTGAATACGCGAAGCCCCAACCACGTCAGCCTTTAGCTAATAGTATACATAGCAGCAACGGTAAGTCCATCAATATGCGAACTGCACTCTTGATTTTCTGTATATTCAAGCATGATCTTCAAGGAATACAATGTCAACGCGCGCGAACACACGCAAACGGGCGCGGACGGGCTCAATCTCCGCGACCAACAACGATGGTGGAGCACACAACCCTGTGGAACCAGAATTTGTTGCGAGGAAGCGTGACGAAGAATTCTGGTACCCCGACGGAAGCATCATCCTCGTCGCAGGCGACATCGAATTTCGCGTATACAAAGGAATCCTCGCGAAGCACTCGCCCGTGTTCGAGGACATGTTCTCTTTGCCGCAACCCTCCGACCCCACATCCTCTGCCTCCTCGGCACAAGAAGTCTGCCCGGTGGTCCATTTGTCGGACTCCCCGGAAGATCTGCGGCACGTCCTGCGCGCCTACATGCCTACAGGCGGTCCCAGGTATTTGTCAGTGGCGTGCATGGCATCTGCAGAACTGACCATCGCCCGCAGCGTATTCTTCTCCAAAGAACCCCCTGGGTACTCGTACGACGCGATTTCCGCAGCGGTCCGGCTCGGCCACAAATACCAGATGTCGGATTTGCTCGACAACGCCCTCGACTATCTCAAGGCGTACTACCCAATCGACTTCGACAAATGGTACGCGTACAAAAAATACGGCCCGCCCAGTTTCACTATGGCGCACCACATCGGCCTCGTCAACCTGGCGCGCCTCGTAGACGACGCGGAGCTGCTCATCATGGCGCTCCTCGTGTGCTGCACCATCGACGATACCGACATCATTCACGGGTTCGAGCGCGAGGACGGCTCGCGCGAGCAGCTCGCGCTCGGCGACATCGGACTCTGCTACATCGCGAGGGCCCGGCTCACCGCGGTGTCCGTCCAGATCATGCTCCGCATCTGCCACCCGGAGGTGGCGGATGCGTGCAAGACGGAGCGGGCCTGCTCGCTGGGCTTCGAGAGCGTGCTCATCGCCCTCGAAGCTATCGACGATCCCTCCGTTATCACAAATCCCGACCCAGGCTTTGATGCGATTGGGTTTGACGATGCGTTCCGTGCCGCAGGGGTGTGCGCGCAGTGCAAGGAGATGGTGAAGGAGCGCAATCTGCGCGAGAGGAAAGCGGCGTGGGAGAAACTGCCCGAGATATTTGGGATCGAGTTGCCGAAGGCCGCCGACGAAGGGCAGGCTGCTGGGAATGCCACTCCTCCATGATCGGATTGTACAGCCGAGGTACGCAGAATAGCTGAGCCGCGCGGTTTGCACCCCAATAGTGTCTCGTTTTACTCTGTGAGCTTACCTCTATGTACAGGAAGACACGGAAGGGGCAGAGAGTAGCTTCCCTGTCCGTTAGAGCGCACGAAGAGCACACGGCGGGAACTGCCGCATAATCGGGCCGGCGAGTTCGCTCTAACAAATGTATCCGAGATGTGTAAGAAGTTGTAGCACGATGTCATGCGTCCAGAAGATTATGATCTATTAGGGTACTCACTATGGTTTGCCATATCCCAAACGTAGGCTTCAAGTCGTATGCACAGACTCTACCATTAGGTCCGCCAGGGTAACTTGAGGGTCAGCGGCCTCTAGTATCGCAGTCATTACGAGAGTACTATTGTTGGATTTTGGTTCTGAGCGAGCGCCAGCTTGCCGGCACTTGCCGAGGCGTTCAGTATCGCGCGCGAGGCGTTTTGTGTACCCTATCTGTTTGCCTCCGTACCACGACGCTACTGTACGGGACAACCGGAATTCACTCGCTTTCACTCTTGACGACTCGATTTATCGATTGCTCCAACAACTATGTAGGTAGGCTCGTTAACCAGCACGCTAGTTCTGTGGGAGCACAGTCGTTCCTTTAGAAAAGAAATAGACAGGGAAGCTACTTGGATCCCCTCCCGTGTCTCCCTGGAAACTAAAATTAGCTCGCAGATCAGAGAAGTTATTGGCGCGCAAAACCGCCGTTGTTCTGCGCACCTCGACCGTCAAGTCCGGTTGTGAGAGAGCAGCGCTCCCAGTAGCCTAACCTTCTTCGTTAGCGGGCTTCTCCAAGTAGATGTCAAATATCCCCTGCAGCTGCCCCCAGACCATTTCTCTCTCGCGAGTATCGCGTTCCTTCACCATCGCCCGGCAATGCAAGCACAGATTGACGGCCTTGATCGCGTCGTTTAAGCCAATGCCATCGACGGAGGGGTCGGGGTATGTAAGAAAATTCCCGGCAGCTTCGAGCCCATTGAGCACCTGCGCGAGGGCTTGGAGGCAGCTCTGTCCCGTCTTGCACCCCGCCGACACCTCCTGCCGGCAGATCGCGAGCGTGATCTTGACGGACCAGTCCATTAACAGGGTCTTCGCATGGTAACACAGCGCGATGTCGTCCAGCGTGAGCTGCTCGCGCGAGCCGTCCTCGCGCTCCACGCCGCGGACCAGATCACCCACGTTGGGGATCGTGCAGCAGACGAGAAGGGCCATCAGCAGCAGGCCGTTCTCGCCGGCGAGACGAGCGAGATTGACGACGCCTATTGTGTGCTGCTCCGAGAACCCGGGCGGGCCGTAGTTGTCGTATGCGCGCCACTTGTCGAACTCGGTTGGGTAGTAGGTCTTCAGATAACCGAGGGCGTCGTCGAGTAGGTCGGTCATCTGGTACTTGTGGCCAAGCCGGATCGCCGCCGAAATCGCATAATACGAATATTTATAACGGGTTTGGAAGAATGTGCTGCGCACGAAGTTCAGTCATACTTATGCGATGTGCGTCGCGAAGGACTGACCTCGGTCCGCCTGTAGGCATGTAAGCGCGCAAAATATGCCTCAGATCTTCTGGGGAGTCCGATAGGTGGACCACGGGCAGATCGTCTTGGACCGGGGACGGGTCAGAGGAGCCGGCGACTGGGGGCTGAGGAAAAGAGAGCATGTCGCTGAAAACGGGGGAGTGCTTCGCGAGAATCCCCTTGAAGACACAGAACTCGATATCGCGTGCGACGAGGATGATGTTCCCGTCGCTGTACCAGGATTCTTCGTCGCGCTTTCTCGGGGAAGTTTCTACATTCATGGAGTCTTGAGCCCTGCCATCGGTGGAGGTCGCAGCGATTGAGCCCGTCCGCGCCCGTTTGCGTGTGCCGCGTGAAGACATTGTGCTGTCGAATTTGATATCGCATTAATGGAAAATAATATATGCATATAATTGTACCCACCGTGACCCTGCTACGCAATTTCTGGGTTGGAGCAGTTTCTCCGCGTATTCGCTGAGGACCAGTGGACGGGAAGAACGAAGCGCCAGCGCGCGGGGAGCAAAACCGTGACACAGAATCACGTGCTCGTGACATATCGCGGTTTCCTCGGCGACGAAATTGGCTAGTGGCGCTGCTTTTTTCCTCGATCGTCGCAGTTTTAGACTCGTTTCCACCGGCCTCCAAACGATCAAAGCACACCATAGATCGTGCGGGTGAGTAGTCACCATGTGTCTCAGCACCAGTATCTGATCCAGCTGGCTCATTCCTAAGTCCAGCACCAGCGACCGCGGACGATGTCAGATCCAGTGCGCAACACACGAAAGAGAGCCCGAACGAGCTCAGGTAATGCTGGAGAAATTGAACCAGTCGCAGGAAGGGAGCGTGACGAAGAATTCTGGTATAGCGACGGGAACATCATCCTCGTCGCGCGCGACGTCGAGTTTCGCGTCTTCAAGGGGATTCTTGCGGAGCACTCCCCCGTATTCAGAGACATGTTCTCTTTGCCTCAGCCTCCACCCGCGGAGACCCTTTCCTCCTCCACAGCAGACGATATGTGCCCCGTGGTTCACCTATCTGACTCTCCCGAAGACCTCCGCCATGTTCTGCGTGTTTATATGCCCAAAGGCAGCCCCAGGTACATTCGGGATACCGTACGCTCAGTCGGCCCAACTGACAATCGTCTACAGCGCGTTCTTCCATGCAACTCCGCCTTACTCGTACGACATGCTCTCGGCGTCGGTTCGACTCGGCCATAAGTACCAGATGTCAGATATACTCGACAACGCCCTCGCTTTTCTCAAAACGTACCACCCTACCGACTTCGACGAATGGTCAGCCCTCGAACACTACGGCCCCCCTGGATTCGCACGCTCGCGCATATACGCCATCGGCGTGGTCAACCTCGCGCGGCTCACCAACGAAGTTGGCCTGCTCCTCATGGCGCTTCTCGTCTGCTGCACGATCAGGGACGAGGCGGACCTCGTCCACGGCTTCGAGCGCGAGGATGGCTCGCTGGAGCGGCTCTCGCGGGACGACCTTGCGCTGTGCTTCAAGGCGAAGATACGCCTCATCGCGGAGTCCACGAACATCATGCTGAATATGTTCCGCCCGGAAGTCGATCCCGGGTGCATGACGAGGGACAGCTGCGCGCGGGACTTCATGGTGATCTACGACGAGCTCGAGTACCACAGGGAGCCTCTTACAAACCCAGACGTATCCGTGCGTGCACCGGGCCTTACGGATGCGCTCGAGGAGGGCGAGCCGTGCGAGGAGTGTCGGGAGATGGTGTTGTCCCGCGAGTCGAGCGAGCGGAGAGCGGCCTGGAAGAAGCTCCCCTATATATTCGGCCTCACGTTGCCGCAGAGAGTTCCCGGAGAAGCGGAATAGGCTGGTGTGTGAAGGTACGTAGAGTGGCAGATGCAGCTTGCAATGCTTTCTCGCTGACCCAGACACGACAGCGATCTGCTTATTTTACTATGCAGGAGGTTCCCTCTTTGCAGGACATGTATATTTCCGCAAAGTTGTAGCATATATCATGTAAAATACATCATGGCTCAAACTCGGCTAGAATTGTCTGCCGTGGTAATAAGCGGCGACACCAGCAGATAATTCGGCGTGTGCCTGCGCGAAGTAGGTTTGCCTCGAAAACCGCGATGTGTCACCGACACGTGGTACGGCGTCACGATCTCCCTGTTCACACATTAGCGCGTCGTTTCTTCCGTACCACCATCACGTTTAGCAAGCCGGTACGCATACATATGTCATGATTGACTGTAGATTTTAACATTGTTCTCGGATGCATATATATATAGCTTGGCCCTAATCAACAACACGCGTACGATGTCCACGCGCGGCACACGGAAACGAGCACGGACGGGCTCGGTCGCCGCGGCCTCCAACGACGGCGCGACACCGGAGCCCGGAAACGCAGGAGTTGCCTCGAGGAAGCGCGACGAGGAGTTCTGGTACGAGGATGGAAGCATCATTCTCGTCGCGCGCGACGTCGAGTTCCGCGTCTTCAAGGGCATTCTCGCGGAACACTCCTCAGTCTTCAGGGACATGTTTTCTCTGCCCCAACCTCAGGGCGACGCATCCTCTTCCACCGGTATATCTCGAGACGTAGAGCACCCGTGTCCTATTGTGCACCTGTCCGACTCTCCTGAAGACCTGCGTCACGTCTTGCGAGCGTATATGCCCAAAGGCGGTCCCAGGTATATTTTGGACACTGTGCGTCCAGTGGGCCTAGCTGACCATCATCCACAGCGCATTCTTTCACAGCGGCGCTGCCCCTCTTTACTCGTATCACTCGATCTCCGCGGCCGTCCGGCTAGGCCACAAGTACCAAATGACGGGCATCCTCAACAACGCCCTTCAGTACTTGAAGACATACTACCCAACCGACTTCGAGAAATGGACGGCACTCGACGAATACGGCCCTCCTGGGTTTGGCATTCATCATGCGATAGGTGTCGTCAACCTTGCTCGTCTTCTCGACGACGTCAGCCTGCTCCTCATGGCGCTCCTCGTGTGCTGCGAGTTTGAGGACGGGGAACAGTTGATTCGTGGCTTTGAGCGCGAGGACGGCACACGTGAACAGCTGACGCTGGACGACGTCGGACGGTGCTACTCCGCCCAAATCCGCCTCGCCGGAGAGTCTGCGAAAATCGCCCTCCGCGCCTGCCGCCCGGAGCTCTCAGATGCATGCAAGACACGGCAAGACTGCGCCGACACCTTCGAGGGCATGCTTAACAAGCTCGGAGATATCGAGGACCCGCGTTCCATTTCCCATTTTGACCCATCTGCTGCTACACAGGCCTTTCTGGATATCTTCGAGGACGACGATCTGTGCGCCCGTTGTCAGGCGGTGTTGCATGCTCGCGTCCTACGCGAGCGGAAAGCATCCTGGGCGAAGTTGCCGGAAATTTTCAATCTCACTCTGCCGCCGCAAGCCCCCAGCGTATCAGGACAGACCATTGTATGAAGGTATGCACGCCCGTAGACGCAAATTGCTCTCCTGCTGATTGATACGCGGAAGTGACCTACGCAGGCGGTATCAAAGCAGTTTTTGTCGGTCAAGGATGGCGTGTATATCTGTGTCTCGTGGAATCAGCTAATTCCTGAAAAAATATGCAACTTTTTGACCGAGGAATATGCCGTTAGCGCTTGCGAGATCTGATCGGTACGAGGTGTGGGCGCTTAACTTCGACGCGCACCGGTCGTCATGGTGCGCGCGAATTGTCTCTTCTTCCTCAAACCAGCACCAGAGATAGGCGACTCTTTGCTTCTTTGCCCCTCTCGCTTTGCAAACAAATATACTTGCTACGTCAAACGACTGTGACCATTCCAAAGTATAACCGCTCTTGCAATTTTGAGTTCTCTCGCTAATGGCACCCCAAACAGGCCCACTAGCAACACGGAGTTTAAGTATGGATTTGCGCTATAAACACGCTTTGGAATGAGCACGACTAATGCAATGAAACCCATAGCGGATGTCTTCGCGTGTCACGAGAAAGAGAGCGCGGACGGACGCGAGCGAGACACGCTCCGTCGCAACACGACGAAGAGTTCTGGTACGACGACGGAACCATTATTCTTATCGCCGGCAACGTGGAGTTCCGCGTCTACAAGGGAATCCTCGCCGAGCACTCCCCGGTGTTCAGCGATATGTTCTCTCTGCCGCAGCCGCCGCAGGGAGCCGTCACGCCTGGGGATCCGCCGTGCCCTGTCGTCCACGTCTCGGACTCCCCTGAAGACCTGAGGCACGTTTTGCGCGTGTACATGCCGAAAAGCGATCCCAGGTATGCTCATCGCAACCCCATCTATTGCGCCAGTGTGAGACTGATGATTGTATAGCCCCTTCTCTCCTGACGAACCCACGTTCGACGCGATCTCAGCAACGATCCGCCTCGGGCACAAATACCAGATGTCGCGCCTCGTCGAACACTCGCTCGACTACCTTAAGCAATACTACACGGACGACTTCGACACCTGGACGGCGAACGACGCGCCCGGCCCACCCGAGTTCGTCGCCCGCCACGCCATCGCCGTCGTCAACTTGGCGCGTCTCACCGGGGAGACTTCGATTCTCCCCACGGCATTCCTCTCATGCTGCAGCCTGGGCGCGGACATCGTCGACGGGCTGGTGCGCGAGGATGGCACGCGCGAGCATCTCTCGATGGCCGACCTCGGCCTGTGCTTCGTCGCGAAGGCGCAGCTCGTCCAGGAGGCGTTCGAGAACGCTATCAACGTGCTGGCGCCGCCCGTCGCGGATCAGTGCACCAGCCCCTCCCAGTGCAGGAAGCGGCTGGCGCATTACACGAAGTTCCTCGCTGCGAGAGGGACGCCCATCGCGTTCAAAGGCCCGCTGTACTCCATCGTACGGATGCTGTGGCCCCCTCACGTGAAAAGGGACCAATTGTTCTGCGCCTTCTGCTGGACTATGCTCGATGAGCGCGATGTTAATCAGCGGCGCGCGCTGTGGAAAGCGCTTACGGATGTATTGGGCCTGACCGACGGCACATCCGAGACTGCAGACGAGGAAGACTCGGATGGGGACGAAGAGCACGATAACTAGCGAAGTACGTCGACACTCTTTTGAAGTAACCAACTCTCACTCATTTGGTCCCCCTCTTCGCCCAGCATCCCTTGTGATTACAAGTGTTAATGATGACAAACAATACCTCGATGGCGGCTGTGGTGCATGTTCGACGTGGAAGCTCGGAACAAGATCTCCTCAGAGTCAAAGAATTTGAACGGACTAGACCCATATTTCAGCTGAGGTAACCATTTAGCGTGCTCACGCCATTGCACTTGTGTGCATCGTCGTCGATTCGTCGAAGAAGGACCGTCGGCGAAGGGCGGAAGGAGACTGTGACATTATGTCACGTGTCGGTGACCTGTCGCGATTTATTCCGCGGTGCTTCACTCGGACTTGCAGCTGTTGCCATCCTGTTGCTTCAAACGCGCAAGGTACATATTTTCGTACTACTGCAGTACCGCCGATAACATAAAACTCATACCTAGAGTGAGTACTTACTCGATATCGTATCCGTAGTCTCACAATGTTTTGAAATTTTCTTTCACAGGCAGTAGCGGTTTTCGCATCTTGGTGTCTCGCGAACATCCACTATAGATGTCCGACCGCGTCACCAGGAAGATGGTAAGGAAATATGCTATCGAAAGCAACGCTATCGCGAACGCACCGCCAAGGCAACGCGATGCGGAATTCTGGTACGACGACGGGAACATCATCCTCGTTGCACGCGATGTCGAGTTTCGTGTCTTCAAGGGAATCCTGGCGGAATACTCTCCAGTCTTTAAGGATATGTGCTCCTTGCCGCAGCCGCGGCAGGAAGCGTCCACGTGGGGGGATCCGCTGTGCCCCGTCGTCCGCGTGTCCGACTCCCCAGAAGACTTGCGGCATGTTCTGCGCGTATACATGCCCAAGATTGACACCAGGTACGTCGCTCGTATCTCCCTACAGCACAGCTGCGTGAAGCTGACCCATAGACTTACAGCCCCTTTTCGCTGGACGACCGGCCTCCTTCAACGCGATCTCCGCGACGATCCGGCTCGGGCACAAGTACCAGATCTCACGCCTCGTGGACCACTCCCTCGACTATCTCAAAAAGTACTACACCGACGACCTCGCCACCTGGACGACCAACAACGGGCTCGGCCCCCGGGGTTCACCGCGCACCACGCCATCGGCGTGATCAACCTCGCCCGTCTCACGGGCGAGACCTCGCTGCTGCGCACCGCCGTCCTCACGTGCTGCACGCTCGACGCAGACATCGTCGGTGGGCTCGCGCGAGCACCTCTCGATGGCGGACCTAGGCCTGTGCTTCGTCGCGAAGGGCAAGCTCATCTAGGAGGCCCTCGGCAACGCGATCTACATCCTCGCGCCGCCCGTCGCGCCGAGCTGCGCGAATCCGCCCGCGTGCAAGGGGCAGCTCGCGGAGCTCACGAAGCTCGTCGGCACGCGCGCGATGCTCGTCGCGCATCTGGGCCCGTTCTACTCCGTTGTGAAGCTGCTGCGGATCCTCGGTGAGACGGGGTCGGTGCTCTGCTCGCACTGTTGGGCGCTGGTCAATCGATGTGATGCGGAGTGGCGGGCTGAGCTGTGGAGAAACCTTTCGGACGTTTTGGGCCTGACCGACGGTCCCTTCAGTACGGTGGCCAAGGGTGTTGAAGACGGCGCGGGCGACACAGGTGCTTCTCAGTCATGTATGTGGCATTTTACGATCAATCCTGCTTAATCCCCCTTTTCACACAGTAGTCGCTTCATACTGCAGCTGACCAGGAGGCATTACTGCTGGAAACTCGCAAGAACATCCACGTTTTTCCCTTCTCGCGCCCGACACCACTGGTCGGCAATATCTCCTCTGTCGAAAAAACTTACACTGTTAGCTTTGCTTCTCTCTCGACGTGAGCAGCATGCCATCACCCGCTGCACAAATCCCAGTGCACGCCCCGCAGCATCTGTCCGCAGTGCCTCCCAGTACTTATGAGGCGTCGTGGTGCCGCCCGAGCCGCTCGTGCACCAAATCTTCCTGCTCCTGTGCATTGGTTGCGTGCAACTCGCCTACCGCGTTTTGGCAGATTTTGGCAGACCTACCCTTCGCGGAATGCGTGACAGTGCATCACGTGAAAGTGACATACCGCAGCATTGGGTCGCGCCGAAACATGCTGCCCCGCATCTCTTCGCTCTTTCGCTACGACACTCACGTTCTCGCCGGCCGAGACCCACAGGCGCACCCGCGCAAGTAAATTGTTTCCCGTTATCGACGACTGATATGATTGCATCGCTCACTGCGGGTTTATTCTACAGGTAAAACTGGTATCTTGCTCACGGCACGACAAAGGGACAAAGAAACTTCACAAAACTAGTCTAGACTACCGCGGTGTTCTCGCGTTCAGACAGGCATCTGGTACGAGGAAAAGTGATACATCAGACAATGTAAAGTGATCCATACTGATGACCATGACAGATGTCGGATCGTGTCACTAGAAAGAGAGCGAGGACGGACGCTGGGGAAGACGATCCAATCGCAAACGATCCGCCAAGGCAACGCGATGAAGAATTCTGGTACGAAGACGGAACCATAATCCTCATCGCAGGAAATGTGGAGTTTCGCATCTACAAAGGCATTTTGGCCGAACACTCCCCCGTCTTCAAGGACATGTTCTCTTTGCCGCAACCGCCGCAGGCCGCACCTGACGATCTGCCCTGCCACGTCGTCCACGTCTCCGACTCGCCTGAGGACTTGCGGCACGTCCTGCGCATCTACATGGCGAAGACCGACCCCAAGTACGCTGACCATCGCGCTGTTCAGAGGCACAACCTCGTGTGACTGATCGTTTCGTAGCCCGTTCACGCGGGACGAACCCACGTTCGACGCGATTTCAGCGACGATCCGGCTTGGACACAAATACCAGATCGAACGCCTCGTCGGCCACTCCATTGAGTATCTCAAGCAATACTTCACGGAAGACCTGGACACGTGGTCGGAGAACGACGGGCAAGGCCCACCCGGATTCACAACGCCCCAGGCCATCGGCCTCGTCAACCTCGCCCGCTTGACTGGCGAAACGTCGCTGCTGCGCACCGCCTACCTCACGTGCTGCAAGCTCGGCGCGAACATAGTCGACGGCCTAGTGCGCGAGGACGGCACGCGCGAGCACCTCTCGATGGAGGACCTCGGCCTGTGCTTCGCTGCGAAGAGCAGGCTCACCCAGGAGGCCCTCGCCAATGTAATCTACATTTTCGCGCCGCCCGTTTCCCCAACTTGCACGAACCCCACCATGTGCGGGGCCCAGCTGGCGCTGCTCACGAAGTGCGCCGGCACAATTTTTGCGGAACCTCTCGCGCTCATCGGCCCGTTCGTGTCCATCAGGAAGATAATGTGGGCTGCCGCCGAGAGGGATCCTATCCTCTGCCGACACTGCTGGACGCTACTCAATCGCCGCGACGTGGAGCGGCGGACTGGGCTTTGGAAGCAGCTTCCCAATATCTTCGGCCTGATCGATGGCCCTTCCAATGAAGGTGGAGACGGCGCCGGCGAATCCGATGGGGTGGCCCAGTAATGTACGTTCCAACTCTTCAGTCAATCCTCAGATACACTGCTTCCACTCATAACCCCCTTTCTCTCAGTACCTCGTTCGTATAGTAATAACATATATCATGCCGTGGAACATGCGCCTGTCGCGTAGAATCTTGGGACAGGACCCTCTGAGATTCAAACATCTCAACATACTAGACCATCTGCCCGATGAGGGCCTCGTATGGCATGTTGACACGGTACGCTCGCGCCTGTACGCTTCTTCCACAAAACGCTATACCATGCTTCCCAAACACACTGCAGCGACGTCATAGGCAGTTTTCCGACTTCGATTCCTCATCCATTATCACTTATTTCCGAGTCCTGTCCTCTCTTGCGTACTGCTGCAATCGTCTGCCTATGATGAGTGACGGAACGGGCGCCACTGGTGGACGGACAGATAGAGCATGACGTACTCAATGCTGTCATTTTTGACGACGCTCGTAGTATCGCCTTGGCCCCATGGTAGGCAATGCAATGCAAGGTAAGAACGGGAGGTACGGAAACCTCAAGGCCTTTGCTTTCAAAACTGCGATGACGGCAGCGCCATGCCCTAAGCTCGGAGTAGAGTGAAGACCTGCACCAACTAGCCGTATGCCATTCACCCCCACCCCGGGCTTCTGGGCGTTCCATCGCCACCCCGGCTCCAATGGCACAGGGTCATGGTGAGTCGCATTCACTCACGCATGTAACAGCAAGATGCTCATTGGTCTATGTGAGCGCGGGGCTGCTGTTACGAGCGAACGTCCTCTCTTTAGAGAGCGCGAGGTTTACCATTTCTAAGCGCAGACTTGACAAGCGCGCTCAGGCTGGGAAATTCGACGTTGGGTAATGAGTCAGGAGAAGTTGCGTTGGCGTCGCACCTTAGCACTCAAGTGCAGAAGAGCAGAACGTGGTGATGACCTGCACGCGCGTCTCCTCGTTCGGTGCATCTTCTCTGTGATATCCACTTCAATAGGTGCGTATGTCCTTTCTGGAAACGCACGTCCGTCGCGCGTTCGCGGGAGTCCGTGGTCTCTCTGGAGCCAAGGCTGGCACACGACCTTGACTATCAATCACGCTCGCTCAGCCTAGACGCGATTCCAGCTATAATCGCTATTTGACTCCCGGATTCATGGGGCTCAACAACATTCCGGGCATACCATCGGCTTCCAGGAGCGCAGGCAACTTCGCTTCATGCCCTGAACGTCGTTGGCAGGACACACTCCACATCTCGATGACGAGGGCTCGAGGGGCATCCGGTTTAAAACCATCGCCAAATGAACGGGATCGAAGGGTCTCTCCTACGTGAGTGCGTATGAACTCGGTCTTCTCAGTCAGCCGGTCGTCACCGCGCACGATGCACGTCTCCCCCTCCCTGCATCCCTTCATGCGCGCCCTCTCCGTTGCGAGCCCCCCGTTTGCCACTGTGGCGCAGAGCTTTGCGCCATCCGCTGCGTCGCCCCAGTCCTCCTTCGCGAACTACACCGACCAGACAAACAGTACAACCTCCAACGCGCCCCTCATCGATGGAAAGCCGTTCGAGGGCCGCTTCATCCAGATATGGGCTGTGAACACCAATTGTGCGTACCGTTCCATGTCTCTGACATCTCCCCTCGGCACGTATCATCCTTGCTGACATTCACGTACGTAGACAATGACACGATAGCGTTTTCACCAGCGTTTCGGAATTTGAGCACGGACGATACTGAGAGTCTGTCATCAATTGATCTGTTTAGTCCCTGGTTATGAAGTGTGACTGACCCGCCCCCTCTAGCGTATACAATCGAAAACCGCATCTACGAGCACTACTACGCGCAGCGCTCCCTTGAAACCAACTATGGCAAAAACGCACTCAACGTTTTCGCCGTCGTTCCTAACGCCTCTAAGTGGACCAATCACGATGTCTGCGACGACCCCTTCCGTTCGTCACCTCTCCTTTCGTGCCTCACAACCATACTCACCTCCGCGGACTCCTATCCGCAGCGTTGCTGAACCCTATGGGCACGATACCGGGTCCCCTCAACGTAGCGCTCTACCAGCCACTTGCGGGCTTGAGCGCTTCCGAGTCTGGGGACAGCCTCGGCGACGGCGGGCCCGTGTTCGGCACCCTAGGGGTAAACAGCGCGCTCGCAGCCGCCGCGCTGCTGCCCTTGTCAGTCAACCTGACGGCGCAGGGCAAGTCGGATCTATGGAGGCAGTACTCACGCTCCGCGAATGGGGCTAGAGTCATCAGCCCACCCGCGCTATCTGAGGCCGAGTCGGGGTGGAATGAAGAGGGCCGGCAGGCCAACGAGGCGCTCGGACTCTGGGAGGGAGATGGGTTGGCGGTTGGTTTCCTTGTGGTGGTGGTCGTTGCTGGCGTGATAACTGTTCTTGCGGGCATGTTTGTCTTGTTTTGGGCTTGCTTGGCGTCCTTACTGCTATTTATATTCAAATCTGTATGATTCTAAACACAAGCTGCATCATGTTGACGAGAACTAGAAGCATATGTAACAATAGACCGCTGTACCTCTGTACCCATTCGAGCATGATTCCTGGTGTTCTTCCGACGTCTTCATACATACGTGTTTCGTGCGATGTCGAGTTTCGTATCTTCAAGGGAATCCCCGCCGGATACTCTCCAGTGTTCAAGGATATGTTCTCCTTGCCAGAACCTCGGCAGGGAGCGACCGCAAGGGGGATTCTCTGTGCCTCGTCGTCCACGTGCCCGACTCTCCTGAAGTCTTAGGCCATGTTCTGCGCGTATACATGCCAAAAGTGAATGCCAGGTATGCCGCTCGGATCTTTCTATAGCGCAGCTATGTGAAACTGACCCGTAGATATACAGTCCCTTTTCGCTAGACGACCTGTCCGAGCAACGCTCGTTTTGAGACGTACATGCTTCGTCCTTTTTGTATACTGCGTACAACGGCAATTGAGACAACTAGCATACAAGGTAGAGGACAAAACCACTCCTCAATTACAACGACTTCCACTAACGTAGTCTCCAGACTTGTAGGGCCGGCGCTCCGATCAAGTTTTCCACCCGACAATACGGAGGCCAAAGATACGCGGTAAAGCATCCCACAGCGTTTTCCGCGTCTCACATACCTCTCTCTCTATCCTCCACCTACACTCACGGCATAGTTCACGCCCCGCCCCGTCGCAAACGATGTGCTCCGCCTCACCCTCCACAAACAACACGTCCGGGCGAAGCCTCAGCAGGACCGACGACGACCACATCGTACACAGACCCTCCAAGCCTTTTTCGCATTCCTCTTTGTTTCGACAGTCCGGCCCGGGGCCCGCGCCATAGGACCACAGAATGCTAGTGAGCTCCGACGCGCTTTCCTGGAGCAACCGACCTTTGGCTTGGAAGCATCGCCCCAGGTCCTCCGCGCCTAGGAGCTCGCGCGAACCGTCCTCGCGTTCATACCCGTGCACTACCTCCGCGCCAAGGCTGGCGCACTCCAGTAAGGCAGTGGGGAGCAGGCGGATCTCGCCAGTGAGGCGGGCCAAATTAACTACGCCGACAGCGTGAATGCCCGTCAAGGAGGCGGGCCGATTCGATGGGATAGGGCCGACGAGCCAACGGCCCGCGGCGTTATCGGGGTAGAACCGCCGGAGGTGCTCCAAGCCGCTGTTGACCAAGGAGTCGATTTGATATTTTTGGCCTAGCCGGATCCAGGCAGCGACTGCGTGTATCGTTGGCCCTTCGGCATACTCGGGGCTGTGTTATAATTGTGAGCTTAGAGACGCTGGAAAACGCGTAGTGGAAAGTTAGACCAAGGCTACTTACTTCAATTGGTCTCCTGAGACGAACACCCGTAAGACATGGCGTAGCTCGTACGGAGAGTCGGTTACATGCACTACTGGGAAATCTGCCGTCTCGTCATAGCAGAACGCAGATGAGAGAGGTGCAGAGGGAGCGAAGACTGGCTGGGGGAAGGAGAACATGTCGCTGAAGACGGGAGAGTGCCGGATGAGAGGGCCTTTGTAGACGCGGAATTCGACATTCTGTGCGATGAGGATGATCGTGCCGTCTTCGAACCAGAACTCTGCATCCTTTGTCACTTTTGGCGCGGAGTCTGGGAGCTCGTCCGGACCGTCTCCCCCTGGCAGTCGCGTTGAATCGTGCTGTGGTGTAGACTTGGCGACAGAAAGTGATATGTCAGTTTACTGGGAAGCCCCATGTCTTCGCGAAGCTGCCTCGTGTCCATCTAGTGGAATATACTTACCATTGGAGGGAAAGCTCCTAGAATCGCTATATCGCGGTGTTGATGGAGGCCAATACCGACTCCAGGTAGTGTGCGCTGACGGACTTCGAGGAGCGGCCGAGAAGCATCGTGACTCGCGCTGCGCAAAATACCGCGTGACTCCTCCGCACGTGGATGTGACGCGGGGCGTTAACAATTCTGCGTTTTCCCACCCGCGTCGTTCACTCCGACGTGGAAGTGTACCACCTCAAGGCCTCAAGATTTTGCGAGTGAGTAATTCCTGGCGTAATTCCTGGTAAGCCTAGTACTCACAGTTCTCGTTTTATTCACTTTATCGATCCCGTATCTTTCCCTCGGCCAACAGCACCATGTCTATGCGCAACACACGGAAACGTGCACGGACGGGCTCGATAGCTGCGGCCTCCAACGATGGTGGAGCATCACAGCCTCGAAACTCAAGCGCTGCAGGAAGGAAGCACGACTGCGAATTCTGATACAAAGACGGAAACATCATCCTCGTCGCGCGCGATGCCGAGTTCCGCGTCTACAAGGGCATCCTAGCTGAACATTCCCCGGTCTTCAGGGATATGTTCTCTTTGCCGCAGCCTCCAGAAGATGTCTCCGGTACCGGAAACACGCCCTGCGATATTGTCCATGTATCGGACTCGCCCGAAGACCTGAGACACGTCCTGCGTATATACATGGCGAAGAGCGAACCCGAGTACGACCCTCATTGCATTATGCGTTATGACCACGTGTGGTTGACGACCCTGTAGCCCCTTCTCGCCCGGGGCCCCCTCCTTTCACGCGATCTCGGCCACAATCCGGCTCGGGCACAAGTACCAAATACCGCGCCTCGTCGACCACTCTGTCGCCTATCTCAAGAAATACTACACGGAAGACTTGGACACGTGGACGACCAACAACGGGCAAGGCCCGCCCGGGTTCACGCCGCGTCATGCCATCGGCGTCGTCAACCTCGCCCGTCTAACTGGAGAGACCTCCCTGCTGCCCACTGCCATCCTCACATGTTGTACCCTCGACGCCGACATTGTGGGCGGGCTCGAGCGCGAGGACGGCTCGCGCGAGCACCTCTCGATGGCCGACCTCGGGCTGTGCTTCGCAGCGAAGGGCAAGCTGGTACAGGAGGCTCTCGGCAACGCGATGTACATCCTCGCGCCGCCCTGCGCCTCCAACTGCCTGAACCCCCCTGCGTGCAGCGCGCGGCTTTCGAAGCTCATGAAGCGGGCCAGCGAGATGTCGATGATCATCGCCCAACTGGGCCCGTTCCACTCTGTCATGAGGTTGCTCTGGAGCCCTGGCAAGACGGACCTGTTCCTCTGTCCGCGCTGCTGGGCCCTGGTCACTCAGCGGGACACGGATTGGCGGGTGGGGCTGTGGAGAAACCTTCCGGGTGTCTTGGGCTTGACCAGTGGCCCCCGCGAGCCCGCGCGCAAGAACCGTGTCGATGGCGAAGGCGGCGGGGAGGCTTCTCAGTAATGTGCGTCGCAGTTTTTCGATCAAGCCGATACACGACTTGCGCCTAGCTAATACCCCTCTTTGCACAGTACTTCTTTCATTGCGACGATGCCAATAGACAACTTCACGCTGTGAAAGAGGTCCGCGCTCCTCGAGACACCCCGGCAAGCACTGGTCGAACGCCTTTGAATACAGCGTCCGATAGTCTGATGCGTCGCTTGCACCATCCGACGGCGTTGAGTTCAATACCTTACCCGCGATTAACAATCCAGTACCGCTCGACATGTCATCCTCTCGAACGGCTCTTCAGACTAACTTGAGCGCCGGTCGCTGCCCGTGCCATCAGATATTTACGCACACCTCCGACGACGTGTTCACACGGTACCGGTGTCCGAATGGTCACAGTCGCCAACCTTCACCAACAGACACCGGTGGTAACACGAAAAACGTGGATGAGTCTTACAGGCAGTACAGGATACAAGACGTCGCAGTCCGTTATCTGTCAAGAGCACGCATTCTCAGATACTCATCCATACCTTATAAGTTAAGGGAACCCAAGAAGGGCCAATCGGCCGAAGACGCTCCAACTACGCCGTAAGCACCTGGAGGCTTCTTGTCTTTGCTGCGCCCTGCTCATGCAGCGTCCGACGCTTCATGTCGATCTGATATGTGCAAAACCGGGCTCAGGTCCTGCCCCTCGACGTGCATGGGCGACTCGAGTTCGGTCTACAAATGCGCCTGGCCATCAGCCGACAACACTAAAATAAAGCACTCAACAGCACACGTACCTTCTCGACATCACGCGCCTCTTTCGCAAACCCCGGCGAGTATGGGTCAAACGTTGTTGACAGCGATGTCCGATAACTCGATGCGTCACTCGACCCGTCCGACGTCGTCGACACCGACACCTTGATCGCGATCGGCCGCCCACCCAGCATCGCCGCGCCGGGGAGCGGAGGCTGCACACGCTGCGGCCACGGCGCGTCCTGCGTTGGGAGACTGAGGCTCGTACACGACGCGCCCTCCGCAACGGAGTGCCGCAGCGTCGTGCGGTGCGCGTCCGGGGCGCCCGCGTTCAGGCTGATGCGGATCACGATGAGCACGAAGACGAGGCCCTGATCCGGCGCGCGCCACCACCCATCAGCACCGCGGACCGACAAGAGTGGCAGGATGCACGGAAGGACGCACGATGATAGATGGGAACACGCTGTGGCACGCCGGGAAGCCGATGGCCGGGCTCAGGAAGGAGGTGACGGCGAGCGAGACCGACGCGAGCGAGTAGATGGCCGCGGACTGCACGAGCGACTCGACGACGCGCCATTGCACGGTCTTGCGGGGCTGTCGCGGGCGCTGCGATCGGAGGCCACGCACGGGCTGCCCGGGAGCGGTGCTGTTGCTAGTGCTCTGCGACCCCGGCGACCACAGGATCCGTTTCATGATGAGAGCTGTCAGGGCCCGAATTAGCACATTCGCGCGAGCCGGGTGGCGAGAAGGCACACACCCGTAGATGTCACGTTTGTGACGACAGATAGGATGAAGAAGGCGTTGACGCACGCCGTGATCGTTGTGTCGCTCACGTCGAACTTGCCCAGGCACGATGTCACATAGCCTAGAACTAGGGGCACAAGTCAGTGTGCGGCGCTCGTACCAATTGAGGAGACTACTCACCAACTTCGCCGAACAAAAGAAGACTAGGAATGATGATGACATACCACGAGCGGTTCCACACAACGTATGCGCGGTATATCTGTGATATGCGTTTTCGAATGGCATTCGTAAGTCTTCAAAACATGATGGCTGACGTACCATAAAACCATCTCCGATAAGCGTTTGGGTCACGTAGATGGCGAACTTGACAGCTCCGATCGGATCTACGAGACCGTTGTAGAGATCGAAGAGGTGCGCCATGGCCTCGAAATCGTGGCTCTCGAGAAGAAACGCTTTTATGTTAATGTGGACGTCGAGGGCCATATGCTACCAAACCTCCCCTTCAATAAGTTGCTGGATAATGAATATGAAATGTACGCACCACGAGGGCGAAGACGAACATGACTGTGCTCGCGATGAAAAGCATGAGGTCCCAGTTCGACCGGCCTTGGTGCCTGTCGCGGATGAGGAGAATCCATGCTGTGATCCCATACACGACGGCGAACGCCCCGAAAAAGAGCGACTCCAGAAAGAGCGACACAAGACCCGAGGCCAGGGTCGAGCGAGCGATGGAGAGCTGAAATGAGGATGAGGGAGAGGCCACTTCCAGAGGAAGATCGACAAGCAGATATGAGGAAGCGTACCTCGGAGTGGGCCATGGGGGTAGCGGACACGAAGGCAAACGCAGCACAAAGACCGTTGCCCAGGGAGCCAAGAGGGCTGCGAGTCTCGACCCTCGGTGTGCGAGCGAGAGGGTTTATGTGTGCTCACAGAATGGACCCGTTAACTGGAAGGTTCATGATCGCGAGTGGGGGACCCTTCCGGGGCTGCGTCCTAATTGACCGGAATCACACGCGGCGCACGAGCAAGCATCAAGGCGAGATGGGAAGTGACAGCCATTTCATAGCGAGGCAATGGATGGGCACTGCGCAGGAGGGGAGCTCGGTCGAAGGCTGTCAACGGCGCTTCGTGAACTAGAGATCAACAAACTTCGGAGAAGTGCATGTACAGCCTACCTGCGCTTTGGGCTCACCGATGTACAATGTATACCCTCTCGTGGCGGGAGAAGGTATACGGAGGTATATCCGTATACAAGCCACCACCATGATTGGAGGCCCGTCGTTATTGCCTCCGAACCGAGGGCCCGACATCACGAAGATGTCAGTACAGGATTGACATTCGTGGGTCCTAACATCATCGAATGGCGGTCGAGTTGTGGCGCACATGTAGTATATGGAACAGAACAGACCGCAGTGAAGCATTCTAGCGCCTTATACCCACGGCATTTATAGCAACTTGGTGGGGGAGCGTGAGTCATGACGGAGCCACCGCGATGATGACTTCCGGGTACTACCCTGCGTCTATGTTTCAGAGCACAATGCGCTCCACAGCATGTCTAAACTGCGCGAGAGATGAGGTCGTAGAAACACAGGAGGGAAGTTGTGACGTACTAGCACGGCTGTGGTAATGAACGGTGTGCACGGACGTAGAGTGAAAAGCCTCATCACCTACTTCATCTGGGTCTATGGTTTGCTGTAATGGAAGGGAAACTAGCGCGCATTCAAAACTTACTTTGTCCATTCTAGCACACCTTTGCACAGAAAGGGCTCTCTATCGCGAAGATAGAGTGCAGTCGCCGTGTAGTGTGCATCGAACCTATCCCATCCGGATACACTCGTACAGCCGGCAACTACGAGGCAACCCGACGACCTGGAAACTATCGGGAAAATCTTCGCGAAAAAAGTTAAGGTTCGACACCTACCAGCGTAGTCATAGATGGGATGCAGGGGGGGAATCTGGATTGCCGTATCCCGACTGCTATGGCTCGCAGGGAAATACAAGCGGCGACTCACTGCGTCCCGATCGTCAGCGCTCTACTGGACCCGTGCTGACAGTGCATTGAAGCGCTCATGTCCTGAGAAATCTTCCATTCGTCTTCGTGTTCATAGGCCGCTCGAAATTGCCAAGTTCACAGGATCGCAGCGTCGAGTAGATGGTCACCAGACGAAGAACGTTGTGGTTGCGGAAAGAGCGAGGCGATGACAAGCGCCCGTTTTCCCTTTAAATCCGGTTCGGGTTGTTCCGGCTGGGAAGGGCCGATGCGGAAGCGCTTTAAGCCTCGACTGTGCCAACTACCTCGTACTCTCGTTACTTTCGTACGCCAATATTGAGGCACGATGGACCTAGGAGATGGCTGTGTGTACAGAATTATTGTACGGGGTGAGGTCCAGTGCAGTGCAGATTTCGCGTGTGGCCCAGGTTGAACAATGGAACTTTGTCTAGTTCGCAGCAGACACGGACGCTGTGAGGCATGAGATATCCTAATCGTAGCTCACAGCTTATGCATACCTCATGTAGCTATCCATATACAAAGGCTGATTCTGGGGTCAGACCTCCGATGAACCGGTGACGAGATGTCTTGATGCCCAAACATCAAAAAACATCGGAAACATGTTCAAACTTCATGGTAGTACATGCACAACGATACTGTACATTAAGTTGAGCAGCATATAATGACGTAGGAAAGTTCATCAGAATTATGACACAGACCGTGAACCCGTGCTGACATAGATTTGAGCGTCTCCCCATAACATCGCTCGAAAGGGAGCCTGACCGCGACCATGGATGCCACTCTGCGAGGGCAACACGTACGCGCCTGACGGTAAACCCTCATGCCTTCAGACTCCCGCCCTTTTCCGCGATCTCCATAGGCACAAACTCCTGGCATCGCGACCCGAAGCTCGACCGGCGCGGGCTCTCGTACGCAGGCGCGAGCATCGTCATCGGACGCACTTCGAAGTGGCTCTGGCGCGAGCCCACGTCCTGCAGGTACCGCAGCCCGTCCGACGACGTCTCGCCCGCGCTCGCGTTCCGGTTGATCCGGATGACGATAAGCAGGAACACCAGGCCCTGTGCGTTCCCGGAGTCAGCATCGGCTTTGTAGGGGAAGGGGAAGGGGAAGGGCTATTGGGGAGCGAGGGGGAAACTTACGATGACCGGGGGAAAGAGGCTGTGGCAGATCGGAAAGCCGATGTCGGGGCTGAGGAAGGAGGTGATGCCGAACGAGATGGACGCGACGGAGTAGATTGCGGCGGACTGGATGACGGATTCGACGACGCGCCGCCGCACACTCTTCGTCTTCGAGCCGTTGCTTGCGACGCGGGCGTGCTTCGTGGCGGGCCATAGTATGCGCTTCATGATCAGCCCTGCAGATAGCGAGCGCGATGGTAAGAGTCTGCGGTATGATACGCGACGGGATGGATCGTGCTCACCGCTGCAGAGGAGGTTCAGCACGACGGAAATAATGCACCACGCGTCGACGCAGGCTGTGGCCTGCGCCTGGGTTGCGTTTAGCCGGCTCAGACTGGCAGTGGTATATCCCAGTACTGGAGGGACCACGTTGTCAGACAAGGACTGCGCTACCCCGCACACCATGAACGACTCACCTACTTCTACGAGCAGAAGTACGCTCGGTACCAGTGTGATAAGCCACATACGGTCCCATACAATGTACGCGCGATAGATCTGAAGGTTGTGTCAACATGGAGTACAAGAGAGATGATCACGCGGAGTGCGGCGCACCATAAACCCGTCGCCGATAAGTGTTTGCGTGACGTAGAAGGCGAACTTCGCTGCTCCGACGGGGTTTGTGGGCCAGTCATTCAGCGTTTCGTACGTATTGGACATCGTCGTCAAGCCGGACCCTGTTGCAAGGAAGCTTCTGATCGCTATGTAAACGTCGAGCCCGAGGTGCTAGTGAAGGGGACGTCAGACGATGCCCTGTGACTGTGATCGAGCTGAGACGACTCGATGGGACTGGATACGCACCGTTGTGGCCAGGGAAAACATAAGTGTGGCGGCCATGAACAAGATCATATCTCGCGAGAGCCATCCTTGCGGGGACCGCCTGTACAGCAGGATCCATGTACTGACGCCGTATGCGACCGCGAAGGCACCATAGAGAACCGACTCTATGAAGAGCGCTAGGACGCAGGACACGATCGTCCTGCGCGCCTCAGCGAGCTATAGGAGACGTGTGAAGATAGGGTCATTACGGCCAGTGCATCATCAACGTACCTCTGAGCTGGTGGGAACCCCGACTATGATGTCCGTCATCGCTGTCAGTGAATGATCGCGCTGCTTTCCCGGACAGTGGGGAACGTCTGTGAATGGAGGGGTCGACAGCGGGAGAACGCAAAGTCCGCTACAGCGTGCGCAGACAGCGTATTTGACCTCGCAGCTCACCAGGCCCAGGAAGCGTGCCGACGTCCTGGAGGGTTCATTCGTGCCCAAACCGTGCTTCCACAACATCACCGGCACTGATGGGAGCCCCCCGAGGCTGTCCGATGCGATGAGATAAAGGGCGTGCTTCTCCACATATGGGGGTGGCCACACTGTGGGCGTTGGGCGAGCCGCCCAGGACGCCTTCGCTATTGGAGGGCATGCCGCGGACCGGAGCGAGCTAACCTTGCTATTGAAACCACCCAAGGGTGCATGTGCTAAACCTACGACGCGTGTGAGTGAACTAGGACGTAAATGACGAAGAGATGGAATTCGGCGTCAACGCCATCGTTTCGACCAAACCTTCGCTCACATGAGCCCGACGAAAATGGCTCGCAACAGTTCAAGTGCCTGTGCCGATATATGGAGTGTCACTTAGCCGTTCGAGACAGTATTTTAGGAATGCCGGTACCGAGCATCGCAAGCGCAGTTTCATGGCTATCGTTGAGTGGAACGGACTGAAACCCGTCAAATGAATACACCACCGATCGTATGCATTCGATGCGCCTCATCCTTCAATCCTGAGGAGTCACTAGTGCTCACCGGTGCTCTGACATAGCCAGCTTATTCAGACAGTGGTTGTCTGAATCGTGTCTCATGCTTCATGGCGCAGTCTAGTCCCGCCACCGTCCCTGAGCGCCAGAGTCACAGAGCCGAGAACGCGATAAGACAGGGTATGTTTACAGCGCCTCAGGCTGAAGTTAGGAACTTGATGCACGGGGCCACAGTGGCGGCTTCTTTTGTGGGCGCCGGTGAGAACAGATCAAGTAGCGGAACCGCGTGTGCGTTCATCGATGGCGAGGACGAGTGGACAGCAGAGAACAGCCTTGAGACTCCACAAGCGGGTGCTTACAGACGATCCAGGGTGTACGCAGCGCAGCGCAGAACCAGTGGCCGGCGGTTTTTGCGGCGCGAGGAATGCATACTGGTTGTCGACCGTGTTGTTGTGCACCCCATCGCACTGACACTTGCAAGCCGATTTGTCCGATCTGTACCAAGTTGGAAGAGTAATGTATGTCGTGATGCGTGATTTCAGGTTACCATCGACAATGTGTAGCGTATGTGCAACGAGAATAGCGATCGTCATGCCTCGTCAACTCATTCTGCAAAAACACGTCAGTGTCGACAGAAGCACGTTCGATATGTTGGTGGCTTACCACCGGAATGTAATAGCTACCATTTCTAGAAGTGTTAACGTACCCTACTCTTGGTACATCAGTTTGAAAATTATTCAAGAAGATGCCTTTGGAGAAAGAGTGAGGAGGCCTAGGAGAAAGCGAACGCAGGCAAGCGCGTGCTCTGGCTTGCATGGAAGGCGCCAAGGCTTTTGCCGAGGCAAAACGTTAATGCTGCGGGAATAGAGCGGCTAAGCGCCGACTGTGGTTCTTTCCTCGTCCTCGTCATCTGCAACGATTAGCAGGAAAGCCTCGCCGTCAGCCAAGGATTATGTGAAAGAGCGCTGAAGCGACATGTAAACTCGCCGACTATCCTCAAACCAGATGTAGGCAGGTTTCCCTTAATCTCTGTTGAGAGGTCGTTCGGATAGCCTTGTGTAGCTAACTCTTTTTCCAGTGCTTCGCTGTCTACCAAGTCCGAGCCTAAGACAGCGACGATATGCGAAAGAATCATAGTCCCACATGGTGCTGTCTCTCTAGATCGGAGAGGCATGTACAGGAGTCGCGAGTGGAATGAACGCACACTGCCCGCGGGCTGCCAAGCGCGTCGAAGTTATCCCAGCCCTTGAACCAAGGCGATCCGCCCCTCGTCCTCGCAAAGCTTTGCCTTGGCTTCTGGTTGTGGACCGCTACAGTGATAGCTTAGGAGACCTGGAGAGCGGAACCATAATGGCCAAGCCAGACTCGGAGTCGACGAGTTATCCGGATGCAATCATCCTATGCGGACGAGCCTTGGCATCGAGGACGAGCTGCATATCACCGCCTCACCGTGTGCAGGATGCCGCGTTCTGGGCACACCTTCTCCACACCTTCGAGACTCTAAGATGCATATATAGCTGGGAGTCTCCCCCTGACGCGACTCTCGTCGCCAATGCCAACGCGAATCCCCCCACGATGTTTCCCGGTGCGTCTGCTGCGATGCCGTACTATTTCTCTGTCAATCTAAATGACGCACGACGTGTTCTCCAGGTTATAACCACAGAGCTTTACTAGCGTGTTCTCTCTACGTTCTTGCATTGCTTCCTGGAGTTATCGCCTCGGACTGCAGGAGAGATCTGTAAGTGTGTCTCGTGATGTATATCCCCGCCATCCAGAAGAGAGGTGGCAGCCTTGTCGTTCTGTTGTTTCGAACCATTGCTGATTGGCATTTGTCTTGCTAGCCTCGGCCGAGAGCATTGCGGCCTGTCAACCGCAGTGTGGGTTGGGATCGGCATCGCCATCTGTACGCCCGACATCTTCACTTCTCTTGCCTGCGTCTCACTAACTTATGGGTATAGTCGCCATTCTCCTCGCAGCGTTCTTTCTCGTCAAGTTACTTCTCGAAAGACGGAGGATACGACGGCACCTTACGTCCCGCGCGCCGACGCCCGCGGCCATGGAAATGGAAGGCGCTGGCCCCAGTGACGCTCCCGCCACGCACACCCCGGGATCCACACCCCGATTTCCCGAGCCAGTGTATAGGGTGGAAACACCGTACCTGCCATACCTGCCTGTATGTCGTCGCCTTCTAACGCGAGTAGAGATCGTGCCAACATCTCTGTAGGTCAAACCGCCTGCGTATGAAGACGCATCTGACTCGGCGTTGCACACGTCTCTCGCCGGGCGTCCCTCGATGCATGGGCTATATTCGGGTATCCCCGGAGGGTATCGACCACTTCGAGATACGTTATGAACCCTTACGAAACCCCACGGAACATCGTACCTAGGATGTTGTTCGACGAACACTACTGTAGTCATACATTCGCCAGACTTCTTTCCCCTTCCCTAATTGTATTCGGACTTTCTGCATTTTACGCGACCTTCTCGAACCACACATCCGCCTGCTCACGCAGCGGCGCGCCCTCCTTCACGTCCATATACGCCTCCGCCGTCAAGAACACCCCACAACCTTCGTCCCCACCCTCCTCCCCAATCGCGCACTGCGTGTAATATCCGAACTCGTGAGGCAAGAACATCTCATAGTCGAACGGAGACCGGTCCTCTCCGTACCCCTCAGGGAGCAGGAAGTGCGTGTCCAGCCGGAAGGTACCTGGCGCTCGCGCGTCTCGCAGGGGCGTGAGGCGGACGTGCGACGCGATCAGGCACGTCCACTCCGAGAGTAGCACAGGGGTGAGCGTGCCGTTGTGCGTGAGGGCGAAGGCGGCATGGACGCGGGCGCAGTACGCGGATGTGGTGGAGGGTGCGCAGAATGTGAGGTTGCCGTAGCTGCCGTTCGTGTACGTCCCCGCGTATGCCTTGAGATCGAGCGGGGCGCTCTGTGTTGCGCGGAAAGGTGCTTGCGTTCCGCCAGGTGATAGTGCATCGTTCGCGCCTGTTTGGGCGTCTCCACGCACTAGAGGCAGCACCCCGGCGTGTCTCGTGTCGACCATGGGTGCAAGGGGTTCAGATTCCGGAAGCAGAGGGAGCCTGAGGATGCTGTGGACGAGGTTGGTGGCGATGGTATCGTAGAACGTGAGAGTGTCGTCGCTGTTGACGATCACTACCACCCCTGCACGCTTCCATGGCAGAAGGATCACCTTCGCCCTGAACCCCGGAGCGGCGCCGGCGTGGTAGACGAGCTACAACGGAGCGTACGCACATTAGTGGGGCCCTGGCGTCCTGCTAGCTCGCAAGGGCTTACCTCGTGCCCAAGATAGGTCTGCCGGAACCAGCCCATGCCGTAGCCAACCATCGAGAAGCCGGGTGCGGATGAGCGGCCATTGACAATTGACCGCGCTTGGGTGACGTCCATGAGAATGCGAGAGGGGAGAGAATTGTCTTGCGGGTGTAGACTTGTAACTCCGGGAACGAGAGCAACTATCCACTTCGTCTAAGCTCGAGTATCAGTGATAGGGCTTCATCAGCAAAAAACTAGCGAACAGGACATACCATGTCTCTTGCGCTCGTGATGACGCCCCCGGGACCTGCTAGCATCTCGGTCGCATTGGATCCGAACCACATCGGAATGCGTCTCCCATTGTGCGACCACGAATGGCTCAAGTGTCCGGATCGCTTTGCTACCGAAGGGCTGAACGTCGTCGCACTCATGCCAAGTACATCGAAGATACGTTCACTCGCAAATTGGCTGTACGGCATCCCTGCATAGCGCTCGATGATGTATGCCGCAAGGATGTACATCTTCGCGACCGGGCATCGTGAGCATGAAGCCGAAACCAGAAGGGGGCCGCATGCGTACCTGGTTGTTGTAGTCCCATTGCTGCCGCAACCCGTGGGTTGTCTTCAGGTATCGGGTGAGCTTCACGATGTCAACCACAGAATCGGTGTAGCCCCAAGCGAAGTCATGCCTGTGCGAGAAGAGTCAGATACTCAATACGACATGCCGGGTGTATTTGACTTACCGAGGGAGCCCGGAGACGTGGCTCAGAATGTCGCCTATGTTAGCTTCCTTCGTAGCCCATTCATCCGTAAGCCCCCATTCATCGGCGGAGAGCAGACTCGCGAGACGCGTGTCCCAGGTAAGTTCGTTGAGCCCCGGCGGCAGTGCGGTGTTATTGCGGCCGAGTCGAAAGTCTTCTATGAGAACGCCCATCGAAACCGCTAGGAAGGCCTTCGAACAAGAGCCGATGTTGAAGAGGGTCTACGAAGCGTCGTCAGCGCCACGAAGTTCAAATAGCGTGTCAGCTACTCACATCCGGAGTCACGTTGGCGCCTTGCTCGGACATGATCCCCCACGAGCCGAATTCGACGTCTGGGTTTGACGCGCTGGGCTCCTCCAACCAGCGCACGACGCCGACAGCCAGACCGCGAATGTCTCCTTTCTTCATGAGCCTTTGTACGAGCTCTGATACCTCTGGGGTGATCACGCGAGAACTCGACGCGTCAGGTTGCGCGTTTCTGGGGAAATGCTGGCCATCCGACCCGGCGATCGTCGCTGATTGCCTATAGTTCCAAGCCAGAAAGAGGCAGAGGGCCGCATATGCGGAAATGATGCTGAAGAGGAGCATGATGCGCATGCGACCACCTCGAACATGACTACGTCTCAAACGGTTCACCGTGTCCGGAGCTTTATCTGTCTTCCATATTCGAACGTGTCGTGAGCAATTGTAGGGAGGCAGAATAGCCTGTATCTCACCTCAAGATATGGTTCCATGGCTGGAGGAAACTCGTGTTCGTCAGTGGACAGAGTGGACAGGGTGGAGGGATGGCAATGTTAGTCGACATCAGTGTACGACGTTCAACTTCGGCTTCGGAGCCCTGTAATTGAGTTTTCTGGCCGCAGCTGAATGAGTGCCGCCCGCGCGTGCTTTCCCCATGTGCTCGCACGCGTCCGGCTTTTTATCTCAGCATTGTGATAAACGGGTAGATTCCGAAGATACGTATTGACGCGTAATCATACTCGTCGCATGTGGCTTCGTAGGATCGAAAGGGATGGTACCTGAAGCGTGGAACGACGTTGCTCGCACGTTCATGACACTCCTATGACAGTAGAGAGTTTTTCCATAACAGGATAGAAATCCTGATGAAAGTGTTCTATAGTTTTACATGGACCTGACATGGACGTCGCGCTTTGGACTTTTGGACTGCAACGATGGACGGCGTACCCATAGACGGCAGCCAAGAAGGCGGTACTCCAGTCTTCATGTTGGGGTCCTCCGAATCGCTAGCTGGATCTTCAAGCCGCTATGCGACTACTCACATAGCCCACACGGGGGGAACCAGCAAAGTTCTTGTGGTGGTGCAAGGGCTTGAGACGGTGTGTGTGGAAGGACAACAGCGTGGCAGGAGATAAGCCTGTTCGGAGAATGCCGGCGACAAGTCCCATGGACCAACTGCCCTGGCGCTCACTTACCCTCCTCTCGAACTCCGAAGTGCATCCCGCCTGTCGTTCTACGTTCATATCTTTCCTTCCTGAAGTACTACATGGGATCCAGATCTGGCGCCCTCGCAGCGCCGATCCCTACGCGACCTTCTCGAACCACACATCAGCTTGCTCGCGGAGCGGAACGCCCTCTTTCTTGTTCACATACCCCTCCAACGTCAAGAAGACCCCACAGCCTTCGCCTTCTCCCTCATCACCAGTCGTGCACTGCGCGTACAGCCCAAGCCCGGGCGGGAATATCTCATAGTCGAATGGAGACCGGTCTTTTCCGTACCCCTCAGGGAACATGTAGTGCGTCGTCAGCCAGAAGGTGCTCGGTTCGTCCGCGTCCGGTTGATGTGGCACAAGTCGGATGTGGCTCGCGAGCAGGCGTGGCCAATCTGCGAGAAGCGCCGGGGTAGAGTTGGCAGTGTCGTTGTGCATAAGCGTGAAGGCGGCGCGGACGCCGTCGCAGTACGCGGATGTGGTGGAGGGCGCGCAAAACGTGACGTTGCCATAGCCGATGTTCGCGTACGTTCCTGCGTACACCTCGAGCGAGTCGTATTGTACTGGGCGCGAAGACACTATCCTCTGGGGAGGAGCGTCTTCCGAAACGGAGTGCGCGTATGCTCGCGAGTCGGCTGCTGGGGACACCAGTCCCGTATGTTTAGGAGTGAACATGGGGGCCGGCGGGATCGACACTAAAGGCAGCCCGAGGATGCTGTGAACGAGACTGAATGCGACTGTGTTGTGTATCATGAGGCTGTCGTCGCTGTTGACCAGCGCTACGACTCCCGCACGCTCCCTCGGAAGGAGGATCACGATTGCTTTGTAACCGGGGATGGAGCCGGAGTGGAAGACAATCTACAGGAGGTGGTCAATGTTTTGGTAGGGACTATCGGTAAGTAAGACGGACTTACCTCGTGCCCGAGATACGTGAGTCTCATCCAGCCCATGCCGTAGGCTATCATTGAGAGGCCAGGTACGGCGGAGCGACCGTACACGATCGCACGCGCCTGCGTGACGTCGGTGAGCACCTGAGGTGGGAGTGCGTGTTCTTGGGGGAGTAGATTCGTGACTCCCGGAACAAGGGCGGTTATCCATCTGGTCTGTTCGCGGTGGTCAGCATTTTAGCCACGTCGTGAAGACAGTGAACAAGACCTACCATGTCCCTTGTGTTCGAAATGACGCCCCCGGGACCTGCAAGCATCTCCGACGCGTCCGATCCAAACCAGAGCGGGATTCTTCTGCCTGTGTAAGACCATGCGTGACTGAGGTTTCCAGAGCGCTCTGCCACCGATGGGTCGAACGTCGTCGCGTTCATGCCAAGCACATCGAACACGCGTTCAGTCGCGTACTGGGTATACGGAACACCCGCATAACGCGTAATGATATGCGCCCCGAGGATGTACATCTGCAGGAGATGCGTGATTGGTATGGCGCAAGATGGTGATATTTTCTCTGCGTACCTGGTTGTTGTAGTCCCATTCCTGTCGCAGTCCGTGGGTTGTTTTCAGGTTCCGCAAGCGTTTGACAACATCCAGCGTGGAATCATCATAGTCCCAAGCGAAGTCGTGCCTGCAAAGCAACACTTAGCAACTTCGCCATGGTGATACGTATGAATGCGGTCGGCGAACTGACCGGGGGAGACCAGACACGTGGCTGAGGATATCTCCGATGTTAGCTTCTTTCGTCGCCCATTCGTTTGCAAGCCCCCATTCGTCAGCGGGGAGCAGATCGCTGATACGCGAGTCCCAGATGAGCTCGGTGAGGCCCGGAGGAAGAGCGGTTTTGTTGCGGCCCAATTTGAAATCTTCCATGAGAATGCCCATCGTAACGGCTAGCACGGCTTTGGAACAGGATCCGATGTTAAAGAGGGTCTAGCAGTCATCAGTTCCGTAAATTTCATATACACATGTCGGGCTTGCGGGGCCCCGTGCAAGGACTCACATCTGCAGTGACATTGGCGCCTTGCTCTGACATGATACCCCATGAGCCGAACTCGACGTCCGCGTTCGACGTAGAGGAGTCAGACCACCGCACGACGCCGACCGAGAGGCCCGGGACGTCTCCCTTCTTCATGAGCTTCCGCACGAGCTCGGAGAACTCTGGGGTAATGACTTGATGAGCCGCTTCCTCGAGCTGCGGAACAGGCAGTCGTTGACTGGTGGACCTGGACAACATCCATTGCCCGTCTTTCCATCTCAGGAAGGCGTACAAGCCCGCATATGCAGCGATGACGTTGAACAGTAACATGGTACACATGCGCCAGCCAGGAAACTGGCTACGCCGAGGACGATTAGCCATCCTAGGAGTGTCGCCTGACTTCACCAGCCACAGACGTAAGCTTATCGATGATGATTGGCGTAATCGCACAACCGGTACTCACCTCCAGAGATAGTTCCATCACGGGAGGGGACACGTGCTCGTGTACTTCTGCCATGGATGGGGAAAGGGGTTGGTGGTACGAGTCGAAGCTGTGCGCCGCTCAAGATGGAGTTCGAGGCCGTTCCTGGCTGCGCAGAACGCCGTCCGCATGTGCTCGCTCGGCACGCGCCCGGCGTCCGATGTCAACGACACCTATATGCGGACACGTCAGCCCAGGGGCCATGTTCGAAGGTCTGTGGAATAGACATGCACTGTATGTCAGCTTGGATTCCATGTTTCGACGACGTATTTGCAACGTCGATTTGGGATTGCTGAACCGGTGGTTCAATCTGCGAACACATACCGGAGATGTTCTCACTGACTGTATGATCCGTTGGACTGCTAGCCGACATGGGAAACCCGGAAAGATTCTCGCGGTGGGTGCAGTGACCCGTGACGATGGGGAGAGGTACAACAACCTTCGCTAGCGTGGAGAGAGGCAAGTCAGTTCGGGAACTGCCGGCAAGTCCCATGGACCTACAAGCACCGGCGCTTACGCGTTTCGCCCAGGTTGATTTCCTTCCAGTCGTCCGCACCCGGGTTTCCCCCATCACTCGTCCTCATTTCCCACCTTGCTTCGTAATATGCCGCTATGGGACAGCCATGTTTTCGTAAATCAGCAGCTTTCCTGCTATCTGCGACTATGAGGCTGCACGACTGCGTTGATCGGCCCTCCTGCATGCAGTCGAACTCGGAAATCATCTTCGTATCCCGGTCTTTGTCGATGGTGGCCTATGCGATGCTCTCACCGATACCCAAGACTTCTCGGTAATTGGGTTCCAAGCACACATCTCACGTCTCCGCGGAGCGAAGTCTTAATATAGGTGAGTCCAATCTGCGAAATTTGAAGCTTTTCTTAGCGCTCGTGCGGGATCCTGCTATGCCTCCCTCCGAGCGGTCCGGATCGTGCAAAATCAACCTGTACTTCACCATTTTCTCCGTCGTATGTGGTACGCGGGATCCACCTTTACCCCTTGCGCGTCATAGAGTCTCCAGCAGAAGACTGCCTGCTCCACTTCTATCGATGCTCCGTTCTTTTCTTGTAGACCGTTGCTATCCTGGCAAGGTTCATATGCCGCATTGGCTTTGTATTGCTTTGGAACTGCTTATCTTAACTTGAAGGACACACTGCGGGCGAAGCTCTGTGTGAGTGGTCATTCAGTATCTTTGGGCGTCGCTCGAGTATTTCATAACCATTCATTCCCCTTACGAACAGGTTGCTCCTCAGACAGCCCAGGCTTTCTATTAACCCAAAAGAAGGCGTACGTGTGTCGCTGCGACGCGTATCTTCGGGGACTTACACGTAATCCCGAGCCGGCGGCCCTGCAAAGCACACAGGAGAGACCCTATCATGCGGCTATGGCGAATGAACCGGGAATATCGACGCCTCGAGTAAACTGATCCTCAACGCCGACACCCGGTGGCAGATGTCGTCACATGGGAAGCCCTATCACAGCATCCGCCGTTTGGGACGGAGCTCGAACAAAATGTTCACTCACCTCCCCCAGCTGCTAAATAAGCACGAGAAGGGTTCTCGGCCGAATTTCCATTTAAAACTCAGCCTATACCTCTCCTCGCTTCATCCAACAAGTATCGACAGTCGATAGCGCAGTCGCTGCGATGGCAGGGTAAGCTGCTCTCACAGGCGCCAATCAAAGCGCCGGGCGCGGGTCCTAAGGCCTAGCAACTTAGCACTCAGCTTTGGCCGACAATTACCGCTCGCCACGTCCCGCTTGTTGCCATGATTCCCAGACTCAAGTGAACAGTCTGAGCTTAAAGGCCGTATTAGCGTGCGACGTATAAGTACGCACGCCAACTCCACCCGGCCCATCCTCTCTAGTACGCCTCTGGATCACCCCCATGGCCCTTCAATCCTCCCTCATCGTCAGCGCTTCAGCGCTGTCGATCTTCATTCTTGTTGTCCTTGTGGTCCGCGCGGTCTGCGCTCGCTCGTCTGACGCCGACAAGCGCCGGTTTCCCCCCGGTCCGCCCGCACTTCCGATCCTCGGAAACGTGCATCAACTTCCGGTGGATTATCAGCAGCGCAAGCTCGCGGAGTGGGGCAGACAATATGGTACGCACCGACGACAAATTCGCGCAAACCGCTCGTTAACCTTTCTCTTCGCCGTTGTAGGGGACGTCGTGTTCGCGCGCTTCTTCCGCACCCCCGCAGTAGTATTAAATTCGCGGGAAGCGGCCATAGATCTGATGGAGAAGCGCAGCGCCAAATACTCCGACCGGCCTCGGTTTATACTGCTGAAGGAGCTGTCAGTGTGGTTATCTCCTATGGCGTTCTACCGCTGATATGCCGTACTACTAGTATGGGCTGGGACAGCGTGCTGAACAATCTGCCCTACGGCGACCGGTTCCGCAAGCACCGCAAGTGGCTGCAGGACGCGTTCGTATCGAAGGCAGCCCTCGCCACGTACCTCCCCATTCAACGGCGCGAAACGTACACTCTGCTGGCTGGACTATGCGATAGACCGGAGCTGTTCATGGAGCACGTTAAGCGGTGCGTAGCGTCTCCCCCAAATAGCGTGCGTCCTCAAGCTGACAGATATTACGCAAAGGTGGGCGGCCGCGACTATCATGGAAATCGCATATGGGCACCATGTTACCTCTATCGACGACAAGTACATCGCTCTGGCCGAGAAGACTACGGTGGAGACCGTTCTCGCCGGAAGCCCAGGCTCCATGCTGGTCGACTTCTTCCCAATACGTGCGTATACTGCCCTCTTGCCTCCGAATCATTTTTTGAGTGACTTTGCGCAGTGAAGGGCATTCCGCTCTGGGCGCCGGGGTCTGGCTTCAAGCACCGCGCGTTCTATGTCCGATCACTCGTCCACCGCACGCTCAACACGCCGTTCGAGATGGTACAACGTGCATTGGTCCGTTCAAACTTACGGTGGACTGCGAACACGGACTCATTACCTCCTTCTAGCGCGCCGGCACGGCAGCACCGTCATTCACTGCGACTCTCCTCGAGGAGTCCGCTGCGGCAGGCACCCTGACAGCGGAGCAAGAGGAGGATATCAAGGGCGCAGCTGGAGTTATCTACGCCGGTACGTTCTAGTCCATTGACCCCGTCCGCTGCCCTGCTGACGTGCCTTGCAGCTGGAACCGATACGGTAACCCTTTCGCTCAGCTTCGTATCCGCCGTTGGGCTTATCCAAAAATTCAGACCGTTACTTCCATGAAGACGTTCATTCTCGCCATGGTCCTGCACCCCGATGTCTACAGGAAGGCGCAAGCAGAGGTGGACAAGGTCATCGGATCCGACCGCCTACCCGACTACGAAGATAGGGAGAACATGCCATATCTGGACGCCATCTTGAAGGAGATGTTCCGGTGTGTTCAGCTCTTCCCTCCCGCGAGCCCTGAGCCCGACTTCTGACCGCTATGTTTGTGGTCAGGTGGAACGCACCCGTGCCACTTGGTCAGCCCAATCTACAGGGTGCTTCTTTCCAGTGCATGCGCTGACACTATGTACGTGTGTAGGTGTGCCACACAGGGTCCAGGCCGATGACGTGTATCGCGGGTGCCACATCCCCGAGGGTGCCATGATCATCCCGAACATCTGGTACGTCCCACGTCATGCATTTGGGCATGCTTCCTCTGCTGACGTGCACCGTTCAGGTGGATGACACAGGATCCGGATGTTTATGCCTCGCCGGAGCGGTTCGACCCCGAGCGGTTCCTGAACCTGTCACCGGAGGTTGCAGCACGCGTCGACCCCAGGAACGTGGTCTTTGGGTTTGGTCGTCGGTAAGACGGGTTGCCATGCGTTTACTTGGAGTGACAGCTCATCGCGGCTCCATGATAGCATCTGCCCTGGGCAGGCGTTCGCAGAGTCGAGCATATGGCTCGCCGCGGCGAACATCATCGCGACGATGGACCTCACATTTGCGAAGGACAACCTGGGTCGGGCGATCGTCCCGGAGGCCGTGTTCATCTCGGGTTTTGTCAGGTAAGGGCCACACATCTCCAGTCCCCGAGCCCACGGCTGAACTGTGCACTGCGCGATCCCAGCCACCCGAAGGAGTTCACATGCGCCTTCCGCCCGCGCTCGGACCGCATCCGTGGCCTCGTCGCGCACATGAACGCCGTCAATATCGTCACGGCATGATCCCGGCTTAACAACTGCGGCTACGCATTTATACGGGCTTCTGGGCGGTGTGCACGGGCATGTGGCTAGGTTTCTGCTCCGTATCTAGTGGACAGTATTCTGACAGCTCCTGCGCCGCTAGCAGTCGACGCACGACGTTCACACCGCCCTCCTCATCGCAGGACCGCGCCGGGTGTGGCGCGCACAGGAGCGTACGCATACTTCCACTAAATACCGTTTCCGTTTATGTTTTCCCCTCGCACTCATCTTCTCAGTATACCCCATTACGAACCTCACGAAGAACCTGTACGTATTAGTGGACGGACCAGTTAGTGTTCCCGAAAGTCGGTAGTCAAATTCATCATGTGAACAATCCAAACGTTTGGTTGACCCAACGCCGTATACACTGATGGTGAAACGGTATCATGCTTGCCTTCCACCACGAGGTAGCAAGCGGCGTGGGTTCGACTCCCGCTCAGTGTAATAATTTTGCTCGACGCCTTCCGTCAGATCTGGAATAAGTCGTGTTGAAGCTCGTAAAAGCAAGCGTAAGGTTCGTTTCCTTGTCCATCATCCGGATTCAGAAAATCATGGCGTTTTGCACACAATGAACCCGTCTGTAGCAATGTGAAGCTAATACCCCGGTCCAGGTCCACCACGTACGTACATCCACCGTTCGAGTATTCGTAGACTATATAAATACCGGCCGAACGATTGGCCGCGCGGGGGTGCGATGCATAGCGCCGGCGGCGCTGCTGAGCCGTTCTTGACACAGAGGCAGAGGATCGCGAGCCTTGGACTGCTTCGCGATGCGTAGAACTATGAAGGAGAAGACGAGGCCCTGTTGAATTTCAAAATTAGGTACTGAAATCTGAAAACGGCCTCTGTGGCGGCAATACATATACTTACGACGAGCGGCGGGATGACCTTGCTATAGACCAGAAAACTGGCATCGTCGACAAGGAACATGACGAGCAACGAGATGGCCACGATACAGCATATGACAGCGGACTGTACGATTGCTTCGACGACGCGCCAGTAGAGGTGAACCGGTAGAGTTCCAACTCGAAGGATACGCCACATGATGAGAGCTGATACTGAGCTCAGCGCTAGAGCCATAGCACGACTTGAACGATACACTCACACGAAGATAGACCATACGCAAGCATAGCCATGCATAAGAAGACGATAGGGAAGTCGAGAACCATGCCCATATATCCGGAGCCTCGGGTTGCAAACATACTTGAGTAAGCAGAAACAAATGCGGAGAGCCAGAAAGAATCACACACCGGCGCTGACGAACAACAGGACGAGCGGTAGGATGATTGATTCCCAGTGACTATCCCATACTACGTATACCCGGTATATCTTCCATTAGTTAGATCATGAGCTCATGTGAGAGTAATGAAGGTTCCGAATGAGCGCACCATGAACCCTTCGCCGATCAATGTCTGTGTGACATATATGAGGAACCCCGCGAGCTTATTATGCTCTCTGGGGAGCTTGGATCGCATATGTCGCCAGTCGCACTCGTGAATGGATTGACTAGCGCGACGCCATTCATGATGAAGTGCTGCGATGGATTACATTAAGGCGTGTCACAGAAAACTCGAAAACAGACGTACCCCCAATGACAAAGTAAACATTACAGAGTTCATAGCGACTATCGCACAATCGCGCCGCGAGGGCTTTCCTGTACGGCCAATCCGTAACATAGACCATGTTCCCATGGAATATGTGATCGTGAAAGCGCCGAGTAGCAAAGCCTCAAGCAAGAGTACTACGATAGAATTCGCAACTGACTGGAAGGCATCTTCCAAGTGCCATGTCTGTTGAATGGTCAGGTTGAGCTTCATGCGGCGGTCTTGAGTAAGACGTTGTCTGGGACGTACTTCGAGGCTTTCATGCATGTGTGCCACACTCCTGTACGCACCGGGAGGCAGGCGGAAAGGTGTTCTCGCACACTTCGTGTCCCGCTGTAGGAGTAATAGTAGAGTAAGTTGATCTTGAGATGTGGAAGACGGTCGTTCCTTAGGATCGCAGTCCATTGACATCTATAGATGGAGAAGATATGTCGATGTTCGCTACCAACAGGCAGTTATCCTGATCATAAGGCAGTTCAGGACTTCGGCGACAACGCCACAGTCACATATATGTCATTCAACTAGATCTGAAGCCTTCTATCATGATGGAATCGCCTGAAGAAAATTAGCCAGTAGATAGGGGGTAGGGGTGTTACGCACCGTATCGGTGTGAATCGGTCGCGAGGATACATCCATTCGCCTTCTTGGATTGAACGTGGCAGCACGGGAAATGCAGTGACAAGTGAGAACAGGGCTTCGTTCAGCACGTCGAAGGATCAACATTATACCCAATCCCGGGAAAGCCTCAGTATACATACCAGTACGGTTTTGTTATGATCTGTACATCTGTCTACGCTACGTTGTCTGCGGGCACCGGAATAGAAACTAAAATTCGATCAGTATCGTGGCGACATCACGTAGAGATCAGACGTGCATACCTCTGCTGTCCTTCGTCAGACCTTCCATGCTAGCTTCTCCGCACATATGTCTAGCACGCCCAGGTCGCCTTCTCTGGGTCGTCCTCCGACTTCCGGATCCGGGCCACGGGCGTCATCGAGTGAGGAGTCGCTCCGTAAGAGCATTTCTAACGGTTTGATGCTGCTCGTGCTCGTAGTGAGGCTCTCCAACGCCTGCGCGTCTCCAGAGAAATCGAGCGTCGGAAGACGAAATCTAGGTGGAGGAAAAGGAGGCGTGTGCGGCGGAACACCAAAAGGGAGCGGGATGGCGCGGCGGCGCATCTCTGTTCCCCTGTCTTGCGGGTGCACGGGAAGGCGCGCTACGTGGTCCGCGGAGCTCCTCGCAAGTCGGAGAACTATGAAAGAGAAAACAAGACCCTTCGCATCGCAGTCGCATGAGATGCCAGGATAGCGATGTGGTGAGTGCCAGTACTCACAATGAGCGGTGGGAACACGCCGGCGCACGCGGTAAACCCGATGTTGGGGCTGATGAAGAACGTGACCAACAGGGCGATAGACGCGAGAGAGTATATGGCGGCGGACTGCACGATTGCCTCAACCACCTTCCAAAGGAGCCCGAGCCGCGCTGACAGCGGCATATACTGGTTTGTGTTGCGAAGTACGCGCCACATAATGAGAGCTGGTGCAAATTCAGCGATGTGTAGTAGCCACAGAGAAGGTCTTCCGCGTGACTTCTGTGCGAATGGGAACGTACCGGAGCAGAGCGTGTTGGAGATGAACGAGAAGAACAAGAATGCCAGAGGCACGATCACAAAAGAAGGCGTGATGCCCAGATAGCCGGATACTAATGGTGTAGAATCAGCGAAGCAAGGTCGTCAGTATCTTAACCAGAGTCTTAGGCGGGCATTAGGTATTCACCTCCGTCTAGAGTGCACAATATTATGGGAAGTATGATTACTTTTCGACTGCGATTCCACACAAGAAAAAGTCTGTATATCTGTGGGATTTGTGTGAGCATGTGAGCGATATAAGCATGATAACAGGTCTACCATGAAAGCATCCCCAATCAACGTCTGCGTGACGTAGATGCCAAACCTAGGAGCCCCAAGAGTGGAATACCACAATGAGGCACCTGACAGCGCGTTGTCGACGGAGTAGAGGCTTCCTGCATTGTTAACAAAGCCTACGAGCGTTAATTTCAAGCTCAGCGCGAGATGCTAAGGGATGAATAGTCCAGTTTTCGCCAGCATTTCGGACCGGTAGTGGACGTACAGCAAGTGCAAGGGCAAACATGGTCGTGCTGGCACTCAGCAAAACCCAATCTCTCATCGAGGACCTCCGTGAGGCAAGCGTCGTTAATAAGGACCATGCACCCATCGTGTAGGTGATCGTGAAGGCGCCAAAGAGAAACGCCTCCAGAAAGAGTGCCACGATGAACGTCGTCAGCTCTTGATGCACTACCATGAGCTACGAGCAAGGTCGGGCACAAGTAGTGAGATATCTGTGCATTACAAGCGACAGATGAGATCAAACTTACCCCATATGAATCATAATTAGGAGCTGCGTCCATCGCGATACGGGGGGCAGCAGAGGCGTGGCAAGGTTGGAGAGTCATCTCGCTGCGGCACGTCTTATACGATTTAAATGCGTTCATATGCATGACAGACCTGTGACTCATCAAAGACAAACTGAAGCCGACAGCGGCGTCATGTAATGAAGATACCGCCCCAAGAGAGGCAACCAACTCCTTTGGAAGCAGGAAGGCGGTCCGGAGCCTGTCAATGTGGCGGAGCGCCATGCAGCGCTTCTTTGCTCTTGCCATGCGCTCCAGGCGCCCCCAAACCGGTGTTAGAAGACAGATATATCCTGCAGATACGAAATTCAGTATCAATGCTCCAAGCTAGACTCTCACTCGAGCTCGTAGCACGTACGTGTTCTGATCTGCAGCTGGTTGCAACACACAGTGCATGGACGAAGAGTGGCTTGAACACGGGGAAGCATTGTTGACAATGTACGACGGAGTAACCCGCCTTGGCTGTGACCACCTCGAGCTGCATGTGTGCGGTCTGGTGATGTACGAAGTCCGACCTGCCACGGACTGCGGGGTCGACTGCCCAAGTGCAGCGAACTCTAAATAAAACTCCGATGATGAGGTTTAACTAAGCGCTTGATTCCACTCTTTCAATACTACTCTGTCCACTCCGACGATATACGGCACACCGGTTCGAAGACCACGATCACTGCCATGGTCTCCTTGAGAGCGCATAACTTGCCTAGCGGATCCTGGCCACGATCAACCTTAAATACAACGAAAAAGGTCACCGCTAGATGGTCTTCCATCGAAACTCGGTGAGCCGTGATCGAATTCCGAAGCAATATATCCATAGGAAATCCGGAGCTAGGCAATACTACTTGCACGGGAGAGAGTACCTCTATATTAGAGAAGAGTTATGTTCATATGCTAATCCGTCTGGAGGTCGTCACTCGAGATTTCCCATCCGAATCCTGCCCCATTTGTTCCTATCTCGTTGGAGCGACGAGCACCCCATTTTCGCACCCCTTGCACAGCCGTTTACCAGTGAAATCGTTCTCTGACCTCTCCCTTTATATAACAGTGGGTGAATATACCAAGCCGCAGGGCATTCGATTTAAGAACCTTTGAGGCGGACCTTCATGTCCGCAGGCACCGCCCAAGGTACGCCTTTCCACCAACGCCAATGCTCGAGATGCTCTGGCCGGCCGTCTTCCACGAATCCGACTGTGTTCCCACCAACACCGCATCCGTCGTTTCACTGGGCGCCATCTTCCGCCCATTTGCTACTCCCAGTATACCTACCGGCCCAGTGAAACACGGGCGGCGATTAATGACGACGGCTTGATCATCAATAAAGGACGTAGCCAATACAGTGATTATGCTCGCAATTTCCTACAACACAGCGTCACACGCTATATGGGCTCAGCGTACGCTGCGTTCACAGGTGGCGTCGCGTCCGCGCTTGCGCAGCCGGCCAGCACTAGCGTCACCGGCACTGGGTGAGTACTGACACCCTCGGCCTTCTCGGGTGAAACTAAGTACCTGACGAATTTGGTGCTAGATGACGTTTTACCGATAGCAGGTGATTCGGGATCGTTCTCCGATACCGGACCCCTTGTGGACACTAGCTACCGGTCGAATCCGACTGATTAGATATTCGGGTAGGGTTAACTCTGGCAGTTTTCTCGTGTGTAGACCGTCATATGTGCATGTACCGCTGTTTATAAACACGGAGTGTTAACAAAGTGGAGATGCGCGCAACGAGTCTATCGCGTCGCGGCGCTCAAGCTGATACGGAGAAAGTCAATCGGAGAAGATGAGACCCTTTTCGCGAGTCGTACATACAATTCTACACCGGAGTACGTCGATATCACCAGAGCACATATGACACAGAATGAAGTATGCGTTCCCTTCCAATATACTCTCTGTTTTATGAGACGTGTATCGCTACCTATGTACAAATCGGCGACTAATCAGCTCTATAGCTTCGCGTTCTGGAACATACACACTTATCTGAGCCCTCCCGAATCGCTCCACGATGACTTCGACGTACGTACATCCAGCACGTCGAGGTCGTTCCCTCCAGGTGGGCCTTCCAGGCCAAGGTCTTCGGCCAGCGACGTGTTGTTCCGCGTCAGCGGGTTCACCGGCTTGACTGTGTTCGTGCTTGCGTTGCTGCTATCCGTCACCCGGGCGTCTTCCGGGAAATCGAGAGTTGCGAGATGAAACGCGGGAGGTGGAAAGGGAGGCATGTGCAACTGGACGCTCATGGAGCGGCGGTTCGGAGCGATGATGGTGTGGCGCTTGTCGTTCCCTGTGTGCGAAGAACGACGGGCTGCGTCCTCTGCAGAGGTCCTGGCCATTCGAAGAACTATGAACGAAAATACCAGGCCCTAGGCGTTTCCCGCAGATCAATCTCAGGATAGAAAAGTTAGAAATACGGCAAGTACTCACAATGAGTGGCGGGAACACGGCGAGGCATACTAGGAAGCCGGGCTTGTTGTTGGGATTGAAGAAGAAAGTGAGCCCGAGAGCGATGGATGCCGTCGAGTAAATTGCGGCGGACTGCACGATGGCCTCGGCAACCTTCTGGTATAGCTTGAACCGCGCTGAGAACGGCGTGCTATGGTTTGCGCTGCGGAAGACCCGCCAGATTATGAGAACTGATGATAGGAAAGTCAGTAAACCATGGCAGACACTGGAGCCTATCTTGCGCGACCGTAGTGCGAGCGAGATCTGAACACGTACCCGAGCAGAGCACGTTGGAGACTAATGACAGCAGGATGAACCCGAGCAAAATGAACGTTGTAGTCAAGGGTCCCAGTGTAAGATAGCCACACACTGGGTATACCGCCAACGAATGAATGTTCAGTACGCTAATACAACTTCGTGGGGAGAACTAAACTAACCGGCGTTGACAAGACATAGTGTCGCAGGGACGACTATGACTTTCTTGCTGCGATTCCAGACGATGAACAGTCTGTAGATCTGATGGGGACGATCTATTTAAGCAATAAGGATTAACTAAATGTTAAAGAGGAGTGCTCGCCATGAAAACGTCGCCAATCAGTGTCTGCGAGACGTAAATGCCCAACCGGCCATACCACACAGGGAAAATGGCTGTGGTCTCGGTTAACATGGCAGGCCCACGCTGTCCATCGCTTCCTCGACGTGCAGGGAAAACGATGTACGTCAATTTCAGGCTAAGCACAAGATGCTATGGGGTCGAAGTTCAGTCCACTGGCATCGCGGCGATAGAATAGACGTACCGCCAGTGCAAGCCCGAACATAGCCGTGCTCGCGCACAGCAAAACCCAGTCTCGGGTTGAGCGCCTCCTTGAAACCAGTGATTTTAGCAAAGAGTATGCTCCCGTGGTGTAAGTGACAGTGAATGTGCCGAAGAGCAATGCCTCAAGGACGAGCGACACTATATATGCATGTAGTGTGTCATGGCTCAATCCCATGAGCTGTGACGCAGTCGCAGACGGGGTAAGTGAGCTATACGATATATGACTACGGCACAAGGAGAAACGCACCACTTGGAATGGGATTCCGGATTGAATTTCAATCATGCGGATATGGTATGTAGCACTGACAAGAAAGAGCGCACGTTTGAGGATATCTAGACACCACGCATCCCACAGCGACACATCTTATAGGCTATATGGGTGCTTTATATAGCTACGACGTGACAGACCTGAAACTCGGAGGGGACCCACAGGCGTGGATCGTTGCTCGTCAGCTTCGACTTGACGTACGTTCGAAGGTTTGACCGTTCGAAGTGACTAATGATGTAGCTGGTACCTTTACACCCTTCGTATAAGGGCCGAGAGAGCAAAGGACTTGTCGAAAGCAAGCTAGTGATCGCGATCGCAGCATCATATGGCGAGGATGCCATGAAACGCCATCCCAGGACAAGTGAACGAAGCATTGCAGCAGGGAAGCACTGCTCCGGTAATCGTCGTAGGGCGGGGATTCGTGCGAGTTTGAAGGCGCCGAGGGCGTGGATGTCCGTCCAGTCTATGCATGGCCCTTGATGGTGTTTTCCACGTCCTACTCCAGGGCAAAGGACTATCACCATCTCTATGGTACGTAGTAGCGCATTCGTGAGAGGCGGACGTATTTATAGCAGAAGAGAACTCACCAGAAGTTAACGTGACGTCTTCCGAGTCGGTCTCCGAGTTGACCTCCGAGCGGAATACCCAATGTAGACGGTTCTGCTCACGTTGTGTCAAGAGTCAATCGTATCTCAGGGGAATCGGAGGGATCAACAAGGGGTTATCCTTGCAAACTATCGTCCGTGGAGTGGTACGCTAGAGCCACGAGATCATGAAACACGACTATGTAGCTAGTGGGCGGCGGGCTACTCGGAAGCCCGCGTGGCAGGAGCAGCACACGACGCACAATTTTTCTTCCTCTATGTACTCCATTAACCGTAAGCCAGGTGAGCCCAAACACTTGAAATTGGAAGCTTCAAGTGCGGCGGATGCGCGGTCTACGTGCGTGATGTGTGTAACGTGGATCCCGACATATGCCAGCGTGATGTAAATCCGCGCTCAATTTCGTTTCACTGATGTCAGCATGAGGTATGAAACGAAGGAGGGACGTACAACGTTGACGTGCTGGTAGTCGATGAGCTAGGAGCTACGTGCCTGTCGATGCGGTGGACGTTCATCCGGGTCGAGGACGTCGCAACTGCTTGAAAGCCTCATGGGCATCTAGATTGAGCACATAAACTACTTCTATAAGGTATGAGAATGCACAAAAACATACCTTTGATCCGGCATTGTGATACATAGTACAGTCTGGGTGATGGACGAAGAGAAGAAACATCTGAGTCCCCGAGAGCTCCGAGTCCGGCCGGAAATGGCCGAACTGCTAACTCTAAGTAAGCGCTCATTAAATAGCGAGCCACAATTTCGACACCGGCTTAGAAACAAGATGATCTCTTTGTAAGGGGTCTCCCTATAGGCTTGGAAATTGACCCACATCGAGTTTAAAGCACGCGGGAATCGTCACTACGCCCTGGCAAGGTTGTAATACAAAACATTAAATATAAGTACACGATTTTTCGATGCATATTCTCCATTTGCTGTGTCCGACATGCCTATGAAACATGCGATCAATGAGCTACCTAGCAATACCTGATATAAAAACACACTCGCACCGGTTTTCCAGCCTCACATATTCCACGAAGACTTCGACGCGCGTATATCCAACACGCCGAGGTCATCCTCTCTCGGTGGGCCTTTCAGGTCGCGATCCTCAGCGAGCTCGCTATTCCGCAGGTTGAGCTTCGCAGGTTTGAAACTGTTTGTGCTTTCATTGCTGCTACCTGTCGCCTGTATATCTTCCCGGATGTTGAATGTTGCGAGTTGAAGCGCCGGAGGGGGGAACGGAGGTATGTGTAACCGGACGCTCAAGGGGCGGCTTCGAGGACGGATTACGCTACGAGACTTGTCCGTACCATTAGCTGTATGCGAAGACAGCCGCGATGCATCTTCTGCAGAGCTCCGGGCCATTCGGAGGATTATGAAGGAGAAGACTAGTCCCTTCGCATCGCCCCGATTGAGTCACCCGAGTATGTGCTGGGACAGACTACGAACACTCACGATGAGCGGTGGGAACAGATCGAGGCACACCAGGAAGCCAGGCTTGTTGTGGGGATTGAGGAAGAAGGTGAGCGCCAGAGCGACCGACGCCGTGGAGTATATCGCGGCGGACTGTACGATAGCCAGAGTTCCAGGTCCGCTCATGATATCGGTACTCACGAGCAGCCGATGGTTTGCGGTGTTGAATATTTGAATAGTCAAGAGATATAGCAGTGCGTTTACAAAAGCAATCGTTCTTGGTTCGTAAGATGTCGTTGAGATCGTGCACCCCCTCCACCCGTCCTAAACCCTTTGCTCCTAGATCATTCAAAGCAAGATAGCAGGTCTCTCGCCGACTTTAAAGCCGCACCGTACCTTTCAGGCGGAAATCCCGACTACTCGCCCCAATCGAGAACATAGATTAGCTCGCAGGTTCCTCCGCTCCAAGTTCGCGTCCGAGTCCAGCGACTGACCAGCTGCAGCTCCAAAGCCGCCGGAGATGCAAGGAGATACGTACCTACCCAGACCTTTCTCACATACTATGCGATATCATTGCCAATAGTGTTAACCCTTTCCTTCACGTCCTCCGTTATATTGACTGGGGCCAGATGAAGTACGAGATGGGGGAAAGGAAGCTTGGCCAGTCGGGCGCTCACAGAACAACGGATGGCTCCGCACCCACGACACCACTTCTCCGCCACTCCGTTCTATTTCTGCATGGCAGCGAGCCGTGCTACGTTTTCCGCAGAGCTCCTAGCGAGTCGGAGGACTATGAAGGAGAATACAAGACCCTGCGCGTCGCCCAAGTGGGGTATATGAGTAGAGATCATGATAGACTGTGAGCCGCACTCACGATCAGAGATGGGAATGCGCTCGTGCACACAATGAAACCGATGTCGGGATTGACGAAAAGTATGATGCACAGAGCGACAGATGCAGTTATAGACTGCAGAATAGCTTCGACCACCTTCCGATATAGATTGCGCCGCGCTGAACGGGACGTATACTGGTCCGCGTTCCGCACCACCCGCCACATTATGAGACCTGATGCAAAGTCAGGGATGCGTTTAGAACACTAGAATTCACGAGGCGTGAAATGTACCTGAGCAGAGCGTGTTGGAGACGAACGACAAGGCGGAAAATAATAAAAGGGTGAGGGAAAAAGACGGCACCAATGCGGCATAACCACACGCTGAAAGTGTACCGCGCGCCGTTAGTATGAGCATTCAAACCATAGAAACGTGGTATACTCACCGCCACCCAAAAGGCAAAATATAGTGGGGAGAATGATGACTTTGAGGCTGCGATTCCACACAAGAAAGAGCCTGTATATCTGTGGGGTTGCAGTCAGTACTGCGGCCACACGACGTAAGTATGAAGAGAGGTGCTCACCATGAATATGTCCCCGATCAGTATCTGCGTGACGTATATCCCGGCCCTGGGAGCCCCTAGAGCACTCCGGATGGAAATGCCATATAACTCGTCGTCGATAGTCGCAAGACTTGCAGATATCCCCACGAAGAGGTGGAGCGCTAACCTCAGTGTGAGCGCGATATGCTAAAGGGTGGAAATGTGTAAGACTGATTACAGTCAACAGAGTAGACCGTTCCGTACCGTGAAGGCAAGCCCAAACATAGTTGTGCTCACACCCAGCAAAACCCAGTCCCGCGTCGAGTGCTTCCTCGAGGCAATTGTCGTTGATAAGGAGCATGATCCCATCGTATAGGTGACCGTGAACGCGCCGAAAAACAGTGTCTCAAGAAAGAGTGCCACTACGAACAGAGTTAGCTCTGAATGCTCTGTGGCGAGCTGTAAGTAAAGGTGGCAGAAGTGAGTTGTATGCATGTTTCGGTAAAGCCAAAATAAATTGAACGTACCTCGTATGGATCATCTGACGTAGATTCCATGGTGATACGACGGGAAGAAGGGCAAGTTGGTGGAGAGTCATGTCGCCGCGACACCTCTTATACGACATCTAATGCTTCCATCTACGGAACGACAGAACTATAACTCGTCGAAGACGAGCCAAAGATAGCGGCATCGTAGCAGAACGATACCATCAAGTTCCATCGTCCCAGGCGAAGCAAACAAGCTGTCAGAGACAGGGCGGTGGTTCTCCGGTAAACGATGCGGGGCATGTGCGCTTCCAATGATTGGAATCTGGTTGCGAGACTCAGAGTTGTGGACCAATCGAGGCTTCTGGATACCAGACAAAGACTGGCACGATGGAGTGTATCGCAGGGTTTTAATGTGTCTAGCACGAGTTGGGGGGTGCGAGTACTATAGGACTGGACAGAGCACTCACTCGAATGATAGAGCTCGTGTTCTCCATCTACCCCGCAGCCCCGTCTTCAGACTTCATCGCCCAAATCTTATGATGCTTCCGCAGTCTCGAAGACAACGTCCAGGTATCAGCATCTACTCAGCACAGCGCCCCGCAATGCAGCGCTCCCCATCAGGAAATAACCTGCGTTCAAAAATGTGTCATTCCCCTCAGAGCCCGGGCTCGAGCACCCTAGTCGTATCACCTAGTAAAGATCACCATCCACACGTTGATTCGTCTCGAGGTCGAACAAACGAGGCAGCCTCTCCCAAACCTTCCTCCGCTCAGCTCTATCGCGCTCATGCATGCCTTCCTTGCAAGCCTCGCAGATGCTCGGCAACGATGCGATGATCCTGCTCCAACTCCTCAGGACGTCCGGGGTGACCGTGCCCCCAAATCCTCCCTTCAGGATCCCCAGCAGGACGAGCCCGTGGCCCGCCCGACAAGCGTCTGTAGTCTCGCACTGGTTTCCGTATCCCGAGGCGAAGATCGCGGAGACGAGCGCGTTCATCTCCCATGCGAGCTCGCCGCGGCCGTCCATGCACCGCCGGAGGTCGTCCCTGTCCAGATGCTCAACCGTGCCGTCCTCGTGCGTCCAGCCGCTGAGCACAAGCCCATGCAGCTGGGTGCACCGGTAGAGCGCGTACGGAAGGATCTCGAGGGTGTCGGTGAGGCGTGCAAGGTTGACTGCGCCGATGGCATGGACGTCCGTCCAGTCTACACAGCCTTTGACATCCTCTTCGACGTCCCACTCGAGGGCATCGAAGTTGGTCTTGAAGCACGACTTCAGGGCGCGGATGGCTTGCTTTTGGAGGTCCGCGATAGCGTACTTGTGGGAGAGACGGATGACCGCGGAGAGCTCGTCGAAGGTCATTATCACGCCTTCGCGCTCGGTCTCGCGGAAGAAGCTATCGTAGGTGTTGTCAGTTATAGGCGGGTATGATGCACGCGTGAACACTCACGTAGTGTTAGAAATAGGTAGGATGGCCCTGAGAAGATGTCGCAGGTCCTCAGGTGAGTCGGAGAGATGAACGAGCGGGCATCCTTCGAAGTTCTCGCCGGTGGACGGGTCCGCCGACGCCACCAAGTCGTGGAAGACAAGGGACTGTGCCGCCAGCAGATGACGGTACACTCGGAAACCAGTTCGGCGCGATACGAGGATGATGCTGCCGTCTTCGAGCCAGAACTCTCCGTCTCGAGAGTCGAACCCGGCGTTGGCGTCAGCCTGTGACGAGGCGGCGGCTACAGGGTCTTCAGGCACGGCGCATTCGTGCTCATCGCCTTCGCGTCGTCGTTTCAGCGGGGGCATGTTGCCCTATCGAGATATGACTTGACTTGACGCGAAGCTACCGGGAGAAAATGCCTTGTTAATATGTAAGTACGAGCCCGTACGCATTCCGAGCCTGACATAAATTCAGCCTCGGTCCACTGTGGAATAAGCACTGACCTGTTACAACCGTGAAGACTTCAGCAACCAGTTAGCAGCCCTCCACGTAGGATGGGGCTGCGACCTCGCTCAAGGATGCAGGTGGTAGTGCGGTGTAGGTACTAGTGCGTTGACTGCGGTGACTCACCGTTTGGCGCTTAATCGCACTAGGGTTGTGTCACAGAATAGACGCTAATTGTCAGTACGTACACCAGTTTCGCCAACTCAAACTGGAGCTTAAGCTGAGTTTGTGCTTGGCTTGTACCAGTACCTGGTGGCCCCAGAGCTCAATCATACAGCGTGACGCAAAGTGCGTTTCCATACGCACAACATAGGTGAGAGCGGGTGACTGTGTAGCTGAGTTCGACCACCTTGACGGCGACCCCAGTGATCACATTCATTCGAAATCAGGACTGTACGCCATTCAAGGCTGCAGCTCCGTTACCGAACTGGAACAGGCACTCTCAAGCGCCACACGCTTCTAGTCCAAACACACCGGCCCCGTCCCAGCAGTTCTCGCCAGATAGTGTCTGCTGTGAACAAAGGAAATTGCATCGATGACGGCACCCCCGAACCTAGCAGTACGCCCCCATCCTCGCGTCCGTGCTTCCCCAAAGCGCAGTGTCCTGCAGCTGACCACGAATCTGCAGCGTTGACGCGCGTCTGGCGCGCCAAGGTGAATTCGCGTCCGTGGTCCATCAAATATTGTGGTCGAGAAGGACGCGCTGGTGGCGGCGCTAGTGTACGTGCGCAGATGTTGTGTGACTGACCGCGGGAGAACGTACAATGTGGGCCCTGAGGCTCTGAAGCGACCATGGACGAGAGGTACGCTCCATATGTGGGTTCAGTAAATCGTGCTTGGCTTGGCACAGACACGGCATTCACTACGAACCTAGGAAGACGGGAACGCAGGTCTGGAGAAAGCGAGATATGCGGTCAGCATAGGGTCGCGCTTCCTTCAAGGGTGATATCGCAGGTACGTAACTCCTGCCATGCAATGCAAACCACCGATGACACGAGATTGGCGGATTGGTATGTTCCTGCGCGAGCAGTCCATACGGGGCCACACCGACATTCAGGACTGCTACGGAAAGCCCTAGCACGACATGAGCGTGAGTTTACTGGGAGAAAATATATATTGTGGCCAACGTACCTCCCTCCAACAACGGACATCCTCTATACATGACACCCCGCAAGTTCTCGATATACACGATGCTCGCCCGCCTCTCCATGCTCTTCCTCTCCGCCCTCGCTGTATGCACGCTCTTCGCTTCCAGCGCGACAGCGGCCGTCCAGCGGCGTGATAGTCAGCCATCGCATCTACTCACCTACTCGTCCGAGCTGACGGTCCCTTTGACAGTCGGCAGCGCGATCGACTCGCTCACCTCTGAGGCGGGCTCTCTCGCGTCCGCAGGCACCGCCGAAGGTACGCCTCGTCAGGAGGTTTCCGTCGCCGTAGAGGACGTCCGTGATTGACTTGTAGGCCTCCTTTGCCAAAACGACCAGCCCCCACACGACCGCGGTGATTTTCGGCTCGTCCGCCCAGGGCTCGAAAATCGCAAGGTCGACAGAGTACGCAATGTCCGACCTGGAGATGAATTAGCACCAGGATGGTTTTTCCAATTGGCTATCGGAACGACGTAGATAGCAGAGCGCCACGTACGTTGATCAAGTGCTGTAGTACATTCAACGCTCCTGAGTCCCGTCTCCGAACTGGAACTAACACTCTCCGGCGCCCCACACTTCCTGCCCAACCAACCACGCGCATGGCCCCAGTCCCCACCCCAACCACCTCGGACGTAGCGCATCTCGAGCACCACGCGCTCCCAGCACGGACGATCCCCGAGCCGGTCCTACTGCGCCAGCACCAGTCATACATTCGTGGGTCCACGCGTGATGCTGGGAGCGGGGTCCACATTGCATGGTTGCCCATCACTGCGGAATGTGGTCGAGTAGGACGCACTGGCAGCGGCGTTGCGACCACCCAACGCATGCAGCAGCGTGCTTTCAGTGTCTTCAACCCCAACTCCTGCGAGACGCCTGGCGAGACGAGGATCGCGCTCGAGCCACAGTGAGGTACTGCAACCGGGACCGGTCAGCTCGAAAGCGCTCGTACCCACATGGTTGTGGCGTACAGGACTCCGAGCACCTCCATTAATGGCTCACGTCGTATATACAATCAATATGCTTTGTTATACTACATATCTCTCGGAGACTTAATTTGATCACTGGCAGCTCATGCTACTTGTATTTACCGTCCGGTAGGCACTGGGCCAGTGAACAGGTATCCGCGCGTCGGGGCTTGCAGCACCGCAACGTCCGTCAGGCCATCGTCGTCTACGCTGTAGACCGACAATCTTGTTGCTGAGGACGTTATCTGTTTCAACACCGCGCGGAGGCGCATGCGGCGCACCTACTGCACGGCGGCGATGAAGGCAGCGTCGCAAGCGGAGGCTGTTCTGCCGGAGAGTGGACTGGCTGGTCGGATTCTGGTGTGTGGAGAAGATACAGGACTCACGCCCAGCTGCTATGTACGCGTTCGAGCACAGCGTCGCAGGTGCGGTAACGGTCGACTGTGGCATGTCGGGCAAGTTGTTCGCACCGTAGATGGCCGCCCTCGATAATGTGGTCCATTTCCTGCGACGAGACGGTCGTCGCCGTCTGCGCGCTCCCGGGGCGGCAGAGGACAGAGACAAAGGCGAACGAGCTGTTGGATATGATCGCCATGCGGTCAAGATATGGCGAGATGCCAGGCATGTACTCTGTCGTCGAATCGAACATAGACAAGTGATTCGACGACAGAGTACGTGATGCTGGGGGTCTCGCGTACTCGGGGACGGTGAGCGAGGAGCCGTTGTTGCAGAGCGCAGTTGCCCCCAGGGCACCCCATGCGCTCAGGCTTTCATGCACTCAGAGCCAGCTGAGGAGCGGGTCCCTCATGCCTAGCCAAGACCGCCAGAGAGTGACAATACAGCTCGTGCGGGCCGCGGAATTCCAGGACAGCCCATCCTGCCCCTAGCGGTGTTGTTGTGCTGCCTCTGCGCGGCCGAGGATGCGGATGGCTCACTATCTCGCCATCGCGTCGATTTATTCGTGCGGCTTCTTTACTCTCCGTGCCGTGTGCGGTCACGTCAGGAAGGTCAGATCGCCCAGTCAATCCCGAGGGACTAGAACGGTAAGCAACGCCCACAACTTGATTCTGCTGGAGAGAGCTCACCTCATGGTACAGTATAAGGGCGGAGGCGTGCGAACACTTCGTAACACGAATAAGTCTGTTCACGTCCATTGCAGCCACTCCCTGACGCACCCTCGGCTGTGGCCCTTGGTGTGCTGGCCAAACGGGATGTTGATATGGCGCAGGACGGAGACGGCGCGGGCACTGGATGCGAGATGTGTTGGCCGAAGATGGCCTTGCGAGTGTGTGATGCGGCACCGGAGCTCAGAGTCTGGACCAGAGCATGAGGTCGTGCCCGTCGCATGGCGTCGCATGGGTACTATCGACGAGTGGCGTCGACGTCGTTGCGGGTTGCGGGTCGATCCTGTGTGCAAATGCTGGAGAGCACCTGCGCGATGCAGGGGGATTTATGCGTTGTTTTTGCGCGCGGGTGGCCTGTAATCACGAAGTTGTGAGCGTAGTTCATGTCGACACAGGGCGCCAGTGCACGGACCGCAAGATATGTATGCTGTGGACCTTGGCGTCAAGCTATGGAACATTAGAACGCACACCATGTCGCCCGGGGCAACCGCTAGGTCGTAGTCAGTGCGAGGCTCATGTGAGTGTGCACGCACCTGTAGCGTCTTGGTGCCCGTTCAATAGCGGACGTCACATAAGTAGATACATCCCGTGTTGAATGTAGATCAATGTGCAGTGTTTGACTCGAGACCCGGAGAAGAGGTTAACATTGAGAAGGGAACGCAGTGACATGGTATGATGATGCCTCGTAGTCTAAGTCTATGATGGTCGTCGCGAAAGCTCAACCCTAACCAGGATGAAATGCGCTAGGCCATAATATTCTAGTCGAAGAGGGTGTCAGAAGACGATATCAGGAATCTCGCGTGTTTAGGGCGTTTAACGGGCGTTTAACGAGCGCTTTCGAGCTGACCGGTCCCGGTTGCAGTAGTGAGGTGCAACCGCCGCACGACGACAGTTGAGAACAGCGGAGGACGACGTGGGCCATCTCTATCCTCCTGCCTGGCCCTCACAGGCTCTGCTTGCAAACGGGAGTGCGGGAGTAGGCATGTCTACCAGCCAACTGAGCACGCGGAGATAGAGTCCGGTGCAGCGGATAACGGTAACTTGCATTTCCTGAAGGCGCGTAGCTTGTGGCGTGTAGTACAAACCACCTCTGACACCAGAAAGATGAGGTGGTTTGCTCCTGCAAGAGGGCTCACTTGGAAATCCAATACTATCCTTGCGCACCATACCGAGACTAGTGAGTGTTTTTGTGTCTGCGGAGGGTATATAATGTGCGCAACGTACCCTCCTCCCAGCAGACATCCGTCCTCGTCACCCCACGCCCCCTGCCAGCCATCGACCAGCACCATGCTCGCCCGCCTCTCCGTGCTCTTCCCCGCCGCCTTGGCGGTATGCACCCTCTTCGCCTCCAGCGCGACAGCAGCCGTCCAGCAGCGCGACAGTCAGTCTCCACATCCCCTATCCGGACTCCCCCCGTGCACCCGAGCTGACCACCGCGCCGCACAGTCGGCAGCGCGATCGACTCGCTCACCTCTGAGGCGGGCTCCGTAGCATCCAAAGCCACCGCCGAAGGTACATACCCCTCGTCCGCGCCCGGCGCCGTCCAGCACTGACACAGCGCCGCCGTCTGCGCAGCCGGCTCCCTCTTCAGCGACGCGACCTCCGCCGTCGGCGCCCTCGCAACCATCGTCACCTGTACGTCCATCCATTGTCTCCCTTTCCCCTTCCCCGCCCCTGCTCTCACCACGACACTGACAACACACAATGACAGCGGTGGCCGGCGAGGCGGTCACAGTCGTGCAGGACGCCGACGGCGCGGCGATCACGCTCGCCGCGAGCGGCCTTGGCGTCGTCACGTCCTTCGCGGGCGCCGTGTACACCGCGTTCACGGGCGACGTCGCGTCCGTGCTCGCGCACCCCACCGTCACCGTCACCGTCACCAGCACCACCACCGTCACCAGCCCCGGCCCCGGCGCCAGCGGCAGCGGCAGTGCGGGGGGCCAGACGAGCAACGCCGCCGGGCGCGCGCGCGGGGCGTCCGGGATCGCCGCACCCGGGCGCGGGGGGCCGCTCGTGGGCGGGATGGCGGTGGTGCTCGCGAGCGTGCTCGCTGGGGCGTGGGCGGTCCTCTAGGCTCGTCGGCGGCGGGTGCGCGTAGGCGGGTCGGTCGTTGCGGGGTGTTCTCGTCAGAATCGGTATCTCCGTGCGAGCTTGAGCGTCAGCGCGTCGGTTGCGGGGTGCACGATAGGTCCGTGCGAGTGTGCGTCTTGTTCGTGTTAGGGGGTGGGGTCGGGTCGGGTCGGGTCGGGCTTCGTTCGGGGTATTGCGGGGGTATTATGTACTGGGGGACGAGTAGTTTTTTTGTAGCAGGCGACATCGTCGTTTGAACTCGCACCTTGGTTCATCAGAGCGCGTGTAGTCCGTGCGGGCGCCAGGAGCCATCTCCCGATGCTGGGCTGCTCGGTACTTACCACCTCGGGCACGGCTCGGTGCGGCATATTCTCGCGGTATTCGAAAGCGAGAAGTGTGCTTGCAATAGTGTGATATACGTACGTACATGCACCGCGGCGAAGACGACCGCCAGAGGGAGGTCACAGACACGTTCTTCAGCAGATCTTCAGCGGAATACTCTACCGGAACGGGCCAAGCTCACCGTAACATGGCACAAGCCCGCCGGCATAGGAGGCGTCGACGTGCCCAGTGGAGAAAAGGAAGGTGTGCAATAAACGTGGGAGGAGTCGCATTCGGGCGCGATGCGAAGCGTCCTGGGACAACAGCGGCGTTACCCCAGCGCAACCGGAGCCGAATCGTATCCCCAGACGCACCTCGAGCGGGAATCCAAAGTACAATAAAGCTTGACATACCGGCAAATTTTGGGGTGGTACGCACGCATGTCTTCCATTCCTTGCGCGTCCGGCCGCGCGCTGCAGCATTTTGGCAGTCAGCTAACGCAGTATGCAAGGTCCCGAGCGAGGCGAGCACGAACGAACGTGGGCTTCAATCGTCCCACCGGACGTCATGTTCAGACGCCAGGCATGCCGGGCCGGGGCCGTATGTCGCGACAAAGGTAAATAAACAACAACGCCCACCGTGACTTACCTTCTGCGGCCCAGGGCGGGCGCCCGCTTGCGCGCGGAGCTCCGAAGCATTTCCCCGGCCGATGGGACGATGAAACTTGAAGTGCCGGTCGGTGTATGGCATGGTGCTGACTGAGTGAAGGTGTCGACCCACCGCTGGCATATGATATTGCGTAGAACTAGAAGGCCGAGCGGGGATCGCGGCAGTCATGAACTTGGCAAGGGCAACGCGAGGTCAAGCGGACAGATCTGGAGGACGATAGGCGGACAGGGACGGGCCGATATGTGCGGCCGGCGGCACAGCGTACTCAGAGACGAGGAAAGAGAGAGCCAGCAGGATGGAAAGGTGTCGTCGTCTATGGGCCGAGAAACGTGGGTCTGGCGGCGTTAGCACGTAGTCTCGATCGATCCTTCGACTCTTCGAGGCATGCAATAGCGGCGGCAAGGTGATCAGAATAGCAGAAGAGGACGACGTGTGGCGCAGACAGAGTACCGGGAGCGGTTCGCGGGCGAACATGCAGCAGGTCATCTGCGCAAAGGCTGTTGCTAAACTGAGCAGGGCGGCCGAGGTTATCAGAGGGCATCAGAGGGCCACGAGGAAGACGCGACAGCACAAACGGCATACGAACATAGACGCACACTTTAGCGCAAGGTTCTCCAGGCAACGCGCCTTCCGACCCGGCCTCGGCTTGAGCGAGGACAGGAATGCAGAACGGCGAAGAGGCCGATGCGCCCGGCGAGAAGAAACGAGGCCGGAGGGGGCACGCGGGGCGGGGCGGGCGGGGGGGTCAGGCGACCGCCGGGGAGGGAGTCACGTTGGAGGCGAGCGCATGCGGGGGCCCTGGAAGGTGATGGGAATGCAGAATTATGAGACCCGTTGACGGACGGTGAGAGCGGGCTGCGCTCGGCGGCGGGGCGTTTGGGCGGTGGAAGAGATGCGGGTACGGATGCATCATCACCTGAACCGAGCGAGTGCGCTTGCCCAATTGCTCTCCATCGCGCGGGCGTCGCTGCTCGTACGATGTCGACGCCACGAAGACGATGAGGAGCAACTCGGATTGGGAAGAGACGGAGGGATCGGGTAGGAAGAAGTGCAGAGAAAGACGGAGCGGTGGAGGTAACGGCAGGAGGAAGAGAAGGCGATCGGCCACCGAAGAGGTTGAAAAAATACGACGCGCGTTACGTCATCGGTCACTTGACAGAGTCAGGGTGCACGCGTAGGCGCCCATAACGAGAGGCCGCGTTCCAGAGCAGAATGCTTGCTGCCCCGCTTGCCTCTCTCCATCGTGCTCGGCGCGCAACTCGTGCTTCTCCTCGCCATCCCGAGGTATATAAACCCATGGCGCATCCTCCGAGCTTTTCCCGAGCCCTCTCTCTCTGCTCCTCGACGCTGCCATGGTTGTCCTCAACGCTCGTCTCTCCGCTCTTTGCGCTCTCCTTCTCGCCGCCATCTCCGATGCTCAATCCACTAGCGAGCTCTCCTCCGCGGTGTCTGCGTCGTCGGCAGCGTCGTCAGCCGTCGCGTCTTCAACTGAGGTCGTGACCTCCATCCTGACGAGCGTCGCGTCCTCCGCGTCGGCGTCGGTCTCGGCTTCGGCACCCGCGTCGGTCTCCTCCGCCAACTCCAGCGGAGTGAGCAGCGCGTCCGCATCTGTCTCTACCATTCTCTCCGGGACCTCCATCGCGTCAGTGTCGAGTGCAATCTCGTCTGTCGCGTCGGTGTCAAGCGCCATCTCCTCCGCCGCTCCTTCGGCGTCCACTGCCTCTACGGGCCCTCCTCTCGAGTCCAGTGAGTAATCTTTCCTGTTCCTTTTCATTCGGAGTGCACATGGAGTAAAGTGGTGTCCATGCTACGCGTTCGTGCTCCTTGTGGGCGGGCGTGCGGTCATTTCATGTCCGTTCGGGTGCCGAAAGCGGAGCCCGCAAAGTCCGCGTGGCGCGGTGTTTCTAAGTATAAATTACGCGGCATACCTCGGCGCGAACCTCACCTGAGTCTGGCGATGCGATATTTCCATGGTTTTAGTGGATAGATTGTTTCTCATTTATGGATGTGGTGGGCATGCTTTTAGCAAGTAGTATTTTCAGGGCGGTTCATATACATCTCGAATATCTCTCGCTTGCTCTCTTGGCACGAAAACTGAGAACTGATCTTGTTCGCTTTCAGCGCACCTCACGATACCCATTTCCAAATACCCCTTCACGTCGTTCCCTGTCCCCTCCGCATCCCCGATACCCGGCGTGTTCCCCTCGACTTCACCCAAGTCTCCGCCCCCGCCGGGCTCGAGCCTCATTCCCGACTTTGGCCCAGCCTGGAAGGCCGCACATGCCCGCGCCAAGAAGCTAATCTCCGGCTGGTCGCTCGAGCAAAAGGTTGCGACCACCACCGGTGTCGGCTGGATGGGTGGTCGCTGCGTCGGTAACATTCCCGCCGTCGCTGATTGGCCTGGCCTCTGTCTCGAAGATTCCCCTCTGGGCGTGCGCGATACTGACTTCGTAACCGCGTTCCCCACTGGTCTGTCAGCTGCCGCAACATGGCAGCGTGCTCTCATTCGTGCTCGTGGGCTCGCGATGGGACAGGAGTTCAAAGGCAAGGGTGCGAACGTTGCACTTGGGCCTATGATGAACATGGGTCGTATCGCCCAGGGTGGCCGCAACTGGGAGGGTTTCGGCGCGGACCCATTCCTTTCTGGGGAGGCCGCGTACGAGACGATTCTCGGTATGCAGGAGGGCGGCGTACAGGCCTGCGCGAAGCACTTCATCAACAAGTATGTCTTATGAACTCGCTTGACGTCTATCCGCTGACGATTCGCGGTATAGCGAGCAGGAGCACTTCCGTACGCAGGAGTCGTCAAACGTCGACGACCGTACTGAGCACGAGATCTACTTCCACCCCTTCTTGCGTTCGGTGCAGGCTGGCGTGGCTAGTGTCATGTGCAGCTACAGTACGTCGTCGTGTTGAATGTGCGCCTGAACTGCCTGCTGACACGGATCTCAGACCTGGTCAACGACACGTACGCGTGCGAGAACGACCACACGCTCAACCAGCTCTTGAAGAGGGAGGCAGGCTTCCAAGGCTACGTCATGTCCGATTGGCAGGCGCACCATTCGACTCTTGCCGCCGTCGCGGGCTTGGATGTACGTGTTCCGTTGGACTTCGAATGTGCTCTGAACTCACTGTCCACTACAGATGTCCATGCCTGGTGACATCACGTTCAACTCGGGGACGTCGTGGTGGGGCGCGAACCTGACTGCGTTCGTGCAGAACGGCTCGATCGCCGAAACCCGCGTGGACGACATGGCGGAGCGCATCCTCGCGTCGTGGTATCTCCTCGACCAGGACGATAACTACCCCGAAGGTGCGTCTATCATCATGGATGTTATGTATACGTGCTGATTGTGGCGTGCAGTGAGCTTCAACGCGTTCTTCATGAACGATCCGGCGACCAACGCGCACGTCGATGTGCAAGCCGATCACTACAAGATCGTGCGCGAGATCGGCGCTGCTGGAAGTGTTTTGCTCAAGAACACCGACTCCGCGCTCCCCCTCAAGAAACCCCGTAGCATCGCCCTCATCGGTAAGCTGTCCTATGGACTACGTCGTACCTAGAGCTGACTTGATGTGCGCGCATAGGCAACGACTCCGGCCCGAGCTCCCGCGGCCCCAACGGCTACGGTGACCGCGGTGGGGACGACGGCATCCTCGCGATGGGCTGGGGATCTGGCACCACCCAGTTCCCGTACCTCATCTCGCCGCTTGAGGCTATTCAGGCTCGCGCCCGCAAGGACTCCTCCGGCTCGCAGGTGTCGTGGTTCCTCAACAACTGGGACCTCGCTGGGGCGCAGGCGACCGCACTCGACCAGGACGTCGCGCTCGTATTCGTCAACGCGGACTCGGGCGAGGACTACATCACCGTCGACGGCAACGAGGGCGACCGCAAGAACCTCACGCTCTGGGGCAACGCCGACAATCTCATCGCCGCGATCGCAGAGGTGAACCGGAATACGATCGTCATCGCGCACTCCGTCGGCCCCGCGATCATCGAGCCCTGGATTGAGAACCCCAATGTCACCGCCGTGATCTGGGCTGGGCTGCCTGGGCAGGAGGCGGGCAACTCGATCACAGACGTGCTGTACGGCGACGTGAACCCCTCTGGCCGCCTCCCGTACACGATCGCGAAGAGCCCCGCGGACTACAGCGCGCAGCTGATCACTGGGGGCTCTGGCGACGAGATCCTGCGCATCGACTATACCGAGGGCCTCAACATCGATTACCGCCACTTCGACGCGGTATGTTCTCGTCTCCACGTTGTTGTCGAGTGTGTACTGACGCAGTTTTGCAGAACAACATCGACCCGCGCTTCGAGTTCGGCTTCGGTCTCTCGTACACCACGTTCTCCTACACCGGCCTGCGCGTCACGCCCATCGCGCACGCAGACCACACGTCCGCCGCGCTCGAGTCCGCCTGGGCCGCGGGCAAGGCCTCCCCCGCCGACGAGGGCGCCGTCGCCGCGCTCTGGCTGCACCGCCCGGCGTTCGAGGTCACCTTCACCGTCAGGAACACCGGCGCCGTCGCAGGCACCGAGATCGCGCAGCTCTACCTGCACTTCCCGAGCAGCGCGGGCGAGCCCCCGAGCGTGCTGCGCGGGTTCCAGGACATCAAGGTGCCGGCGCACGGGATCGCGCAGGGGAAGATCACGCTCTCGCGCTACGACCTGAGCGTGTGGGATGTGGACGCGAAGGGGTGGGGGAAGCCTGCGGGGCAGTTCACGTTCTCGATTGGTGCGAGCAGTCGCGACTTCCGGCTGAAGGGGACTGTGCCGCTGTGAGGGCACGCTGTCTTGCTTTCATCTAGGAGAAAAGGATTTAGGACGGGTGGAGGAAGGGGGCGCGATCTGAACGACATCCCACGGACCGCGAAAGATTTGTGTATACCTACTGCTATTGCTTGACTATCCATCGTCGCTGACTATTGGCCGCGCACCGACCGTCATCCATTGTCTGTACAGCCGCTTCTCTCCATGACTTCACGGGTGATAGTTTCGATTCGTAAGACTCTGCCTCCTTGATCATCTGTCCGACTAACTTGGGAACCTAGGATATCACATCCGAATCCCCACGTAAGCGCCTTCGAGGCACCACGAGTCCCGGTATCTGACAGCTCCCAACAGGTTCCTCCATGATATGCGCGGGCGAGGGTCGTAAATGACCTTCAACGAGCTCCATGGAGTAATCCGTCTTTCTCGTCGGTACCACATAGCTGACTATCAAAGCCAGTCCCTCTGCGCCCCACAGCCATGCTTCAAGACCACCTTTGCCGCCCTGGAGTGAGAAGAGCACGTCACGGGCTGTACGGGTTGGACACATGTCCACGCTCCGAGTCGGTGCATATCGCGCCGCCAACCTCGCGGAGCTCACGAAGATTCCCCCATACGCGCACTACTGGTGCATGTAGCTACACGAGCTTATGCTCAGCGGGTGTATGTCAAAACAGTGGCCCGGCGAGTAAGCTCGCGTGGAGATGCAAGAACGCCCTTGTCTGCAGGATCATCGCTGTCGAGCGCAACAAACGGTGTACGACACCAGAGGCGAGCGGACAGTGCCACAGGCACGTATTGCTGGAGCTTTGAGGGGAGAGTTTCGGGGCACCGTGTCTCCCGTTGTGTCGCTAGCGCCGATACAGGCAAGACAAGTACTCTCTAGCGTGACAGGGCCGCGTTGAGCGGCGGAGGCGACCCTGCCTCGTTTGTTCGATCAGGCCGTTACTTGGATCACTTGCATTGGAGATTTTGTCTACACGTGGAGCCTAACAAACAGGCGGCACGCAATCGGAACCCTTGAATGTGGCAGGTTTACGGCGCAAGGCTCCGACAGCGCTGGTGAGAGCCACACCGACCGCCCGAGCTGCCTCAGCCATTGGCTGTGAATTGTTTGTTCGGCCCCAGCAGGTAAACAAGGCCCCAAGCGCGAGGCGATCACAAACCGACTTAACGTTTCATAAGCAGCTGTCTTGAATGACACAGCAGTGCATTACCATCTGAGACGAATTATGGTTCCGTCGTGTTCGAGTCGTAGATGGAGACACCTACGCGTCGTATAAGACTTGAGTCCGACGGGAAGGCCCTACGTGCCTCCCCCCCCCCTCAACCCCTCGTCGGTTCCTCATGCTTCCATTCTCGACTGACCCATCACCATGGGTACGTTCCGTGCTGTTTGAAGGGCTGGGATGGCCTCAATCTATATGACCCTTTGATACAACTGACTCCTGCTTTCGATTACAGCCTATGGTAGCTTATCATGAATTTACCACATACATTGTGGCACTTTTTCTTGAGACCTTGCTCTTTGGCGCGTTCACCGTCACCTATACGATGGGCGTGTGGTCTTTATCCAAAACGCTTGCCTCACGGATTCGGCGCTCAACGCGAGAATGGGTCCTGTTAGGCACCAGCACGACTATGTTTGGGCTGGCCCTTGCGGTACGTATACGTATACTCCTTGCTTGCCATTCTGGAAAAGCTGAATGGTTAATCCTTAGCATGTTGCATTGAGTTTGAAGCTTACGCTCATTGGATTCGTTGCGAATGGAGACAGCATGTTTGATGTTTTCTGGACGTTGGAACTCTTCGACTTCGGATCCCCCCTGTGGTTTGCTCGGTTAGGCATCTATGTCACGCAAACGCTAATTGGGGACGCTTTCATGGTGAGCACATCCCATTGGATATTTGTATCAGCAAGTAGTAACAGAAATGAGGTGACTACAGATATACAGAGTGTTTCTCGTATGGAATCGCCATTGGAAAGTGATTGTTCTTCCTGCGGTATTGTGTCTTGTTCACGGTGGTAAGTATAACACTCTACAAGAGCTCGAAAAGGCACACTGATGATGTTCTTTTGCTCTGTCAGTGTGTGGTTATGTCACACTGGCGGGCTTGCTTCAATCCGAATTCGTGTACACACCGAACGGCAACCTTACCGCCAACGTATTCACCTTACTGGCGTTTTTCTCTCTCTCGTTCACCTCCAATGTGCTTTGCTCCGGTACGTTATTGGGCCTTTGCGGGGTGCCCTCCAGCGGCCATCATTCATGGCTGACTTCTCATCAGTTCTCATCATTTGGCGCGTATTCCGCAGCGCGGACCAGTATACGCCGCCGTCAACAAGACTGAAGCTTTTTGGGATGGTAGTCGAGGCTATCGTGCAGTCTGCTGCCATCTACTCTATGGCGTCTCTCTCGCTAATCATCACAAATGTCGAGAGCATTGACATTGGCTTTGAGGCGTGCGTCAGTATCTTCCCACCGCTTATCGTGAGTGCCCGCAGTATCTAAGTAGTTCCGAAGACACTTCAACTGTGCTGCACAGGGCCTCGTATTCTCATTCATAGTCCTACGAATGGCCAGGAGCTCTGCAGAAGACGTAGCCAGGCTCCCTTCGCGCACATGGAGCAGCAGGGCAGACAAGTGCCGCGACGTAATTCCTCCGACCCATCCTATGAACATCCAGCTACCCAAACCTCCCATCCCCCCTGCCGCATTTTACCCTTCAACGCTCGATTTCCCCGAAGACGAGCAGGCGACGGCTAGTAGCAACACGAGCACGAATGGGGCCGAACCGGGAGAGCTATTTCCGCGGAACATGTCTTCGCACGCAGAGGATCGCGATCTAGAAGGCCCGCCGGGAGAGGTCGACATCGCTGTGCTGGACATACGCGCGTCGAAGGCGTCGTGGAACGTATGAGGCGAGATCGGACAGGTGCGTGTGTCCCCGTACCGGGTGCAGCTAGGACGCTCATCAGGTGTTCGCTAAAATAGGCGAGGCGAGAAGATAGCATATAGAAGACAGGCAGACTGAGAAAGAATCATCTATTTAGTTATGTGTCGTACAATCTTGGGCCAGCGAGCCACCGCCGCCTGCTTTCGTAGAAAATGGACTTTATAACGTGCAGAATGGATGGCACATCGGGACCGGCGCGCTAGCATTCAGGCTTACATATAGATAGTATCAACATCGGAACCCTCCAAGAAGAACCTCCAGCAGAACGCCTGCAGCAAAGCCTGAAAGCACTACCGCCATTCGACCCAAGAGGGGTGGCGGGAAGCCCCAACAGACGCAGGCCCAGGCACCTTTTGTGCGGTATTGTTCGTCTGTCCCCCATAGCGATACAGCTCCGTAGGAGACGCGATAGATTGTCAGCCCGGGAGTGAGACTCGCCGCTAACGGGGTGCGTGAGCGCGGGCCCAACGTATATTATGAGCATACGTGGACACGATCACGAAGCCTGCGAGGGATGCGCCGACGTTGAGGCCATTCGCGATTGCTTTACCGTTCGCGACCTTCAGAACCTTCGGCCTGTTGCCGTCGACAGCTACGCGCGCGTCGATGGACGATAGGTATAGCAAACGGGAGGGGGTCGATGACGACGGGCAAGACGCATAGGTGAGAGACTTTGACAGCGCGAGCAGCGGGACTCGTGTCGCTGAGAAGAGATCCTGCTGCGTGGACGATGACGTGTCAATGCCGTTTGAGCCTTAGCTATGTACCGTGGTGGCGGAGTATACCTGGCAGCCAAAAGCGACATCAAGTGACGCAGTTGATCCCACCGTCGGTTCACCCACCTCGTTGAACTTGCTCATAAGAAACGACAGCGCATCAAAGCACCTTTGGGGCATAGACAGAGAACCAGTACCCACTTTTCTCGGTACGCCTGTAATATACCTTGTCAGTTTCGCGGTTACGCATGTGGTGATGCGCTTACCATCATTCTGCAGCTTGGAAGAGAGAGGATCGGGCGTATAACATGTGACAGCGTGTCCACCCGATGTTTCCGCATGCGATCTGGTGTGTCGTACGGCCGCCTTGCATTAGGCGAGGCCGTAGGCAGCACGTCCGCTAATGATTGCGATCTTGACGAGTGGATTGTTCTTCTCGCGATATACCAGGCGAACTTCAAGGACCTAAGAGTGAGAAAGAAAAACGATACCCTGGGACTGACATGATCCAGGTTCTTCCGCCTGTCGTACTAGTAGCATCATAGCAGAGCTGATAGCGCCATTGCGTTGACCTCTACCATCTCTTGTTCAGGGTGCACATACAGAGAGAAGATGTTTGTCCAGACATGTACAGCAGTCCACAGTGCGTGACCAGGCAAGATCCACGCACAAGTCCATGCGACAGCGCCGTTCACGCTTCAGGCTTCAGGTCTAACCTGCAACTATCGCGCGCTGCACTGCTTTGCACTTCACAAGACCCAAAGTGCATCGACAAAAGCCGTAGTTCTGGAGCGAAGTCTGCGTCAAGAAACTCGAGTGACAAGTGTTGTGTAGGAGGGTGAGATGAACGAAGAGAAGATGCACTTCCAGCGTCGATCGCGAGACCTCAGAAACTCTAATCGAGTACTCCGCAACTCCGCCTCAATCTTTGCGAAGACGCCCTGACAGGCGCTTATGTACTCCGTCTCGTTGAGAACGATCACGACGTACGACACCTGTTCACCGACTATATCAAACTATTTCCTCTCGCTGTGCGACATTCTGACTTTCGTTTGCGTATCAAACAGTCAGGAGAGCTTATGGCGCGCGTGGGGAGACTGCGCGGACCAACACATCCAATACGCAACCAATAGCCGCCACGTGTATAATGCAGCGTGGCCGTGTGACGGTGAGTCGATTCGATCTACTTATGCAAGGCGCACTGATACAGTGATACCCAGACAAGCAGAAGCTAAGTGATACTTAAAAACATAAGTCTGTGCATGAGGAGGGCAGAAGGCTGCCGGGGTGTAGAAGGCAATGCGCGGCCGGCATTGAGCCAGTCCCATATGATATGCGACATGACTCACCTCTCCTTGCGAAAGCCACCAGACACCAGATGTATAGGTAACGTCCCCACACAACCCCCAAATTCAGGCTGGTAACGATACTCAGAGCTTTGCCGGCAAAGCAGGCCGCGTGCGAGGGAACGGTCGCCCCACCAAATGTCACTTTCGGATGTCATACCGATAGATGCCCGGTCCGAACTCGTATGTTGCGACAAGGGTAAACAAACCACAACCTCTATCGTGACTACCCTTCTGCGGAGATCTGCGCAGGCCCCGTGGGCCCGATGTATTTCTCCGGTCTGTGGTGATGTGCCGGTCGGTATTTACTCAGTCGCCCATCTCTCTCCCATTGCGCTGACTGAGCACAGAAATCAACGCTAGCTTCATATGTTGTTGCGCAGAAGCCTCCTCGCCGGCTGCCGCAGACTAGTCTTGCGCTTCGAAAGGTCAAGAGGACGGATCATGAGGCCGACGGGTACTCCAAGTGCAGGAAAAAGGGATATTACAGTGCACTCGTGAGAGCACACAACGCTCTCGCATTCCAGAGCAGAATGATTGTTGCCTTGCGTCGCTTTCTTCGTCTCTGACCCTCCCTCTCCCGTGCTCAGCGCGCAACTCGTGCCTCTCTCCACCTCGGTGTGGTATATAAAGTCATGGGCCAGCCTCCGAAATTTCCCCGAGCACTCCTTCACCGCTCGTCAAAGCTGCTATGGTCGTCCTCAGCGTTCGCCTCTCTGCCCTCTGCGCCCTCCTCCTTGCCGCCATCGTTGATGCACAATCGTCCAGCAAAGTCTCCTCGGCGGTGGCTGCATCGTCGGCCGCTGCATCTGCAAGCGAGGGCGTGTCCTCCGTCTTCACCAGTGTCGCGTCCTCCGCACCCGCGTCTGCCTCTTCTGCTATCTCCAGCGGGCAGACGAACATCGCGGTCGGATCAGTATCGACCAGCCGTTCTTGGAGCTCCATCGTATCGAGCGTCGACTCGGCCCCAGCCTCCGTTTCTGTGTCTGCCGCTCCCTCGGCATCCACCGCTGCGACAGGTCCTCCACTCGAGTCCAGTGAGTGTTCTGCTGTCGATACATCTGTCCTACACTGAGTACACGTCTCAAGCTCACTACACGATACCCATCTCCAAATACCCGTTCACCTCCTTCCCGGTGCCCTCGGCATCCCCGATACCCGGTGTATTCCCCTCGACCTCGCCCAAGTCACCGCCCCCTCCAGGCTCGAGTCTTATCCCAGACTTCGGCCCCGTCTGGAAGGCCGCACACGCCCGCGCCAAGAAGCTGATCTCTGGCTGGTCGCTCGAGCAGAAGGTCGCAACCACGACGGGTGTCGGTAATATGAACGGGCGCTGCGTAGGCAACATCCCCGCCATTGCAGACTGGCCCGGTCTCTGCCTCGAGGACTCGCCTCTCGGCGTGCGTGGGACCGACTTTGTGACCGTGTTCCCCACTGGTCTCTCAGCGGCAACCACTTGGCAGCGTTCCCTCATCCGTGCCCGTGGCCTCGCGATGGGTCAGGAGTTCAAGGGCAAGGGTGTGCACGTCGCGCTCGGCCCTATGATGAATATGGGCCGCATCGCCCAGGGTGGGCGTAACTGGGAGGGCTTCGGCGCAGACCCATTCCTGTCTGGCGAGGCCGCTTATGAGACCATTCTCGGACTACAGGCGGGTGGTGTACAAGCATGCGCGAAGCATTACATCGACAAGTACGTCCATACACTCGACGTTCGAGATTTCCTGCTGACACTTCGTAATCTGCGGCGTAGCGAGCAGGAACATTTCCGCATGCAGTCGTCCTCCAACGTCGACGACCGTACCCAACATGAGATTTACTTCCACCCCTTTCTGCGATCGGTGCAGGCCGGCGTCGCCAGCGTCTTGTGCAGTTACAGTGGGTTATCCTGATCGGAGTCCGCGCATTGACAGCTTGCTAACGATCATTTATAGATCTGATCAACGACACCTACGCCTGCGAAAATGACTACACGCTCAACGAGCTCCTGAAGAACCAGGCTGGCTTCCAGGGGTACGTCATGTCCGATTGGGGTGGGCACCACTCTACGCTTGCGGCGGTCGCGGGCATGGATGTAAGTGTTTCCGTCGACTCTATCTCATGTTCTGTTGTCTCAACTCTTTTTTCAGATGTCTATGCCCGGTGACATCGAGTTCGGCGACGGGACCTCGTGGTTCGGCGCCAACCTCACCGCGTTCGTACAGAACGGCACGATTGCGGAGTCCCGCGTGGACGATATGGCTGAGCGCATCGTCGCGTCGTGGTACCTCCTCGATCAGGACCAGAACTATCCCGAAGGTGCGGCATTTGTTCTTTAATCTCAGTGCATGCGCTGACCTCCGCACAGTGAGCTTCAATGCGTTCTTCCCGAACGACTCGGCGACGAACGCCCACATCAACGTGCAAGCCGACCACTACAAGATCGTGCGTGAGATCGGTGCTGCTGGCGCCGTTCTACTCAAGAATACCGACTCGGCGCTCCCGCTCAAGAAGCCACGCAGTGTTGCCCTCATTGGTATGCTATGCCCTACATCCACAGATTCAAGTTTTCGCTAACAGCACTCGCACGTGCAGGCAACGACGCTGGCCCGAGCTCCCGCGGCCCGAACGGATACATGTACGCCGCTGGTGTCGACGGCATTCTCGCTGTGGGCTGGGGCTCCGGCATGACCTCGTTCTCGTACCTCGTCTCGCCGCTCGAGGCTATCCAGGCTCGCGTCCGCAGGGACTCATCCGGGTCTCAGGTCTCGTGGTTCCTCAACAACTGGGACCTTGAAGGCGCGCAGGCGACCGCACTGGACCAGGAGGTCGCGCTCGTCTTCGTGAACGCGGACTCCGGCGAAGGCTTCCTCACCGTCGACGGCAACGAGGGCGACCGCAAGAACCTCACGCTCTGGGGGAATGCCGATGAACTCATCGCCGCGGTCGCGACTGTAAACAAGAACACAATCGTTGTCGCGCACTCCGTTGGCCCCGCGATCATCGAGCCCTGGATTGAAAACCCGAACATCACTGCCGTCGTTTGGGCTGGCCTTCCAGGGCAGGAGGCCGGCAACTCGATCACTGATGTCCTCTACGGCGACGTCAACCCCTTTGGCCGTCTCCCGTACACCATCGCAAAGCGTCCGGAGGATTACAGCGCGCAGCTCGTTACTGGCGGCGCCGACGACGATATCCTGCGGATCGACTACACCGAGGGCCTCAACATCGACTACCGCCACTTCGACGCCGTACGTTCTCGTTCCCGCTTTGTTGCCGAGTGCATACTGACGCAGCTTCATAGAACAACATCGCTCCGCGTTTCGAGTTTGGCTTTGGCCTCTCGTACACAACTTTCTCGTACTCTGGGCTCCACGTTACGCCAATCACCCACGCGGACCACACGTCCGCCATGCTCGAAGCTGCTTGGGCCGCGGGCAAGGCTTCACCCGCCGACGAGGGCGCCGTCGCCGCGCTGTGGCTGCACCGCCCCGCGTTCGAAGTCACCTTCACCGTGAAGAACACCGGCTCCGTCGCAGGCACCGAGATCGCGCAGCTCTACCTGCACTTCCCCAGCTCCGCCGGCGAGCCGCCCAACGTTCTCCGCGGGTTCCAGGATATTCAAGTACCCGCTCACAGCAGCGCTCAGGGCAAGATCACGCTTTCTCGCTACGACCTTAGCGTTTGGGACGCGGATGCGAAGGGGTGGAAGAAGCCCGCGGGCGAGTTCACGTTCTCGATTGGGGCGAGCAGTCGCGACTTCCGTCTGAACGGCACCGTGCCGCTTTGAGGTCGACGCAGGGTTTGCTATGGTCCAGGAGAGAAGGTTTCAGGACGAGTGAGTAATGGGGGGCACGAAGTAAACGATATTTCACTCGTATGGACCACGAACGATCATTCTGTATAGGCGTGTTGATATCATCCTACGAAGCACGGAGTTTCTTGGTATACCTAGGCCTAAGTACTAAGTAGGGGTATGTTCGCGAGTTTGAATAGGTTTGAATTCAGAGATGGAGCGCTTAATGTGGCGTTACTTAAGCGCTTCCCACGCCTGGCGGCGGCACACGAGCAGGCCGACTCCGAATATCTGCGTGTTTCTTCTCTTCGCGCATCATCGACATCCTGGACTACAACTCGAGCAGGTGTGCTCCTCGCCGATGGAGCACCGCTAGAGAATGAACGTGTACAGTGAAATACGCTCCTTCGACAGGCCGGCGATATGAGGGCCCGGCGACAAGCCTTCATCACAGACTCAGTTGCCCTACTGTGAATTCTGCACGGACGGCGGTTCCAGGTCTGAATCATCTATCCTTTCCTCCCGCCTTGCGAACTTCTGACGTTTTAAGTGTATCAAACGACCAGAAGTGCCGTCGGTGCGCGCAGTGGCTATGTGCGCGGGACAGTGACGACTGGGAAACTCGTCTGATACAGAAATGGTAGCTGCCCTGTGTCTATATGCGGCGTGACGGCATGACGTGCATGAGCGAAGGAGGAGGCTACCTGCGCGCAGAAGGCAATGTGCGGTCGGCGTTGAGTCTATTCCCAGGTGACAGATGCGACTTGTCATTGCGACACATCCTAACCCTCCCTACGAAGACCGTCAAATTCACCAGTAAGTCTTTGCGTGAGCTCCCGAATCCAGGCTAGTAACGAAACTCGCACCTTTGTAGTATAAGTTGTCAAGCAAGGCAAGCCAACGGGAGTTTTGGCCGTCTTGCCGATCGTCACTTTCGGACGTCATAGAGGCTCGGTCCGAGCCCTTACGTCGCGACAAGGGTAAATAAACATCAATGCCCATCGTGACCTGCGGCGATCTTCTGCGGAGAAGGGCCCGGATGGACGCTGGCCCCGCACGGGGCCCCGATGTATTTCCCCGGTCTGGGGTTAACCAGTGATGCGCCGATCGGAGTTCACCAACACGGTCCTGTCGCGGCCGTTGAGCTGACTGAGCGCACGCCGCAGACGTCGAAGCCGGCGGATGTTCAGACATGTTGATTTCGACCGGGGTCAAATTTATCAACGTGAGCCCTTTTCCCGGACCTCTCCCCCACGGTGAGTATCTCTCCGCAAATGTTTCGGACAGGCAACTCAAAAGATATATTCTGTTAGGCGTCTCAAACTCACCGGACATCTGAGGTAAAGCTCCAAGCATCATACGTACTTGCGCAGAAGTTACCGCGAGGATCGTGGCTGTCGCAGGCCAGCTTTGAACTTGGCAAAGAGACGGTACGGTCAGAGGACAGATTAAAAGGCCGATAGGCGAGCTGTGGCGGGCCGCTTTGTGTGCTGCCGGCGGCACAGCCCACTCGAAACCCAGGAAAAAGGGATCGAGCGAGATGGAAGAGTGTACGCATAGGCGCTCATAACGAGAGCTGCGTTCCAGAGCAGAACGCGTGCTGCCCCGCTTCCGCTTCATCCTCTCTCCGTGTTTCCCCCCTCACAGGCCTCGCACGCCGCGCAACTCGCGCTTCTGGCGACTGCAACGCGGTATATAAACCCATGGATAATCTTCCGAGTTTTTCCCGAGCCCTCTTTCCCCGCTCCTCGACGCTGCCATGGTCGTCCTCAACGCTCGCCTCTCCGCTCTCTGCGCCCTCCTCCTCTCTGCCATAGCTGATGCCCAGTCCGCCAGTGAGATTTCCTCAGCTGTGTCGGCGTCCTCTGTTGTGGCATCTTCAAGTGAGGCCGTGTCCTCCGTGCTGACCAGTGTTGCATCCTCCGCACCCGCGTCTGTATCCTCTGCCATCCCCAGCGGAGTGAGCACTGCTTCGGCGTCGGCTTACACCGTCATCTCCGAGACGTCTGTCGCCTCGGCGTCGAGCGCGGTCTCTTCTGCAGTCTCCTCCGACCCCGCCTCCGCATCTGCGTCCACCCCTGCCTCGGCGTCTACTGCTGCCACGGGCCCTCCTCTTGAATCCAGTGAGTAAACTTGAAAATTCTCTACCATTTGAATGGCGCATATATGGCGCGGAGCAATTTCCATGTTGCACACGTTTGCCCTTGTGGGCGCGCGTGATTTTCTCATCTGCGCTCGGGGGTGTGCGCTTAGTCTAAATATGGTGCCTCGCGTGTGTAACATCGCACTAACTCTGTTTGTCTTCAGCGCACCTCACGATACCCCTCTCCAAATACCCCTTTACCTCCTTCTCGGTACCTTCGGCATCCCCGATACCCGGCGTCTTCCCGTCCACCTCGCCCAAGTCTCCTCCCCCTCCGGGGTCGAGTTTGATTCCCGACTTCGGCCCAGTCTGGAAGGCTGCACATGCGCGCGCCAAGAAGCTTATTTCTGGGTGGTCGCTCGAGCAGAAGGTCGCGACCACGACCGGCGTAGGCTGGATGGGCGGCCGCTGTGTCGGCAACATTCCAGCCGTCGCAGACTGGCCCGGCCTCTGCCTCGAGGACTCGCCTCTCGGTGTGCGCGATACCGACTTCGTGACCGCGTTCCCCACTGGCCTGTCAGCTGCTGCCACATGGCAGCGCGCTCTCATTCGTGCTCGCGGTCTCGCGATGGGACAGGAATTCAAGGGCAAGGGCGCGCACGTTGCGCTCGGCCCGATGATGAACATGGGTCGGATCGCTCAGGGCGGGCGTAACTGGGAGGGCTTTGGCGCAGATCCGTTCCTATCTGGCGAGGCCGCTTATGAGACCATCCTCGGACTGCAGGCGGGTGGTGTGCAAGCGTGCGCGAAGCACTACATTAACAAGTACGTCTTATACTCTTGTTGACGTATATGCACTGACGTTTCGTTGTGTAGCGAGCAGGAGCACTTCCGTACGCAGGAGTCGTCCAACGTTGACGACCGTACAGAGCACGAGATTTACTTCCATCCCTTCCTGCGTTCGGTGCAGGCCGGCGTTGCCAGTGTCATGTGCAGCTACAGTGCGTCGACCGATCGAAGTCTGCGCTTACCAGGTTCACTGACACTGTTTAACAGACCTCATCAACGACACTTACGCGTGCGAGAACGACTACACGCTGAACGAGCTCCTGAAAAAGCAGGCCGGCTTCCAAGGCTATGTCATGTCTGACTGGGGCGCACATCACTCTACCCTCGCCGCAGTCGCAGGCTTGGACGTAAGTATCTCGCTGAAATCTGCATCAATGCGCCGTAAGCTCATCTTTCGCCGCAGATGTCCATGCCTGGAGACATCACGTCCCTCTCTGGAACCACGTGGTGGGGCGCGAACCTGACTGCGTTCGTGCAGAACGGCACGATCGCTGAGTCCCGCGTGGATGACATGGCGGAGCGCATTCTTGCGTCGTGGTATCTCCTTGACCAGGATCAGAACTACCCTGAAGGTGCGTCTATCAACGCTAAACTTCGCGACAAATGCTCAGAGAAGCTGTAGTGAGCTTCAACGCGTTCTTCATGAACGACCCCGCGACCAACGCCCACATCGATGTGCAAGCCGATCACTATAAGATCGTCCGTGAGATTGGTGCGGCTGGTAGCATTCTACTCAAGAACACAGACTCCGCGCTCCCGCTCAAGAAGCCGCGCAGCATTGCGCTCATCGGTACGCCTTTTCCTTGACTGAATCGAAGGTGTCTCGCTGAAGTTATGCCCCCGTATAGGTAACGACGCTGGCCCGAGCTCGCGTGGTCCCAACGGCTTCACCGACCGCGGCGGCGACGACGGCATCCTCGCGATGGGCTGGGGCTCTGGCTCCGCGCAGTTTCCCTACCTCATCTCGCCACTCGAGGCTATCCAGGCTCGCGCCCGCAAGGACTCGTCCGGCTCGCAAGTCTCCTGGTTCCTCAACAACTGGGACCTCGCTGGCGCCCAGGCTACCGCGCTCGATCAAGACGTCGCGCTGGTCTTTGTCAACGCGGACGCTGGCGAGGGCTACATCACAGTCGACGGAAACGAGGGCGACCGCAAGAACCTTACTCTCTGGGATAACGCTGAGGCCCTCATCGAAGCGGTCGCGTCGGTGAACCGGAATACGGTTGTCGTCGCGCACTCCGTCGGCCCCGCGATCATCGAGTCCTGGATCGAGAACCCGAACATCACTGCAGTCGTGTGGGCCGGTCTGCCCGGGCAGGAGGCCGGCAACTCGATCACCGATGTCCTTTACGGCGACGTCAACCCCTCCGGCCGCCTTCCGTATACCATCGCGAAAGACCCTGCCGACTACAGCGCACAGCTCATCACTGGTGGCACTGGAGATGACATCCTGCGCATCGACTATACCGAGGGCCTGAACATCGACTACCGCCACTTCGACGCTGTACGTCTCATTTTGGGCCCCTCATCAGACAAGGTACTCACATAGCTTCACAGAACAACATTGTCCCGCGCTTCGAGTTCGGCTTCGGGCTCTCCTACACTACCTTCTCGTACGCCGGGTTGCACATCTCGCCGATCACCCACGCGGACAGCACGTCCGCCGCGCTCGAGTCCGCCTGGGCCTCAGGCAAGGCCTCTCCCGCCGACGAGGGTGCCGTCACCGCACTCTGGCTGCACCGTCCCGCGTTCGAGGTGACCTTCACCGTCAAGAACACCGGCGCTGTCGCAGGCACCGAAATCGCGCAGCTCTACTTGCATTTCCCGAGCAGCGCGGGCGAGCCGCCGAGCGTTCTTCGAGGATTCGAGGATATCCAGGTTCCCGCGCACGGGAGCGCGCAGGGCAAGATCACGCTCTCGCGCTATGATTTGAGCGTGTGGGACGTGGACGCGAAGGGCTGGAGGAAGCCTTCGGGCGTGTTCACGTTCTCGATCGGTGCCAGCAGTCGAGACTTCCGCCTGAAGGGGACGGTTCCACTTTGAGGGAGGTGTTTGAACTAGGATAAAAGGGATTGACGGCCAGTAGTACTCATGAGTATGATTGAAATATCATAGAGTGGCTTTTGTAAACGCGACTAGTTTTCGGGCTTGTCGATCAATCGACGTCAAGCCAGCTGCTTACTGATTCTACGACGTGTTTATGCTCACCTGCATAGATTTGGTCATCGGACTTTGATCTGTCGTAAGTCCGCTTGTGCCCGGTGAACCAGCGGAGTTCCCTGGGCGGAGTCTGAATTAGAGTTCAGCGATTCCAGGAACTCGAGCGACTCCCAGTTTGTTCTCTTCCTACACCACCCTTCACTGCTTAATATTCCACTGCAACCTCAGCTCGGCACAAGCTCATTCGTGTACACTAACCTATCCCTGTAAGACATTCCCGAGCTGAAGCCGACATTCTGTGAGTCTTGCAACCATCCGCAGGTCTCCGATCGGAGCGCGCAAGTCCCACAAGTTGGAGTCCAGTTAGAATGCTGAAGTGCGCGTCTGCATCATATACGCGTCCTCGAATACTGGCTTGTTGACTGCTGCAGTGCAGTGCATGGCTGAACATAGAGAAGTGTGCATTGAGCACCCCAGTCTGACGCTCTGAAGGCCGGTTTCCAGATGTTCATCCTAGTTCTACAGCAGCTCGTTTGCCCCATGTGAGGCGGCAGTGGATGACGGCTGCCTTATGTGACTCCGCTGTCGTTGTATCTTTCTCCCACCAGTCACAGGTTTGTCGATGGCGATGAAAGATTGTTCTCGTCCATATAACATGTCTGGCGGTGGGACTCCTGTCATGCGCCCCTTCCTTCATATCGCCATGTCCTTAGTTCAAGATGAAGATACAAACAGAACGGTACGTCATATCTGTGTTGGAGCCATACGTAGAGCTGACCGCTACCACTTCCAACTCATCACACTGACAGCTCACTCAAATGCATCACGAGCTGACCGCGTACATCATTGCACTCTTTCTCGAGACGCTGCTCTTCGGCGCGTTCACGGTAACCTATACGATGGGGGCATCGTCCTTATCAACTACGATTGCCTCACGGAGGCGCTCGATACGAGCGTGGGTCCTCCTGGGCGCGAGCACGACTATGTTCGGACTAGCGCTTGCGGTACGTCAACTCTACGACCGTAGTATCAGTGAACTGAACCTCTCATATCGTAGCATCTCGCACTGAGCTTGAAGCTAACACTATTCGGCTTTGTTACAAGCGCGGGAACTATAGAGTCTGTTTACGATGTGTTGACAGGCTTTACTTTCGTTTCGCCTCTGTGGTATATCAGGTTGGGCATCTACGTCACGCAAACCTTGATTGGCGATTCTTTCATGGTGAGAACGTCTCTGGCCGCTACATTCCACAGTAATTATACAAATGAACCTTCCCCACAGATATACAGGCTTTTCCTCGTATGCAATCGCAGCCGCAAGGCCGTCGGTTTTCCCGCGATGTTGTTTCTTCTTAACCTCTGTGAGTAGTACGCGTCGTTTCCAACGCCTATATCAGCATACTGACGATGTTATTCTGTCGTTGGTACGCCTTCAGTGTGCGGTTATCTCGCATTGGCTCCGGGGCCGGGCTTTGCATTCATCCCTCTCTCATTTTTCCTCTTCTCATTCCTCTGCAACGCGGTCTGCTCCGGTACGTCGTCCGCCTCGTCGGCACACAATTCGTCTGAAGTTGCATTGTGCTGTCTAATATGCATCGCTTCTGCAACAGCTCTCATTATGCGGCACGTGTTGCGCAACATCAATCAATATACGTCGTTATCAGCGCGGCTCCAGCTATTCCGGAAAGTAGTCGAGGCCATCGTGCAATCCGCCGCCATCTATTCCACAGCGTCCTTTGCCGTGGGGATCACCCTCATCTGCAGCCCCGCTATCGGCTTCGATGCCTGCATCGGGGTGTTCTCGTCGCTCATCGTGGGTGCTCGTTGTTTCTCAACGCATTGAATCGGGAGCTCAATCTGTGGCTCTGTATAGGGCCTCGTCTTTTCTTTCTTAGTGCTGCGGCTTGCCAGGAGCGCTGTGGATGACGCGGCCCGTCTTGATCCGCAGACCCAGGACAGAGGGGCGGACGGGTGCCGCGACGCTATAAATACGTGTCGCCCTATGAGCGTCCTGCTGCACATGCCTGCTTTCCTACCGCCAACGCTCCAACGATCCTCCGTTCGATTCTCGAACGACGTGCAACTAGCGGAGAGCCTCGTCATCATCATCAAACCGGCGGAGGCGCTTCTGCGGAATGACCCCTGCTTCGACGACGTCAATGTCTCGAATCTGGAGGGCCGTCTGGGAGAGGACGGCCTCGGCGTACTAGACATGTGCGCGACGAGGTTAGCGAGGATCGCTTGACAAGGGATCCGATAGGTACGTGTTTTGTGCTCAGTGCAGTTACGAGGCTGATCACTGTCAGGTTCCCGCACGTGTACTATCCATACCGTACACAATATATATCCGTGCGCCTATGCCTATGCCGGGCGTGTCCAGAGGCCATCTCTGTGCTGGCGTATAGCCGCCCTGATGACGCACAGAACAAGTTAACATCACCGGTGAGGTGGCCTACGTATACCTCCTTCATTCATCGTGATTACATCCTAACCCCTCAACAGATCCCGTTCTCTGACTGCATGGTAACACTCGGGGTGACCTCGACCGGCGGAAAACATCCGCGTTAGCAGGACGGTCGGATATAGTGCGGTGAGTCAGAGAAATACCATTCTTGCCTTACGAACGACGGCTACGTCAGTGATCGCCGGATGTACGTCAGCGGCGCGCAACCCCCGGGCGTAGGGGCCTGTGGATGAGGCCTCCTTCAAGGGATAGTCCCTAAGGTTCTGCGGAATCCCAGCACCAACTCTGGCGGTTCTGGGAATCCGCAGAACTTCTCTGTTCATTGTGCGGCCGGCCGAGCTCTATAGCATTGCAGCGTTCGATGTGGGCGGCGGGTCCAGCACTCCGAGCGACCAGCGAACGTGGGCTTCGGCCGTCCCCCCGAGTCAGAATGTCAATTTCAGGTGCTGGGCTGGCCCGGGCCGCCGGCGCCGTATGTCGCGACAAGGGTAAACAAACACCAACTCGCACCGTGACCCCACGGGGCCCCGATCTATTTCCCCGGCCTGGGGTGGTGCGCTGATCGGCGTTCAAAAGGGCGGTCATGCCACTGCCATGATGACTGGCGCAGAGGACGACATCGGCTTCATATGTAGTTGCGCAGACGCCCGGCGAGGATCGCGGCTGCCGCAGACTACTTGCGCATCTTTTCACATCTGGCCAGGGGAGAGGGAGGTCAAGAGGACAGATCGGCTAGCCGACAGACGGACAGGGGCCGGCGGTTTGTGCCGCCGGCGGGGGCGCGCACTCGAAATGGATGAGGCGGGATGGAAGAGTGCACTCGTGCCAGGGCGCCCGTAACGAGAGCCTGGGGTCCAGAGCTCTAGAGTGCTGTCTGTCCCGCTTCATCCCTTTCCATCCCTTCACTAGGCTCTGTCTGACTCTGTCGGTGCGCGCAAGCTGGAGAGAGCTTGAGCGCAGTATATAAACCCATGGATCATCCTCCGAGCTTTCCCCGAGCAGTCCTTCCCCGCTCGTCGACGCTGCCATGGTTGTCCTCAACGCTCGCCTCTCCGCCCTCTGCGCCCTTCTCCTCGCCGCCATCGCTGATGCTCAATCATCCAGCGAAATCTCGTCGGCGGCGGCTGCGTCGTCGGCCGTATCCTCAGTCCTGACGAGCGTTGCGTCCTCTGCATCCGCGTCTGCCTCCTCTGCTATCTCTAGCGGGGTCACGAGCACCGCGTCCGCATCGGTCTCCACCATCCTCTCGGAGAGTTCCGTCGCTTCTACATCGAGCGCGGTCTCTTCCGGAACCGCCTCCGTGTCGGTCTCTGCATCTGTGTCCGCCGCTTCTTCGGCGTCCACTGCTACGACGGGACCTCCTCTTGAGTCTAGTGAGTGCTCTGTTGTCAGCATTAATGTTCTTCACTAATTACGTCTCATCAGCCCACCTCACGATACCCATCTCCAAATACCCGTTCAGCTCCTTCCCCGTGCCCTCGGCGTCCCCGATCCCGGGCGTATTCCCCTCGACTTCCCCCAAGTCGCCTCCCCCGCCTGGCTCGCGCCTCATCCCCGACTTTGCGCCAGCCTGGAAAAGTGCACACGCCCGTGCGAAGAAGCTGATCTCCGGCTGGTCGCTCGAGCAGAAGGTCGCGACCACCACCGGTACCGGTTATGGGAATGGTCTCTGTGTCGGCAACATCCCCGCCGTCGCAGACTGGCCCGGTCTGTGTCTCCAGGACGCGCCTCTCGGTGTTCGCGGTACCGACTTCGTGACCGTGTTCCCCACCGGACTTTCCGCCGCATCCACTTGGCAGCGTGCTCTCATCCGCGCCCGTGGGCTCGCGATCGGCCAGGAGTTCAAGGGTAAGGGCGTGGAGGTTGCCCTTGGCCCGATGATGAACATGGGCCGCATCGCGCAGGGCGGGCGTAACTGGGAGGGTTTCGGCGCGGACCCATTCCTGTCAGGCGAGGCTGCGTACGAAACCATCCTTGGTATGCAGGAGGGTGGCGTGCAAGCATGCGCGAAGCACTACATCAACAAGTACGTCCATGGCCTTTCCGTGCGAGATTTTACGCTGACATATTGCGATCTGCGGTGTAGCGAACAGGAACATTTCCGTATGCAAGAGTCCTCGAACGTTGACGATCGTACCGAGCACGAGATCTACTTCCATCCCTTCTTGCGCTCAGTGCAAGCGGGTGTCGCTAGTGTCATGTGCAGTTACAGTGCGTCCACCAATCTAACTCTGCGCTTACCGTGCTTACTAACACTGACTGGCAGACCTGATTAACGACACATATGCCTGCGAGAACGACTACACTCTCAACGAACTCCTCAAGAAGCAAGCCGGCTTCCAGGGCTACGTCATGACCGATTGGGGAGGACACCACTCGACCATGAGTGCGGTCGCTGGCATGGATGTGCGTCTCTCTTCCGACTCTATTTCGTGTGCCATGGTCTCACTGTATGCCTCAGATGTCTATGCCGGGTGAGATCGTGTTGGGCGACGCATCCTCGGGCTCGTGGTGGGGCGCGAACCTCACCGCGTTCGTGGAGAACGGCACGATCGCGGAGTCACGCATCAACGACATGGCGGAACGCATTGTCGCGTCGTGGTACCTCCTGGACCAGGATAAGGACTATCCTGAAGGTGCGGCCTTTCTCAGTCCATCCTATGCCACGCGCTGACTCCTGCACACAGTCAGCTTCAACGCGTTCTTCCCCAACGACCCGGCGACGAATGGCCACGTCGATGTCCAGGCCGACCACTACAAGATCGTCCGCGAGATCGGTGCTGCGGGTAGCGTGCTGCTCAAGAACACCGGTTCTGCTCTCCCGCTCAAGAAGCCCCGCAGTGTCGCCCTCATCGGTATGCTCTGTTCTGCATCTTGACATCCTTCTCGCTAACACCGCTTCCACCTACAGGCAACGACGCTGGCCCGAGCTCTCGTGGCCCGAACGGATACACCTACGCTGGTGGCGACGACGGCATCCTCGCTGTGGGCTGGGGTTCCGGCATGACGGCGTTCCCGTACCTTATCTCGCCGCTTGAGGCCATCCAGGCCCGCGTCCGCAAGGATTCATCCGGCTCGCAGGTCTCGTGGTTCCTCAACAACTGGGACCTCGCCGGCGCGCAGGCCACTGCGCTCGACCAGGAGGTCGCGCTCGTCTTCGTCAACGCAGACTCTGGCGAGGGCTTCCTTACTGTCGACGGGAACGAGGGTGACCGCAAGAACCTCACGTTGTGGCAAAATGCCGACGAGCTCATCGCCGCCGTCGCGGAGGTCAACAGAAACACCATCGTCGTGGTGCACTCCGTCGGCCCCGCGATCATCGAGCCCTGGATTGAAAACCCGAACATCACCGCGGTCGTCTGGGCTGGTGTTTCTGGACAGGAAGCCGGCAACTCGATCACCGATGTCCTTTACGGCGACGTCAACCCCTCAGGACGTCTCCCGTACACCATCGCGAAGGACCCTGCCGACTACAGCGCGCAACTCATCACTGGCGGCGAGGTCGACGACATCCTGCGCATCGACTACACCGAGGGCCTGAACATCGACTACCGCCACTTCGATGCCGTACGTCGTGCTTTGGGCTTTACTGTTGACTGCATGCTAACATAATCTTCACAGAACAACATTCAGCCACGCTTCGAGTTCGGCTTCGGTCTCTCGTACACCACCTTCTCGTATGCCAGTCTGCACATCTCGCCGATCACCCACGCGGACAGCACGTCCGCTGACCTTGAGGCCGCTTGGGCCGCAGGCAAGCCCTCTCCCGCCGACGAGGGTGCTGTCACCGCGCTCTGGCTGCACAGGCCCGCGTTCGAGGTCACCTTCACGGTCAAGAACACCGGCGCTGTCGCAGGTACCGAGATCGCGCAGCTCTACCTCCACTTCCCGAGCAGCGCGGGCGAGCCGCCCAACGTCCTTCGTGGGTTCGAGGACATCAAGGTCCCCGCACACGGCAGCGCACAGGGGAAGATCACGCTGTCGCGCTACGACCTGAGCGTGTGGGACGTGGATGCGAAGGGATGGAGGAAGCCCTCTGGCAAGATCACGTTCTCGATCGGCGCGAGCAGTCGCGACTTCCGCCTGAAGGGGACGGTCCCCCTCTAGGTCTGCTATCATATCGCGTTAATTTAGGAGAAAATGATTTGGGAAGAGTGAGGAGGAGAAGAGGGAAGACGATCCCAACGATATATTACGTATCATCACGAACGAATTTTGTAAACATAGTACCATTGCTTGTCTATCTAGTGCCGCCAGTTGTTGGCCGCGCGATTTTCGACGCATCCTCACTCAGCAGCATACGCCGGCGGGGGTAAACAATTCCTTCCCCAACGTTCCGTCTTTCTATGCTCAAACCGCTTAGACCCCCGCCCGCGCGAAGGCAATGGACGGCTTCACCGGAAGCACGAATAGTGTCCAGGTGTTTATACGGACTGGCACCCAGCTCGCCAAAGCCCATGCCTTGAGGAGGCCCGGCCAGGAGTTTATCTCAGTCTGCTAAATGTCTGGGCGGAGAAACTAGCGTAAATTGTGTAAGGATGGCTCATACGGGTATGTGTCTTCGTGCGAGCGGCGCTACAGCCCCAAAAGAGATCATCACGTTATAGCTTGCGGGCGCGTCATATTCTTTACAGTACATGACAGACACGCATAGGACACTCTTGAGCATATCATTTTCTGTGTGATGTGGTCCATACGATACAGGTAGACAATGCATGTAATTATATCTCTTCGCTTCTCGTTACGCTTTGTCGTCTTCGGCGCGCGCAGCAGGTTTCGCGCCGAAGAGGCCACGCCCGATCATCCACATCTCCGTGCGCGACTCCCACAATGGCAAGATCATACAGAATATCCCGCTCATCGCGGCCCAGATTCTGTCGCGTACCCAGACCATCTGTCAGTTCTGTACTTCGCGAATTTGCAGCGGAAAGGGTATAGCTCACATCGTGCACGCGACCCAGAAGGTGTAGAAACCCTTGCTGAACACGTAGTGCGAGAAGAACATGGGGATCGGGACTACACGCGAGCTCGGCCGTGAGCAACGAAGCGCACTGCATCAGCCGGAAGAGACGTACCGAGGACCGCGACTATAGCGGTCAGAGCGAGCGAGTACCACGCCGCGCGCCGGAATACGCGCTTCAGCTCCGTCCTGGTCACTTCTGCCTTCTCAGAGTTCGTAGGCGTTTCAGCGCGGGGCTCGGCGACTGGCACGACCTCAGTCGTGGTGGTATTCTTTGACGGCGACTTCTCCACGTCGACTTGGGAGGACGTTTCGGAGATTGAGGCCTGCGAGCTTCCGTCGTCGTACATTGCAATCGCACGCGTTCCGGCAAAGTCGTACTTCGCAGGTCCTAATGTCACATCGACGTCAGCGCGACAACACAACTCGATTGGAGACTGGTGGACTTACTTGCCAACGATACGACCACCGTGAGGACCCCGGAGAACAGCAGTCCCGTCAAACCGCTGCACACGGCGGAGTACGGCTCTGCCAGATTCGGGACGTTGATCTCCCCTGTCAAATTTACAGCTCTCGTTAATCCCGTTCACGCTTGGCATGATATAACAGCGTAACGACGTACCATAGATCTTCAGGCAACCGATCATCCACGCGAGCATTCCCAAGACTGCACCGGAAATGCAGCCTGTGAATACTCCAGCGCGGGTGAGTCCAGACCAGGTGACAGTAAGCGCGATGGGTATGACCGCAGGGCTCAGTACGACGCCTCTGAAGTAGGAGAATGAGCTATTCACAAGAACGCGGGTGATAAAACCAAGAAGAGAACGTACTGGACGTAGAACAACCAGCCAAGGTCGATGCTTGCTTTGTGAAGCTGCGAGGATAGCCGAGGATCAAATCCGCAGCCTAAAACGAAAACGCTCGACGTACGATAGTTGCCCAGCACCCGGCCCAGACTGCCCAAAAGCAGATGAAGTAGTGGGAGACGCGGACGATCTCTGTGCTCGTTGCTTTTGGGCGGAAATAAGTTCGGTACAGGCTATGCATGCCCGTTGAGTCACGCTCCGGATACTGTTGGACATGGATGAGGCCGATGACTTACTCGTACGAGCTATGAGAACCGTGTGGTGAGCAGCCTGTACCGAAATACCCTGAGCGTAGATACTCACAATAGGCTCGAGACGGCGATCAGCTCCGCGCTGACAGCAGATGTGACAGCCATACTGCGTGGTGAGCTAGTAAGCGAGAGTACAAAGAGAGACACAGAAAAGGCACTTACAAGACGACTAGTAGGATTGCGATCGCGCCCCCTCTACCCATCACGACGGCCGCGGCCGCAGGTGCGGCCAGCCCAGCGCTCGTTTGGGAGGCAGAGAGCGGGTTCGGGTAAGTTGGGAACTTTGGCTGCCGGGGAGGCATAAGCATGATAATGGGTCGAAGTCTGAAGCATGCGGCATACATTGTTCACGAGTGCACGAGCGGCGAGTCCGAGGCAGGACGCGAAGCCCCACGGTACAGCAAACCATGAGAGACCGCCTAACATCTATGCGCGTAGTCAGCAAGGGATCTACGGGGAGGCTGAGAATACGGAAGGGAAACGTACGTATGCCTTTGTTGTAGAGCGCGGCGCGCTCGCGATGGCCTGCGATGTGGTCAGAGACATCAATGTATGACGTTCTTCATTCAGCGACGTACACGTTGCCAGTATCCTGAAATACCGTTAGGTCAGTGTACTGGATGGCGACAGGCGGTGAAATGAACGAACCTTGATCACAGAATACTCCCGAGAAGCCTGGGGTCGAAGGTTGGGAACCATAGCAGGAAGACCCTGGGCAACCAAGTACGTACCGGAAAGGATCGTCGCCGCACCAAATACCAGGCCCTGGTTGGACTTCATCGTCACGTAGCTTCCATCTTGGTTGCCCACAACAGGCGTATCCTTGCCCGCTTGCACGAGCAAGTCGTACATAGCGCCAATGCTCCCCGTCTCGTTGGAGGCGCCGCTGCACATGCGTAGCCGTCAGTACAGCCTGATGAATGAGCAAGAGCGATGATTGACGCACTAGACGTTGGCGAAGAAGATGTATATGATGATGAAGAGGATCATCGTGTGCGCATAGTCGCAGATGAACGTTGCGCGCAGACCGCCGAACACGACGTACACCGCGATCCCGATAGGGAGCAGGAAGCATGCGGCAATGATGTTCATCCCTGTGAGCGCGTTCACCGTCGCCGCCCCTCCAACTGCAAACATGTCAGTTGTGTCGTTCAAGGGCGTAGTTGCAGAAGTCGCTTACGAAGGAGAGATCCGCAAACGACGAGGATGCAGAGAAACGCGTAGAACGTGAACATCAGATGTGCCCCCGTGCCGAAACGCGCCTTCACGATCTATGCACGACGGCCACTGTCAGCATATACATCTGGGTAGATTGCGATGGGATGATGACCTCAAGGAACGTGTGAGCGCCGTTCGCGTTCATCTTGACCTTGGCTGCGACCATGGCGAATATCGCGAGCTGGATCGTTCCGCCCACGCCGTACCACCTTTCTCACCAAAAGTCAACTTTGGCGGCATAGAAAATAGCTGCAGCGGACTCACCAAGGTCCACTGACGCCTACTCGCATGTTGGGTTAGTTCTGCTGATGTTGACGAGATCGAAGCGAACCTACCGAAGGTATAGGCCGCCGTGCTCGACTGCAGGAGCGTCGCGCTCCACGTCCATGCGCTGACTCTAAACCGTACTGGTGGTTAGTGAGCGACACAGCCTCCGAGCGAAGTGTCTTACATCCCACAACAGACCAAACCCGGCTACATGGATGCGTAAGACAAAGATCGATATAGCATAGATATAGATGCATAGACGGTACCTTCACACTTCTGGACGCGCTCTGAGCAGTTCGAGATGATCAGGAGGACGTGAGCATCGAGATTAGATACTAAAATGCGCCTTGACTGACCGAAAACTCTTCGGACGACGAGGGTGAGAACTTGAAGAATTTCGCTTGGAGCGCTGTAAGACACAGCATCAAGGCCGCGAAGAAGAAGCCCACGCCTATAGGATGTCAGAACCACATGCATGATGAAGCGAAATTGAAAGTGTTATCGGACTGACCGACGACGACACCATATCCGACGCTTTCACCTGCGCTAGTGTCAGATGACTACGAAAGAGAAGACAAATCGCTCTGCACGTACTGAGCAAAGGCTTGAACTCCGTCTCAGCTGCTTGCGACATCGCTGTTTGGGCAAGAACGAGAGGGAGCGCCAAAGACGTCCTCTCCACAAGATATCCATTTCTCTTATCATGGGGTCAAGTTGGAGAAGCACCCCTCACGCAATGCCTGTCCGATAAGGAAGGGAGTACGTATCTGCGGAAACCGTAGATAGAGCCTCACAAGACCTCGCGGAGTTCCGCTCCAAGCACCGTGGGACTAGTGCGATATTGAGAACGTAACTCCCAGCCCTGTTCGGTGGGACGTTGAGCAGATAGACCGCCTTCAGATGGTCCGAATTGCGGGAAAACGTTGTCCTCGGCCTGGAAGGGGATGAGGGTGCTATAACCTTCGCTGCGCTAGAAAACTGTTCGGATTGGATGATATCTTTGGAAGCGTATCTCGCCAGTATCTACAGCATGTAGGGTTTTGAGACTCCATGCAAAAACCAGCGCTAGATGTCACGCAAGCGTCAGTGACACCTCTGTACTCGTCGCTCGGAGTGCACTCACTGAACATAGCCATGTCTCAAACGTTGTTTGCTGGGCTCCGGTATTTCGTCAGAGAATATTCCCAGACTAAACGCAAGCTACACCGTCAGAAGGGAGTAGGAGCAGCTGGGTACGCTGCATGCCGGGATACATGGTGGTTGCGGTCAAGAAGGATCCGGACGCTTGTTAGGCGCTCAACTATCGGCGCCCGCCAGAAGAAGCGCCCGTGTAGCCGTCGTGGCGCTACCGTTGCTCGACAACGTACTCACTCTCCGCCCTCCGTGTTCTTATATCTGTACAGTGTACTGCTACTATCTTCATCTTGGAGGTCTTTAACGACAAAAAAACTGGGAAAATCTTGGATACTAAGAGTCCTATGCGTGTTGAAGGTGCTATGGCGTCAGTCTTGTCTGCTAGCTAGCTCTGTCGATAAAGGAACGAAGAAACACAGGTCGGATCGGTGGGGGACTGGCGAACGAGTGGTGTACTTGCGTTTAAAACAACTACATTTCCCTGTGAGTTCTTTGGACCAGTTTACATGCTATCGATGGGCATCGGTGTCGGTTCGTAGAGGTGCAATAGTCCCACTGGAGAACATAGGTGGATTAAGCAGTGATATACATGGCAGTACTTGCCATGCGTGCGCGTGTAGAACATTGTACATGATTGTGCGAGCTGTAGGATCGTCGTTGAGCGTTGCGTTTGCTGACGCTTTCAAATTTGTGGCCTAGGTGGAAACACATCTACCCGGCACGTTCACCTAGAGTGGGTGCCATGCCTCCGCTTTCCATCATGTATGCTACGTGATTATAGCGCCTCTCTGGGGATGCTTTACAAGATCATGCAACAGTCAAATATTCACGATTTCTGGGATCACTCGGTGCTGGATTACGGGCCTGGTGCATTGAGAAGCCACGCCGAAGACTTTACGAGGCAAAAACGGGCACGGCCAGGGCGATAGCGTATCGCCTTCTTCTATTCGCCAAGCGACATCGCGTGTGTAGCGGTGAGTGTCAGAGTGAGTCCGCTCATTTAGATCATATTCCGTGCCTTGAGTGCTGCTTTACCTCGACGGCAGCAGTAGGTCTGGCCCTCTCGCCTCTGCGGCGGCGATATATATTGTCACCGAAGCAAGGACCGTACGTCCGCATGCAACGTGAGCAGGGTCGCGACCAAGCATCTGTCCCGGCACCGGTGAGTACGTATGTTCAGCGTCACGCCGGCATAGGCTAATGTGGGTGCAAGGATCACGGCTGACGCAAGTTGCAGCTGCATTCATACCATGATTCACAGCGCTCGTCGCAGGAATTTGTTAGGCAGGCGCCACTAGCGTCTTCTCCTTCGGCGCAATGATTGAGGAAGCCATCCCGCGCGCCCAACACGGGCGTAGCACAGGTCTGCTCCCATAGATGCTACCCGCATCTCTCCTGCGGATGAGGGATCTCATGGTCTTGGGTTTGATCTGTGGTCAGGGGTGCTGAAGTTCTACAGCCCCTCGCTAAACTGTCAAACCCGAGGCGGGCCCGGTGTGGGAACCCGACCATAGACGTTCCTGGCCTCGATATTTGAACGAAGCCCTTCCCCACCACCCTACCAGCTGGTTCCCCGTTGTGTGTCCATTTTTTTCTGGTCATCCGCTGCGCTTTCGACGAAGCCCTAAGAACGCCGCCGCGATGGATATGGCCCCGATGGGTGCCAGCCCGGTGCGTCGTGTAATATTGACGATTGTCTATTGAATTCCTGACATCCTTGCGTAGCTCGAGAGCTTGGCCGACCTACTGCCTTCCTACACTGCGTCGGTATTCCTAGAGTGCATGCTCTTTGGCGCCTACGCCGTGACGTTCTTCATGGGGGCTTGGTCGCTTCTCCATATGAGCTACATGGGCCGGCCGTCAAGGCGCGACCTCGTAATCCTAGGTGTCAACGCGACGATGTTCGCTCTTGCACTCTCGGTAAGCAACCACATCTCGAATCGACCGTGTACCCGACGCTCACATCTATACCCACCAGCATGTTGTGCTGAGCATCGTCGTTACGCAGTACGGCACCCTCGAGAGGGTCACGGATGGGCTGTACAAGGCGTCCAACATGACGAGCCATCTGGGCGCAGCCCGCTTCTGTATTTATGTCACGCAAACGTTGATTTGCGATACGTTTATGGTGGGCATGTCATTCAGAAATCCCTCCATCGTTTCTGACTTTAGACACGCCTGCCAGATTTACCGTGCCTTCGTAATATGGGAGCGACAATGGAAGATCATCGCACTCCCCCTAATCCTTCTTATCCTTGATGCTAGTGAGTGAGACACGGACGTACTACAGTCATCGTGCGCTGACCACCCCCACTCCAGTTTCCGGCTACATCAGCACGACCCCGAAAGGCGACAACCTCACCATGATGATCCTCTTCCCATGCGCCTCCTTTCTCACGAACTCCCTGTCCACAGGCATGTCGCACGGCACCCTTCGGATATGGCTGTCCACTAACCACACGAGTCTCAAACAGCTCTCATCATGTGGCGTGTCCTGTCTGGGGGCGCTAACACAGTGCAAGTGGCGCGTTTCACGCTGTACCGCAGAGTCATCACAGCCATCGTTCAGTCCGCCGCGGTGTACTCCGTAGCGTCTATCACCCTCCTGGTCACCGTTAGCGTGAGCCCCGACTCCGCCTATGCTACGTGCCTCACGATGTTCCCGCCCTTCATCGTACGTGCCATCCTTTGCTTACCGTCCCGTCTCACCGCCTCATCGCTCGAACCCCGCACAGGGTTTGATATTCTCGCTCGTCGTCCTCCGCCTCGCGCGCCGATCATCTGCTAGCGACGCGCCCAGCGCCGCCGACTCGCGCCCACTGTGGCACGAGCGCGGGCGCAGCGCGGCGCTCCTCCCGATCACGGCGGAGGGCGCGCGCGTGTCGAACTGCTTCCAGGCGCCCGCGATACACCTCCCACCCCTGGCTGCATACGGGGGCGGCGAGGCGCAGAACCCGGGCGCGCGCGTCCTCGTCATCGAGAAAGGTTCGGACGATGGATGCGAGGGGTACAGCGTTAACGAGTCGCCGAGGTTGTCAGACACTGTACGCGGCACGAGCGCAGAGCGATCCTTGGCGGGATCATTCGAGCGAACGGACACCAAGCACGAGTCTCTCTGAGGAAAATGCGCTTTGGCTCCTGTAACGATATTGGATTCTTCACGACAGTGATGCACAGGACATTTGGATTGTGTACAAACAGATCTACCATACGACCCGGCTGCCGCTAATGTAACCGATCCGCCACCTACGTGCTAGAACCTATGTTTCGGCTTCTCGCTCGTTCCCTTCGCACCAACTCCGAATCCCATCATTCCCCTCATTTCTCCAGGCCAAAAAAGGACGGCAGCTCCCACCAGAGCTCGCGCCGGTGCATGTCTGCCCTGTCCAGCAACTGTTCCATGCACGTCTCGCACACGCCCTGCGCAGCACTCTCGATGGTGCTCGCCCACGGCTCGAGGGGCTCGTCCAGCAGTCCGTATTCGGTGACCCTGTCGTACATATCGTGTATCCGCCCCTGGGAAGTGCAGCCCTCGTCGCACCGCGGCGTCGGCGCGAAGACCTTCGCGGCAGCCGCCGCCGCCCGACGCCTCATCGCAGCGGCACCATCGAAGCACCGCTGCAGATCGGCGTCGCTGAGCGTCTCGACGGTACCGTCTTTGCGTTTCCAGCCCTCGCGTACGTTGTCCCCGAGCCGCGCGCAGTCGTAGAACGCGAGTGGGAGCATCTCTAGGGTGTCGGTCAAGCGCGCGAGGGCGACGACGCCGATGGCGTAGTCAGGCCGGAATGACGGGAGGAAATGGATGTCCTCCTGGAGGCCCTTCTTCGCCCAGCTGGAGTAGTGGGATGGGGCGTAATAGCTCTTTAGGCAGGTGAGTGCCTGGGCTTGCAGCTCGTCGGCTTGGTACTTGTGCGCGAGACGCGCAACGCCGATCGCTTCCTCCCGTGAGACCTGGACAGAGGAGCGCTCGTGGAGGTGGAAGCTGCAGGCGTGTAAGCTTTGTGGGTGGCTTTGGTTGGCCACCGTTCGTGCGTACCTGGCTTCCAAAGGGAGGATAGCTCGCAAAAAGGGGCGGAGGTCCTCGGCAGAGTCGGAGAGATGCACAACGGGGCAGGTGGCATCGGCCAGAATATCTGCATTCCCGGCGGTGAACATATCGCGGAAGACGGACGAATGGCTGGCCAGGATGCCTTTGTACACCCTGAAGCCAATTCCACTGGCAACTAGGATGATGGTACCATCGTCCAACCAGAATTTCTCGTCGCGGATAAAATCATCGATGTTTGCGCGAAGTCGCGCCTGAAACTCGGTCAGAGGAAGCGAGCCAATGTGAAGCGGGTGGGAGAAGGGACATACTGGATCATCCACAACAGCTTCGTTACCTGATGATGTAGCCATTCAGATCTCTTGTGCGTAGAATGTTGAAACACGGTGGTGGTGGATGGTCGTCTGTGTGGGTGCAGGCGATGGATTGTGGCGATCAAACTGCCAGTACTAATACTACCGTCAGCTGCGTGCCGTGCTATCGATGCGCACGCGTTCAAAACGTGAGGAGGCTTGAGGAAGGGGATCGAGGTACTTGTGACCGCCACGCCCAAGCCTCACAACCCGCATATATGGGCGCCAGCCTGTGATCAGCGGAGCTCATGGAACTCCGCCTTGTGCACGACTTCGCTAGTGAGAGAATTGCGTCCCGACTCCGGGTGGGCTTCAATTCGATGACTTTTGCCCAGATGGTACGGACCGTAACTGTCCTGGCGCAGCTCTTGGAGACACTGCAGCCATCGGCATGCTGGATCCAAAATTCTTGATAAAAGGTGGCCTACATAATTGACATGCTTAAGCTATTACATAAAACGACTCAAATATGCCGCGTCCGTTGCGTCCACTGCACCCCGAGAGCCATCGCCCAAACATCCTATGCGGCCCAGTCTGCGACCTCCAGGTTGAAGAAGGACGGAAGTAGCAGCCAGATCTTCTTCCGTTCCTCTCGCGCTCTGCCTTGATAACCGTCTTGCAAAGGGAGCACGCCCTATGTGCGCCGACATCCACAAAGCTGCCCGACCAGACGTGGAGTGGGGAAGTGAGGCAGTCGGGTTGACGGAGGACGTCAAGGTGAAGGAGGGTATGGCCGGCGGTACCAGCGCACGACGCGCCACAGCGGGGGTGGTTGGTGAACATCGCCAATGTCGCTCTGGCTGCGTGTCGCGTTAGTTCACGAGCACCGTCCAGACATCGGCGCAGGTCCTCATCGTCCAAGCGCTCCACCGAGCCGCCTCCGTGTCTCCACCCCCTCGAGCACTTTCCCGCCAAGCCGGCAGCAGTCGTAGAACGCCAAGGGTCGAATGGAGGGGGTGTCCGTCAGGCGCGCCACGTTTACGGCACCGATCCCGTAAACTGGAACGGAGGACTTTTCGAATGGTACATTGCCCTGGAGTCCTTTGCTCTCCCATGCGTCGAAGCGTGTTGTGTAGTACTCCTGGATGCATGAAAGCGCCCGGCACTGTAACTTGTCTGCCTGATACTTGTGTGCGAGGCGCGCGATTGCGAAAATGGCGGCGGTAGGGATCTTGGGATCGCATTCGGCGCGGTACAACTGGCGGTAGCAAATTCCCTGTAAGTGAATGCGCCAAGCCGCTAGTTTTTAGGACGTACATAGGCTCAGAGACAGACAAAATAGCACCCAAAAAGTGACGGAGGTCCTCCGCAGAGTCGGAGACGTGCACCACCCGGCAGTTTTCGATCGCCTCGTTCTCAGGAATCGATGAAGCAAACATATCGCGGAAGACTGGTGATTGAGCAACGAGAATTCCCTTGCAGACTTTGAAGCCGCGGCTTGTGGCGATGAGTACGATCCTTCCGTCGTCCGTCCAGCACTCCTCGTCGCAAACGAGTTCGTCTACATTGACGCACTGGGTCAGCGTGGGGACAACGTTCGGCAAGCCATCCCATGAGAGATATCCCCACAAAGACCAAGCGCGGCTCACGACGTGGCTTGTGTTGGAAACGCTCGGTGACGGGGACATGTGTAAGGGCGAGATGGTGGGAGAATGACTATCGGGATTGCGCGTCAGGCCGGCTACCGTAGTCGACAGTGGAACGTGTCATCGTTTACATCTATGGGTAATTTTTCTAAGTATGTCAGTTGAGAAACCCACATGCAATGATTGAGGCCACCCACGCAGGCTATGCGACGGGGTCGTCCCACCCATTAATCTGAATCCCAAAAATCGAAGGGAGCTGCTCCCAAATCTTCCTGCGTTCTTCTGCGATGCGACCTTCGAGCACGAGACAGCATCCTGCACCCAAACACCCTTGGGTCCAGCAGAATTCGGTCCCAGTCCGGGCCCACGATAGAATACCTGCGTCACCGCAGCCAAAGTCTCCACACGTGCGCCTAGCATGACGTGTCCTTTGAAACGCCCCTTTGCAGTGGTCGCGGCCCCGACATTGAAGTCCGGGTGTAAAGTCGTCTATATGGAACGATGCCTGTACGACCGCGCGTGATAGAGAACGTGCGCCGTCTATGCACCTTTCAAGGTCGTCTTCGCTCAGTCGTTCGACGACACCGTCCTGACGCTGCCATCCACGGATGATCGCGCCTCCCAACGTGCAGCACTCGAATAGCGCGACAGGGAGCATAGAGTGGGCACCGGTGAGCCGCGCAAGGTTGACGACTCCGATGGCGTGGTAGCACGGATTGTCGCCGAGTTTGGCGAGCTTGGCGGCTTCCCAGAAGTCTCCGAAGCAAAGACTGTAGTAGGTCCGGAGGCAGTCGAGAGCTTGGCGAAGTAACCCGTCGACTTCATACTTGTGTGCCAGACGCGCAACGGCGATTAGCTCCTCTATAGACGTCGCTTCGACTTTGTATGGTACGGATGGGGTACTATGAAGCTTGTCAGGGTCGCTCGACGAGATAATGTGAAGGCACGTACGGCACGATCGAGGGCAGAGGTATCAATGCACGCAAGAAATGTTGTATCTCGTAGGATGTGTCCGAGAGATGGACCACAGGGCAACCATCAAATGACTCCTCATCTTTAGGGCTCGATGAACACACCATCGCATGAAATACGGGAGAGCGAGATGCCAGGAGGCCTCTGTAGAGACGGAAGAGACGATTTCCCGCCGCAAGCACTAGATTACCGTCTTCGTACCAGAAGTCTTGATCCTTCACCATAGTACTGAGAAGCGACGTCGTGATACTGTATCCCGAAGGCTCTGTAGCAACGGCAATGCCCTCCGGAGATGTGCCACTGGCCATGGTGGACTCCGACAGAGCTGCTTGGGCCATGTCTCAGACGTTAGCTACAGGACGATGAAGTCATTAAAACATCAGGTCCTATGAATGTGTCCCCAGTGCACTTGCCTTGGTTTTCTGCTGAAGTATTAATTGATGTCAACCCCACCAGAGTCTCTCAAGGCCGACTTGTGGGCGCGACAGAAGGAAGCAGGCGAGACGAGTCACGCAAGTTGCAGCTTGGCTGCAGCCGGAACGTGTACAGCGAGCGTCTATTCCGGGGTCTGCCGAGATCTCCTCTCGATGCAATCTGTGAGTTGCGCACGCATCGAATGCAGCGCGGCTCTGGGCCTCTCCACGCCTCTCGACTACTTGCACGCTCTATAGGTTTCTGTCCTCCTGGTGAGCCATGAACGGGAATAGGCCGTCTAAGCGGGCACGAGACAACACAGGAGAATCATCCTCGCACACACCTGGAACCCCCGTTTCATTCGAGCGGGACGGAAAATTCTGGCTCGACGACGGAAACCTCGTTCTCGTCGCGAGGAACGTAGGCTTTCGAGTCTACCGAGGGTTACTTGCCGCCCAATCCGAGGTCTTCCGAAACATGTTTTCAGCCGGGGACTCTGCAGTTGGCAATACCTTTGACGGCTGTCCAGTCGTCCAGCTGTCGGACTCTCCAGAGTACGTTCGGTACTTGCTCGACGTGATCCTTCCCACATCCACCAGGAGGTAAGTCTGAATGTTCATTCACATGTTTGAGCTTGTGAATGAGAGCTCAGTGGAAGGGTAGGTTCTATCAAGACGAGAAGGGCCCCTATATATCCTTCGAACAAGTAGCAGCCGTGATCGGCCTCGCACACAAATACAACATCGCCGACCTCGAGAGGCAGGCTCTTTCTGTGCTCAAAAGCTGCTACTGCCATACATTTGAAACTTTTGAGTACGACGCTCGCCCAATCACTGTCGAGAAAGTCGACGCAATCGCGGCGATCGCCCTAGCTCGGCTGACCGACACGCCCACAATCCTGCCTCTCGCGCTCTATAGGTGCTGTGCGCTTCGGAGCTCAGTGCTGGACGGATGGATGGGGGAGGACGGAAAGATTGAGCACCTCTCGCCCGAGGACCTGAGGAGGTGCATAGACGGCCGCGACGCGCTTGCGCGGGAGGCGACGTCGATTCTCTTCCAAGTCTTTTACCCAATCCCGGCCGACAGGTGCCTCACTCCGTCTTCCTGTCGTAAACGATCTCCGAAGCTCCTCGCCGAGGCAGGAGCTGACCCGGGGGCCACTGATCCAGACGTCCTGGGATCCTGGCGTGGCTTCATCAAGGCGGGCGTGCTTGAGCATGGCCTCTGCATGGAGTGCGAGAAGTTGCTGGTGGAGCGCGACAAGACCGTGAGGCGAGAGGTATGGGGCCGACTTCCGCAGCTGTTTGGGTTGCAGATCGAGGGCTGGGGTACTACTTGAGTTGCCTCGCGACTCGCGAAACGAGGGTGCAGTTGTGCTAACATGCCCGTTACGAGTACTTTGATATATCATAGGCTTTAATGTGAAAGTAAAAGCAATCTCTGATCCTATTGGTTGAACAGTGACGTTCCCCGCGCATGCCGAGCACGTCTGCACCCTTCCGGCCCGATCGAAGTTTAGATGCAGTCCCGAACACAGAACGTGTCGGAGAAGGTGATTCATATCGGATGCAGCTGCGGTAGGTCGCACTGGGCTAGGCTCGTGAACCAGCCTCACGTTCGGCACTGGGCTATAAGTCGTCCGCCACCCTACGCCCACAGCTTGGACGTGTATTCCACCCGAGCCTCCCCACTTTCCAGCGATGTCCAGCACAACCCCGCCACAACCGACCCAAGACAGACCCACCAACGAGGCAGGAAACGATTCCCCCACGATATCTCGCGCTCCCGCTTGGTCAGACACGGACTCAGACCCAGGCGCGCCGCCGTTTGTCCGCGACCAGGAGTTCTGGCTTGACGACGGGACCATCATCCTCATCGCGCGCGGCATCGGGTTTCGCGTCTACCGCGGGCTCCTGGCTGCTCAGTCCCCGATCTTTCGAGACACGTTTTCTTGCGCGAGCCCGTCCAAGTCTGCGGGAGAGAGCTTTGACGGCTGCCCAGTCGTCCACCTTGCCGACTCGCCCGAGGACTTGAGGTATCTTCTACGTGTCATCCTTCCGGTAACAAAGCGAACGTATGCTACTGCGCTCCCTACGTTCTTCGTCTAAGCCCCTAACGCTTCTTTCTTCAGCTTCTTCGTCGTTAAGGATTGCATCGATACGGGAGGCTTGACGTTCGACCAGGTCTCATCCGTCATCCGTCTCGCGCACAAGTACGAGATATCCGATGTGCAGCGGCAGGCGCTCGACGTCCTGAAGATCTGGTTCCCCTCCGATTTCGATGCCTTCGACGCATGGAGAACGTCACCTCCAGAGGGTTTGAAGAAAGTACACGCTATCGCGGCCGTCAACATCGCTCGTCTCACCAATACCCCAGACATTCTCCCGCTCGCCCTCTACATTTGCGTCACATTCCGGGGCTATATTCTCGACGGATGGCGACATCAAGATGGCACGATCGAGCATCTCGACTCAGAGGACCTCCGGCGGTGCCTAAACGCCCGCGACTCGCTGTTCAAGGAGGGCAATGACATGCGCATCAATATGCTGCAAAAGAGTTTGCAAATCGTGTGCTCAAAGCCAGACAGCCCTTGTAAAACAGTCACTCGCGCCCTCTTCGCGTCTACATCCTTCCCAGCCGGGGGTGAACCAGATGGTTTTTTCGGCAGTTGGGTACCAGCAATCCAGGATCGCTTTTCCGAAAGCGAGTGTACAAAATGCGAGGTGTCGTTGGTGGACTTGGACAGGGAAGAACGGAGACGCATGTGGAATATACTACCGAAGATATTTGACGTACAACTTGGGAACTGGCCGGGCGTTGAAAAGTGTGACGACGCGGACGATTCACAGACAGCAAGTTCATAGTAGCAGTACCATACCTTTGCTCGCAATATCATGCTTACTAGTGTACCTTTTCTATAATTGTCCTCCTAATGTGAGCAGGATAGGGCCGGAAACTCGCTTTAGCATGCTTGGGCGCTTTGCTCCCGCCTCCTCGCGGTCAACCTGATTCGGTTGACCGATCCTTCCACGATCCTCCCACTCACGTTCTACAGGTACTGCGAACTTCTAAGCTTAGAATTTGACAGTTGGGCGAGGGGAGACAACAGGACTGAGCACCTCGCGGCTGAGGATCTGAGGAGGTGCACAGACGGCCGCGACACGCTTGCACCCGAGGCCACGGCATCGGTTCTCTTCCAAGTCTTTCACCCACCTCCTGTAGACGGTGGTCTGGATACGTCCTTCTGCCGCAAGAGATGTAGAGAGCTGCTCATCTAGTCAAATTCCGGGGCCCTCACAGACACTACCGATCCGAACGTTCTGGGATCTAGACGGGGCCTCATCAAACCGATGGTGTTCGAACATGCTCTTTGCAAGGGTTACGAAGGGTGTCTGCTGCAGCGCCACAGGAGCATGGGGAGGGAGGTGTATGTTTCCTTCCCGCAGCTACGAAGGCTACAGGTCGAAGGGTGGGGTGCGACTTGGCGATTGCCACACGAGTGCTTCTGTGTAGTATCGGTGTGCCGCAGCGTCGAAGGCACTAGCCCGGCGCCCAATCAAGGTGCTCAACCTAACGATCCTATCCTACTTCTTGTACCTCTCTCACACCAACATCCCGCAGCATTTATGGCCGTCCCAGTAGCAAAATGTGAGTCTGAAGCGCTGCGGTAGCTCACCCATACATAAGTACGGACGGTACCCTATCGTTGAACGTGCAGTCTACCTCTCCCCTGGCGCCGCTCCTAAGCCATGCCTACCACCACATCGCTCCATTCACCACAGCGCCAAGCTGCCGACGAGGCAACAGGCCAGGCTCCTCCCACCTGCCGTCGTTCTCGTGCTCCCGCATGTTCAGACACGGACTCCGAGTCAGACGCTGGCGCCGCACCTCCCTTCGTCCGCGATCAGGAGTTTTGGCTCGACGACGGGACCATCATCCTCGTCGCCCGCGACATCGGATTCCGCGTTTACCGCGGACTCCTCGCTGCTCAGTCCCCCATATTTCAGGACACATTCTCCTGCGCGACCCCATCCAAGTCTGCGGGAGAGAGCTTTGGCGGCTGCCCGGTCGTTCACCTTACGGACTCGCCCGAGGACTTGAGGCACCTTTTTAGTGTTCTCCTGCCAGTCACTAAACGAACGTATGTAGGCTTTTGCTTTCTTCATAATATCTCTGCGAGTCTCACTGTGTTTCTGCTGCTAGGTTCGACTGTGGCGCTCTGCCTCGCAAAGACACAGTTACGACGTTCGACCGGCTCTCATCGGTCATCCGTCTGGCACACAAGTACAACATTGTCGACGTGAAGGAGCAGGCACTCGATGTGCTGAAGACCTGGTACCCCTCCGACTTCGACGCCTTCGGTGCGTGGAGCGAGACGCCTTACGAGGAGGGCCGGAGTGTCGCAGATGCTATTGGGGCCATCAACATTGCTCGCCTTACAGATACCCCGGAGATTCTCCCCTTCGCTTTCATGTTGTGCTTTGATATGGGGGGCGATATCCTCGACGGACGGAGGCGCGAAGATGGGACGGTTGAGCATCTGGACTCGGCGGACCTCCGACGATGCCTGAAGGCCCGCACTCCGTTATCCAAGGAGGCTAATGACATGCGCGTCAATTTGCTGGAGAAGGGCATCAACATCGAGTGCTCAGGCAGCCGCTGCAAAGATGGCATTCGCACTGTCTTCACGTCTACGTCCTTCAAAACCGGAGGAGGGCCGGATGGAGTCTTGGACGATTGGGGATCATCAGTTGTCGAGCACTTCCGAGTCTCCAGGATCAGGTGTTCGGGGTGCATGGCGGGGTTACTCGCCTTGGAAAAGGAAGAGCGGAGACGCATCTGGAATATGTTGCCGACGATATTTGACGTACAGGGGAATGAACTGGGTGGCGAGGAGTCTGACGACGAGGCTGTAGGTCCACAGACGGGGGTGTAATAGTGCTAGACTCCTGATGCTTACTGTATATATGCCAACCTCTCCTCCTCGCGCGATGAGCAAAAACGAGCATAACGAATGACAACTGTGGTATAATGACACGGTGAATATTGTGCGAGCAACGATTTGAGTGAATCTCTGCGTGCCTGAAGCCGATTCGATCTGTCAAACAGGAGTCATCGGTGCCTGCCGAAGCGATCCCCCGATCGGCTCCGATCGAAACCCGTTTAAGCATACTCAGGCTCGCAGCAGGCGCGACTTGTTCTGCCCCCTCATCTCGAGTCGGTGCCACACCCAATATACACCCATCTTTGTCTGTACATCTCTTTACATGGAAACTCATACCCGGAAACGCGCTCGAAACAACTCGGTCGGCTCTGACAATGGAGACTCGAGTGGCGCGTCCGCCCATACCTCCACGCAAGACCCGCAGTTCTGGTTCGAAGACGGGAACATCATCCTTGTCACTCCGCATGTTTCCTTCAAGGTTTACCGCGGACTTCTCGCGGAGCACTCCGCCGTCTTTCACAGCATGTTCGACATCGCACAAGGCGCTCAGTCGGCGGCGGAGCAAGTCAACGGCTGTCCTGTTGTGGAGCTGGACGACTCGCCCGACGACCTGCGCGAACTCTTCCGCCTCATATTCCCTCTTAAAGCCAGTCCAAAGTACGCCTATAGAAACATAATATTCTCTTCGCAACACGTTCACTGACATCCGCAGGCTTAAGAGAGGCGATGTCGACATCGACACCCTATCTGCAGTCATTCGCTTGGACCACAAGTACGAGCTCACCGCTCTGTGCGAGGAGGCCCTCGGCTATCTCACATCCTACTACACTACCGATTTCGACACGTGGACCAGCAAATGGAACACCAGTGGTTGGCAGCCCCAGCCAGTCCATGCGATCGGTGCGATCGCTCTCGCTCGACTCACCAACATCCCGTCGATCCTCCCCACGGCGTTCTACACCTGCTGCACCCTCAGCCCCCACGACCTCGTGCGCGGATACACAAGCAAGTACGGCGTCCAGCACAGACTCGACGACGCGGACCTGGAGCGGTGCCTGCAGATGCGGGACGCGCTCACGCACTTCAACGCCAGGCTCGCCGTGACCCTCCTCTGCGGCAGCACCTCCCCGCGATGCCCTTACGCAGGAGCCCCTGCTCGGTTTAGGGTATGCGCGCGCACCTTGACCGCGGTGATGGAGCGATCCGCGGTCGTCGGCGCGGTTCCGCACGCCTTGGCGGACACGCGCGTCTTGGACACCTGGCTGGATAACATTGCAGGCTTCGATCTCGGCGACGCTGGCATGGCGCAGATGCAGGCGGCCGTTGGTGGATCCGGGTTGTGCCAGTTTTGCAGGGCTATTGTCGAGGAGAAAGACATGGAGCTCCGACGGGAGGCCTGGGCTTACCTCCCCACCGCCTTGGGCATTCCCGTCGAGAACTGGGGTGCGAGCGTCTCGGCGTCATAAAGGGTCTAGTTTTTCCCAATGTGTAAGTCCTTCCTTCGCAGCTCATGCGATCAATGCTGATTTGTGCATCTTGTCTGACTATCAAGAAGACGAGCAATATAGCCGCGGAGTGACATTATACATCAATATGAGAAGGAAGTAGTATACGCGAAAAGCATGCGAACAAGTTTCAAATTTCACTCCTCACTCCCCCACCCTTCAATCTCCAGCCCGAAAAGCTGCGGCAGGCGTTTCCACACATTCTCCCTCTCTTTTCTGTCACGTTCGATGGCCAACTTCTCGCAGAGCGCGCAAATAAAGTACCGATGTGTCGCCTCCTGGATGACGCCCTCCCGACTACTAAGTATAACGTAAGAACCTGCATCGTCGCCGATTGCCACCTCTTGCATCACACCCGAAAAGCTCTCGCAGCAATCCAAGGGGAATTCGCACGCGTCCGAGGCCGTGCTGACGAAGACCTTGGGGAGCAGCCGCATGGCCTCGCGCGCCAGCGCGTCACGGCCGTCCAGGCAGTGCTTCAGGTCTTCCGGGCTAAGGTGCTCGACAGTTCCATCCTCGCGCTCCCAGCCGTAGACGATGTCCCCGCGCAGGCCGCAGCACGCATACAGCGCGTACGGCAGGATTTCCAGTCTGTTTGCAAGGCGGGCGTAGTTGACAGCGCCGATCGCGTGGACGTTGTCGAACGAGACTTGGCTGTGGAACCCCGCGCTCTCGTGTTCGTCGAAGCTGTCGGTGTAGTATGCCTTGAGCGCGGAAAACGCCTGGCCCTCGAGGTCCGCGATGTTGTACTTGTGCGCAAGGCGGACGATGGCGGAGACCTGGTTGAACGATACGTCCACCTGATTTTCATCGTCCGGGAAGAACCTGAATCCGGGTGCCTGTCAGTCTCTGTACGGAAATGGAGAATACGCGACGACTCCTTACATTCTGCGGGTAGTGGGGAGGATGACGCGCAGCAGGCGCCGCAGATCCTCAGGCGAGTCCGACATGTAGACGACGGGGCAGCCGTCGTGGCACTCGCCGGTACTGGGGCTCGACGACGCGAACATGTCGCGGAAGACCTCTGACTGGGCCGCGAGGAGGCCACGATAGATGCGGAAGCCTGTGTTGCGCGCGATGAGGACGAGGTTGCCGTCGTCGAGCCAGAACTCAGCGTCGCGCTCGAACTGGACGCCAGCGATGGAGGATGTCGACGGCCCTGCGATTGGGGCAGCAGGACCATCGGAGGTGGTGTCGTCATCCTTGCGCTTCCGCTTCGTTGAACGCGCGCTGCTCGCTCTCGACATGGTTTTTGTCGTTTGAAGGTCGTGTCCTATTCAGAAGATGCGCCGTTCTAGGCGAGGCTGTGAGCAGAGTATATGCGAGCTCAATTGATGTGGAGCAACGTTATTAAAATGTTGCTTACATAGTCTGAGGATGTCACTCCACGGGCTATCCGTCCACGGGAGGTACGAGGAAAGACGAGAGCAGTGTTTAGGCGCTTAAGACACTCGAAGTTTCGTATGGGGGCCCGATTCGGCCAGATCGCATCTGGTGCTTTTTGCGGAAAGTGCCGACGAAGAGAATTGCCTTTAAGGCCGTTGACTTCGGCTCTTTCGTGACGTCTCTTGCCACCTCTCACTGGTGTAATTGGTATGAGAGTACTTGAAGGTCTGACTGAGCTACACTGGTCTCGGATGATCGTCCCCCAACGTCGCTGGTTAGTCAAGCGCGATCTCCGGCCAGCACCGTTTTCCACGACTCGGACTTGGGAGTCGGGACTCGGGACACAAAACTGGGGCTCGATGATAGCAACACCATCCTCATCTTACGGCGTACTGAGTCTCGCATAACGCGGCCTGCTCGTGGCGCAACCCGACTTCTTCCAGGGTGTGTGCACGTCGTCTACTAGCCCCTCCGCTGGCGAGAGCATCGACGGCTGCCCCGTTGTCCGTCTCTCAGAAATTCGGAAGGGACTCGTCACTTGTGTGTACCTGGTGGCAGCAATGTAAAACGCGGGGCTGAGATGGCAGGCGAGTAGGGATACTTTATAAGATAGTGCGAGTCCTCCGGTGCGGAATATGATCCACTCGTGCAGAACAACAGCACTATGTAACGTCATGTTAGGAAAGCCCTATAACGAATTTTGCACGTCCCATTAATTGAGTGTTACTGCTATGTAATATGGACGCACTCACCGGTCATTAGGCCGTTATGAACCAGCATCCCAGCCTTCGATAGTGACGCCCACAGCATCCGGTAGGAGGCCCCAAATTTGGTGCCGTAGATCTATATCGCGCGTCTCGATGTTGCTCTTGCAATGGCGACACAGCCCAGGAGGAGTAAGATTGTCCTTCGGGGGCTTGTACTCGGCGACGTTTTTGAGCCAGCTGTCAAGTGCACGAAGAGACGACACCAAGTGAGGAAGATTGGAGAGCCCCGATTGATCCAGAACACCCCTGAGATATATGGCGCAAGCCGATGCGGGGTCTGATCCATAGATACAATCCTTCGACTGAGTTCTGAAGAGGCGAAACGCGGAGTGTATGTTGTAGTACGCGAACGTGTCCCGCAGCCCCAGGTACAGCTCGACGTCGTTCTCGGAAAGCTTCTCGAAACTGCCTTCCTTGCGCGGACGCCCTCGGAGCACTTGGGATGCTTTCAAAGTGCAAAGCTCGTAGAAGGCGGTGGGAAGGATCGATGCGGTGTGCGTCAAGCGCGCAATGGCGATGGCGCTTATAGCGTCGAGGGGCTGAGGCTTCCATTGGAGCGCATGTGCACCATTCGCCCAGCTCCTGAAGCGTGACGTATAGTACGTCGTCAGAAACCCCACGGCTTTCGGCTGCAGCGCAGGGAGTTCATACTTGTGATCGAGGCGTATGACCGCAGAGAGCATGTCCATGTCGACGGTGCCCCTATCTAGGCTGAACGAGCGTGAGGGGAGTGCATTATAGAGAAAAACTGCAATCAACTCACCTGACGTTGGAGGTCAAGGGGTATATGATCCGGAATAGCTCCCGCAGATCGTCTGGAGAGTCGTCGAGAGGAACTACCGGGCAGCCGTCAGCTTGCTCTCCCGCGGCGTGCGCGCCTTGTGCCACAACAAACATCCCGCGGAATACGGCGGAGTGCTCGGCGAGTAGGCCTTTGTACACTTTGAAGCCGACGTTGCGCGCCGAGAGTATGATGTTCCCATCCTCAAACCAGTACTTTTCATCCCGAGTGAAGAACTGTTGGGACTCAGGCTGTAGCTGAGACGGCGGTCGGACGGGGGCGATGCCATTGTCGGAAGCGATGTCTGCCCGAGAATCGTCAGGATCGAGCCTCGCCCGCTTGAGCAACTGCGGCTGTTCTTCCATCTAAGAAGGTGTGATAGTTCTGAGGGCGGGACAGAGTGGAGGAGAGAGAGGTGGAGTACTTAGCAGTTCAGTCACGGAGGACCGGCAGAAGCCGGCAGATTCCGATCCTCCCTATAAGTCGGCAACTGCCGGGAGAGCTGTGTTTGGGCGCGTAATGACCACTGGCTCCGTCGGGCGCTTCAATTCTGAATCCGCACGCCGCACGCGTGCAAACCGCCACGCTCAAACCTGTTCTTGTACCATCATCTGCTCGCCATCGATATCAGACTGAAATTTCTTGCGCACAAACACTCGCAACATCTTCAGTCATCCATTAGACGAAGTGCTATGGCGCCAACGAGCACGAGCAAGATAGTTTCAGGTAAGTGAGGTCGCGATCCGATGGCACTGGCTGGACGCTACATCCACCGCGACCCTACCTCCTTTCGTTTTGAGCAACGGATTGGAAGCATTTTGACACGTTCTACATGTCTGAGACAATCTTAACGGGGAATGGACATGATCGTACTGATCACTATATACAGACCAACTGGCCCGCACTCCGCCAGCAGTCCCGGCGCGTGCGGTCTCCGAAGAAATACACAGTTCTAGTATCACCAAGGACTCCGAGTTCTGGGTCGAGGACGGCACCATTGTGCTTGTCTCGCAGAACGTCGGCTTTCGTGTCTACAAGCAAGAACTGGCCGAACGCTCGCCACTTTTCTCTGATCTTCTCTCGATCCCTCAGCCCGCCCCCGCGGGTTTTGAAGAAACGAGCGACTGCCCCGTCGTCTCTCTCACTGATCCCCCAGATCAGTTGAGACATTTATTTCGGGCGCTGTTCTCGTCCGGCGGACATGTAACGTGAGTCGCGATTTGCTCTGCTCCCGCGAGCACCCATTCCCTGCGCGCATGCTCAGATATCACACAGATCCAACATGCAAGATGGGACTGTAACGATGGACGTCATAGCTGCCATCGTTCGCCTCTCCCACAAGTACCAGATTGAAAGCCTCCTCGCAGAAGGGCTGTCAATCCTCACCGAGTTCTATACCGCCAACTTCAAAGACTGGATAAAGACGGACCGCCCCACGCGTCTACAAGCGTCCGCTCTCGATGCCATCACTGCCATCGATCTGGGCCATCTCACCAATACGCCCTCCATCCTTCCGTTGGCATACCTTTATGCCAGCGATGCTGGATTCCTGGCGCCGAGAGATGGTCGCGTCGACGCAGTGCTCGCGCGTGCATTCCTGGACAGGGGTGACTATGCACGCATCGCCAGCGGAAGGGCGGCCTTCGTGAAGGCCAGCAGCCAGGCCCTCGTCCGGATTGTTAGACCTGTCAATAACTGCAACGACCATGAGATCTGCGGAAACAACATCACCGTTCCGGCCTCCCACCTAGACGACCTCTTGGAACGACTCTTCTCGCAACCGTGCAAGATCCATTCGTGGGCTGACGAATTCAAAGATTCGCCCGAGGAGTCAGCCCGCGTCGTTATGGACGATAATTCCGATGAAGGTTCTGACGAATTTTCGGACGAAGATCAAGATGAAGCTCGGGACGATGTTGCGGACAAAGTCCCAAACGAAACGTCAGGCAACGGTTCCGACAACGATTCGGAGACAGGTTGGGAGGATGTCTCGGATGATTCGTACGAGGGATGGTCTGTATGCAAGGAGTGTCGGGAGATGGTCATCGAACGGGAACTTGAAGAGCGCAAACGTCTTTGGGAGAAATTGCCGGGTATGTTCTCGGTCCACGTAGACAGCTGGTCGGCGAACAAGTCCTAAGCTCGTAAGCACCCGCGCGACGAAGTCTACCTGTTGACTCAACCCTCGTTGCAGCTTCCCGTGATCTCTCTATTTTCGCCCATCGTCGGGTTTCAACACCCTCCAGGTACGCGCCGTCTCGTGTGCCCTCCTTCCCTCTACCGAGCCTCATAGTCCAACCTAATACGTTTGCTAGTTCATGTCGTCCTCGTTTTGCGAGGTAGACATCCGAACCATACATCTATGGTACCTCTCAAATACCCTCGTTGTCAGTGTACAATCACTGCGCGTCTTCTACTAGTAGGCCCTGCATCCCACGTTCGCGCCGTCACTCTGCACATTCTTTAGCCTCTCAGTATGCCCGCTGTCCTCATCTCGGTTCTGCATATCTATGCGTCTCACAATACGGCGGCGTACCCGTCGGCAACTCCGCTCTTCTTTTGCGACGCCCAAGAATGAACACAAGCTGTTGTGGTTCTCGTCTACATCTAGATCAGAAACGTGCAAAACAAACACGGGAAAACCTACCGTCGTCCGTAACACCCCCCCCTGCTCGCTCACATTTACGACATTGGACCGAGTTGTGACGGTCGAATAAGTACCTGACGACCTTTACGTGTGCGAAGACGGCGCGTCCTATGTGGCGTGGGTGTGGTGCATATCTTCCGCCCTTCGCGAACGAGTCTAGCGATAGACAAGTCTGTTCGCGGCCTTTGCGATTACCGCCTTTCCGATGAAGAGCGCGACAGCGCATACCCCGGCGTAGGCCTTGCGCTTGCACCCACTGCTCAACGCACCTGCTCATAACATGGGGCGTTCGTGCGCGAAGATCGCGCGGACGTCAAAACATGATGAACTCCGAGACGAAGAGGGACGGATTCCACTTACCTGCGAAGCGTCAACGTCTCTGTGCGAGGAGGGCGACCTGATGTGGCAGTGCTGGAGCCTTGCCTGCAAGTCGGGCACTCGGGGTGCGTGCTCCACCCCTTCACTCCGTACCACCATCTCCTTAACATCCGCCCGCATACACTCACCTATCTCACTCACTACACTCGATTCCACCTCAAAACGCTTCCACTTTTGACATAAGCTGAAGCCCAATCCTTAAGGTGAGTATGTGTTCCACCGTTCTGCACTCGGACTGTACTCTGTCACAGTCCCTATTGTGGGTGCCGGCTTTCCACTCCGAGTCCCCAATGTGGGTGAAGTAGCACTTCCCTGGATTGCGACACGAACATCGCGCATCTAGCATTGTCTAACTGTATTTTTCTTCTCTCAGTAGGCATGTCGGTGTCAGCTGCGGCGTCCGCGGCAGATATCAGTATCGCCAGCGCAGGAGCTTGTCAAGATGTTCAAAGTCCCCACAATGTCAAACAGGAAGCCGACACGGAAACAGTGACTCTACTAGATCAGTCAGGCCTCAGTCTTGCTATTCTCCCGGACGCGGAATTCTGGTTCGAGGATGGCAGCATCGTGATCGTATCCCGCCTGGGCGATGTCGGCTTTCGGGTCTACAAGCGGCTGCTGGCCGAACACTCCCCGATTTTTAGGGACATCTTCTCCTTGCCGCAACCCAACCAGCCTGCGGTAGAGTCCTCATGGGGGTGCCCCGTCGTTGTCGTAGACGAATCTCCTGAGCAGTTAAGGCATCTGTTCCGCGTCATCTTCCCTATCAACGGCAACATCAAGTCAGTTTATGATTTCATCGAAAATCGCTTTCGCCACACGCTCACGACGTTCCTAGCTTCGGAAAAAATCAGCGCAGCGTCTCCATGGACGCTCTCGCCGCCGTCATCCAACTTTCTCACAAGTACGAAATCGATCAACTCCTGGCCCAGGCGTTGTCTATCCTGACAGAATATTACACCGAAGTGTTCGAGGACTGGCTTAATCCGGATAGGGAAACGTGCCTGATGGTCAACGATCTCGGGGACTCCATCAGCGCCATCGGCCTCGCGCGCCTCACCGGGACGTCTTCTGTCCTCCCCCTCGCATATTTTCACGCCGGTCGGATCGAAACAAAAGAGCTGGATGAATATATGCGCCAAAGTGTCTGCGCTAATCATCTCATGGAATGCGACTACTACCGCATTCTCGACGGCAAGTTCGCTGTCATCAAAGCTGGAAGCCAAGCTCTCGCAAGGATCTTCAAGCCCGACGTCGAGGACTCATGCGAACAGATTGACGACGAGTGTATCGAGGCGCTCAAGGCGAAGGCTTGCGTCTTAGACGAGCTTCTGGAGAAACTCTACGTGCACCCGACGCAGATTCAGACTTGGGCGGATGCGTTCGACGACGCCGAGTTCGAGGATGGCTCCGAGATTTGCCCACCTTGTAGAGCAATGGTCGCCGCCCGTGAGCTCGAAGAGCGCAAGACATTCTGGGAAGCGCTTCCTGGCATCTTTGGATTGTCCTTGGACGACTGGTCGGCGGAATAGTGGTCTCGGGGTCCACTGGCACGCCGTTGCTCCTCGTAAGACGCTCCCCGCTTATTGCAAGCACAGCCGTCGTTAAGCTGATTTTATCCCACAGACAATCCATTTGATGCTCAAACCATCATTCCGGGGCTCAAGTGTACATCGTTGTGGCCAACAGTTCAGGTAGGCTACCTCGCTATAGCAGCCTCCGTATTAGCCACCTTAGATCTGTGATTTACAGGAAACCCTACGACCACTTTCTTTGGGGATCATGATGTCCCTCACTTCGGCTCCCAATGCGTCCCAAAGAACGACACGAACATCATATTTCTCTCTAGTTGCGTATTTCCTGCCCGCCGCCCCGCGCACTCCCGCCGGGCTTGACCCAAGCTGCAAGCCCCGCCGGATCCACCGTATCTTTATTCCCTTGCCACGTCACTTCTCTCCAGAACCTTGTGTATCATATCATTCCTCTTCTGTATCCGTAAACACCCGTCATGGTGTCGTAGCATGCGAAGTACTCACGATCCATGCCTACCGAAACGGGTCCTTCCCGGTGGCGATGCCTGGCGTATAATAAGCGCTCGAGTCGTCAGATTCGGAGCACAGTGGGTCAGGTTGTTCCTTCTCCACATCCATCCCAACACGCGTGCACGGTGCTGTCTGTGTATTAATCGGGTACGCACAGGCTCCCTAGTAAAGCATGCAAACATCTGATGAGGCTGCTATGACCACAGGAACTTACAGTTTCCAATGTACCGCCGCACAGGACTCGGATTGCCACTGGCGTACACCGCCGCCCGCCGCCCACCTGTTGACAACCTAGACGGAAGGGCGCGCAAGCGACGCCGAGCCACAAGCGACCCCAACTTTCACGCTTGGAATCGTCGTGTCCAAGTTTCAGAACCCGCGCCTCCCCCGGCCATCGTCCACGACCCCGAGTTCTGGTTCGAGGATGGCAGCGTGGTGCTCGTGTCGCTCAACACCGGCTTCCGTGTCTACAAAAGATTGCTGTTGGAGCACTCCCCGTTCTTCCGTGACCTCTTCCAGATACCCCAGCCGGAGAACGCCCCCACAGTCGAGGGCACTCCGTGCGTGGTCGTCAGCGACTCGCCGGAGCAGGTCAGACATCTCCTCCGGGTGCTGTTTCCGACCAACGGGCACCTAACGTGCGTCATTCGGCGCTTGGACTTCGCACATTCTGACGTCTTCCGTACAGGTTTGCCAAACGCGAAGAACCATACTCGATGGACGCAGTCGCCGCCATCGTCCGCTTCTCCCACAAGTACCAGATCGACCACCTCCTCGCGCAGGGCCTCGCGCTCCTCATGGAGCAGTACACGGACGATTTCGAGACGTGGAATACGCCTGACCGCACGCTGCCTATCGCCGCCCGCGATGTCGACGCGATTACCGCGATCAACATCGCGCGACTCACGAACACCCCGTCGTTGCTCCCGCTCGCATGTCTCGCGGCCAGCAGGGCGGGCACGGGGATGCTGCGGGGGTGCGTGCGCGACGGGCGCGTTGTCGAACGGCTCGCGTTCCCGGACATCGAGCGCGTCCTAAACGGGCGCGCGGCGTGGTGCGAGGCGAGCAGCAAAGCAATCGCGCGCGTGTTTGCGCCGGACGACGTGAGCGTAGGTTGCCCTGAAAGGCGGCGGTGCATGAGGATACTCGCTTCGATGGCGGGCGCGCTGGACAACATTCTGGATAAGATGTACAAGAGTACGATGGTGTACGTGTGGGCGAGCGAGTTCGATGAGGAGGACGAAGACACGGGGTGCAAGCTGTGCGACTCTTGTCGTGATATGGTCGATGCGCGCGAGCTCGAAGAGCGCAAGAGGCTGTGGAATGAGCTTCCCGCTATGTTTAACCTCACTGTGGAGGGATGGTCGGCACCGCTATAGCGGTGATGATCGCGTAGGTTGGACTCATCAGTATACCGACTTCTACTGAAGTAACCGTGCGCTAAAACGCAAACCCAGACGGGATAGCGCATTTCTAAACACTCCATCTACCTTGTGTACTCCATACATCATCTTATAATGCTGCTACGTAACATCGTGTTCACTCATGATACATACACTAGTACTGATATCTTCTTTGCGACCTCATAGTGACAACCTCTGCTACCAAATAAGTTCTGTAGCTTCACGACCAATAATACATATTATATCGTCATTGTACACACAGATTCGGTTGTCGAAGGACATCGACTTGCGGCTCGACTAGTCGTCAAGCTCATCTTCCTCGTCGCTCTCATCGTCCGCCTGGGATCCCTTCCGCCCACCACCCATCAAGTCCTGCTCAACCATCCCGACGACAGCATCGACCGCCGCGCGCGACATCTTCGGCATCGCGCCCGGACGCAAGAGCGGATGATGCTTCGGGTCCAGCTCCTCAACTTCGTCGTCGTCTTCCGCCTCGTCTCCGGTAACGTCGTCGCTCGCGTTCCCCTCTTCGTCTTCGTCGTCATCTCCTCCCTCCCCGCCCTCGCGCTGTCCTTCCGCACTGGCGTCGCTGCCGGACTCCGACTCGTCCCCGCTACTCTCGTCGTCTGAAGTGCCCATGGTAAAGTCCGAGTCTTCCTCGTCCTCCGTGTCCTCCGCACGCGGGTCCTCCGCCTTCGCCTTCCCTTTGCCCTTCGGATCCGCCGCCACCTGAGACGCCCCGTTACGGTGTCCCGCGCCCCCCTCGGAGTCCGCCGGACGACCAAAGCGATGTCGGTGCGCCTTCACCCAGCGTCCGATGGGCTCCTGCTCCTTCCCATCCACCATCCCGAAGTCGATATCCTCGCCCTCCTCCGCGCCCTCCTCCTCGTCGCTCGCCTCCGCACCCGCCTTGCGTTTCGTTGCCGCCCCTTGGCCTGCGCGCCGCCGCAGGATGACCGAGCACGTGCGGCCCGTCGCGCTGAGTGTGCGCACGCCCTCATACGCGTGCTCGTTCTTGCCCGCGGACGCGAGGTGCTCGAGCGCGAAGAACTCGCACGGCTTGCCGTCCCACAGGACACCCTCGTCGAGGAACCACAGTGTGCCCTGCTTCGCGCCGCGGTACGCCTCCACCCCGGCGACGCCATCTCCCGACTGTGTGATTGCGGCGCGGAATACGGATGTGGACGGCTCGAGCGTCTGGATGGGTATGTGGGCGAGGAACGCGCGCAGGGCGGGCAGGGTCGCGCTTCCCTTGGGGTATGTGTCGGTCTTAGGAGACCCATCGGCTCCATAAGTCGTTGTGGTGAAGGGGGCGGTGAGGGTAGCATCGAGTCCGAACACGAGCTGGGGGGCTGCGCTCTCTTTTGCAGCGTCGAAGGCCTTGCCTGTCGGTGTGGGGGTATCTGTAGCCAGGAGCACGACGGTCCAGTGGGGTTTGCTCTTTCCGCGCGTGGAGAGGAGGAACACGCGCTGAAGCGCGTCGAGGGGTATAGGCGCATGCTCTTCTTTTTGTGTGGAGGGATTTGTGAGGCGGATGGAGGACCGGTGCACGGAAATGTTGACTTTCTTGCGGATGGGCGCGGAAACGGACAGCGCGTGGAGCGTGAAGGCGGGAGGATCGTTCTCGAGAGACTCGCTATGCGGCCTGGGTTTCTTCGCCGACGACGCAGGCTCGTCTTCTCTCGCGCGTTTGTGAGATATAGCAGGCTCACCACGCTTGAGCTCGCTTATGATTTCGGCGGCGCGAGACCGCAGCCCCTCCCAGCCCGGTAGAAGGTCATTCTCTGGCGCTGATGCGCCCACAGCTAGTCGCAAAATGGCGTCCACGATGGACTTCACGTCGGGGACCAGGGCACGGTCGAGCTGACTTCGGACGTCGGCCGGGAGAAGTGGTCGCAGTGAATCCAAGTATATTGACATTCTAGATCAATGGGTCAAGCCTCAAGACTTCTCCAGGCGTCGTGCGACCCTACAGCGCGTGTGGTGGGGATGGGGGAGAGAGAACAAGGTGAGATGTGGGCCCGTGGACGCGCGTGTGTGGCATGTGTGACAGCGTGACGTCTAGTTTTGGGCAGAATACAGTCACGTCACCCAGTACGCCACCCAGAATTCCTCTCGCCAGTCTCCCTGTCTCCCCTCCTCCTTCTCGTCACTGAGTCGGCTGTTCTTGCGCTCCGACCTCCTGGATATCGGTATATACCGCTCACATCCTCTTATGTCAACGGACTCTGGAACATCTGTGCCTCTGGATAACTTGGAAACTCGCCACGCAACCTGATTGTGCCCCGGGTCGCAAGCACGCCACAACTCCTTCCTAGTCTATTTGTTCGGCTGGTATGGCCGAATCTACGGATGCGACGACAAATTCTCTTGCGGGTTTATCTGTATGTACCCTGTGACATCTGTGGACGCCAGTAAACCCTTGATCTCAGTGATATACCTCTAGGTCTCCAATGCAGTGGACGCTTCGCGACCTGATGCATTCCCTGGTGTGGTGCGCCACCAGGAGTACTGGTTCGACGATGGAAGTGTTGTCGTCATCGCCCAGGACACGGCATACAAGATCCACAAGAGTATGCTTGCTAGACACTCCGAAGTCTTCAACGGCCTCTTTTCCGTGCCGCAGACATCCGCCGATGATCACCTTGATGGGTGCCCCGTCGTCCCCGTCCCGGATTCCTCCGCGGACTTCAGCAACCTGCTGAAAGCGTTGTACGACACGTCCAGGTGAGCTCAGAACTTGCATGATACTTTGTGTGAAGGATATATCCGGGTACGACGTTATATCATATTCTGCGTCTATTTTGTGGGTGATGCGCTTCCCCATACCCAGTAACCTGAACAGATCCCTGCTAGTAGCATGCACTCAGGCCGCGCAGGGTTATATTGGTATCGCCGTCGACGTTACGCACTCCGCAAGTTGAATTCATACCGAAGGAAACATCACTGAAACGTCGCGCTGTAGAGACTCCTCGCTTTTTCAACTCGATAGAAGGTTGTCTTTTTCTGTCGTAGCTGGTCTCTACGAACTAGCGCACAAGTACCAGATCGACCACCTCATGGAACAGATGCTCGTCCGCCTCAAATCGTGCTTCACCGACAACCTCAGAGAGTGGGACGCGCTCGATCACGTCACTACCGGGCACGGTCAGCGCTACACCGTCGTCCGCAGCCCCTCACTCGAAGTCCTTTCGAGCACGGACGCGATCCGCGCGATCAACCTCGCCCGCCGCACGGGCGCGCTCACCATGCTCCCCGCCGCCATCTACCTCGCGAGCTTCCACCACGCTGACGTGCTCCTCACCGGGATCGCGCGCCCAGACGGCACGCTCGACACGCTGTCCCGCGAGGACCTCGTGCGCTGCCTCGACGCGCGCGTGCTCTTCGCGCACTGGACGTACACGAAGCTCGCGTGGATCACGACCGGGCGCGTCACGACCGGGTGCAAGACGCCCGCGGCGTGCGCGGACGCGCTCACCGCGCTCTCGATGAAGATCAAGCAGGGCTTCTCGAAGCCGAAGGCGGCGTACTTTGCGCTCGACCCGTTTGCGGAGGTCGTGAAGGAGCTCACGAAGGAGTACGGGGTGTGCAAGAAGTGCGGGACGGCGATGCGGGCGCGCGCAGTCGAGGAGCGGCGCGTTATGTGGCGCAATCTGCCACAGGACCTTGGCCTCGACCTCGAGGATTGGGGGAAGTCGTGACGTTTTGTGAGTAGAGACTCTTGCTGCAGCCTTCTCTCAATCGGCCTGATGAAGAATCGCTGTATGCGACATAGATGAGACGTAGCGTTCTAGGGATACCGACTTTTTACCACGATGAATCAAACGTTGTGCACTGCTCACATCCCCGCACTTTCTAGCGCATATGTTAGGATCATAATGATCATGATAACATGGGGCATACCCTATCTGCGGATGCTAAGATCACCGTGGTGAGGGGGACCAATGAGATGAACTCGCGCGTATCACGCTTTGCTGCACACGGTAAACCTCGGGGGGCCAGTAGCGTGTCCGCCACCTTTTTTCGTGTCGGACTCGCGCTCGCGCTCGCAAGAGCACCTCACGAACAACTCATATACAGGTACAATGACACCAATATATTGCGCGCGCTGAGAGTGTAGGAAAGGAATAGAATTGCCAGCGTGGTCATGCGGAAGAGAGTACTATTGGGGGAAGGGTGGCGAGTATGCGGAGAAAGAAGTGGTATTCCGGATGTGTCATTCTTACGTCTGTGTCCCGAAACGACAGCGTCGGCATAGACTAGAAAATGAAAGCACATTAGATCTCCCCACCTTCGGTACAGGGAAGTAGGGCATACAAGGAGGCACTGCATTGTACCTGAGAGGGTGTTGAAACCCGAGGACGCTATGCAAAAACAAGAGAGGTCGCGGAAAGCTACAGCGAGAAATGAGATAATGAGTGGATATCGTCCTGCGAGTGGATCGATGCTTACCGGTTCACGACTAGTTTGCAGACCAGCCATCCACCTGGACTGAAAACATGCCCGGCAACTTCGCCCAAAGACGTTTGCGTTCATAGAGCTCCCGTTCGATGACCATGTCCCGACAATCCTTACATATAGCCCAATCTTTGTCCCAATTGTTGCTCAGGACTTTGATCGAATGTTGATCTGAATTCTCGTCCGAGGCTTTGTCCGAGCCATCGTCCGAAACACCGTCTGAATCGGCGGAGGAGTATTTGAATTCATTGGCCCACGTGTGAAGCTGGCACGGCTCCGAGTAGAGTCGACGCAGTAGGCGGTCCAGCCCGGCCGCTGGACAGGTGATGTTGGGTCCGCAGACTTCTTGATCGTAGCAATCAGCATCAGGGGCGACGATCCGGGCGAGGGCCTCGCTGCTGGCTTGGATGAACGCTGCCCTCCCGCTGGCGAGGCGTGCATATTCGCCGCTGTCCAGGAGGGCGCGTGCCAGATTTACGTCAATGCAACCATCTTTAGGCGCCAGAAACCCAGCATCGCTGGCATACAAGTATGCCAGAGGAAGGATGGAGGGCGTATCGGTGAGATGGCCCAGATCGATGGCAGTAAAGGCATCGCGAGCGGACGCTCGTAGACGCGTGGGGCGTCGCTTCTTGATCCAAAGTCTGAAGTTGTCTGTATAGTACTCCGTGAGGATCGACAACCCCTCTGCGAGGAGGCTCTCAATCTGGTACTTGTGGGAGAGGCGAACGATGGCGGCGACGACGTCCATCGTCACAGTCCCATCCTCCTTGTCGGATCTGTGTGTTATTTGAGCATGCGCGCAGGGAATGGGTGCTCGCAGAAACAGAAGCCCGGCTCACAATACATGTCCGCCGGACGAGAACAACGCCCGAAATAAGTGTCTCAGTTGATCAGGGGAATCAGTGAGAGTGACGACGGGGCAGTCGCTCGCTCCTTCAGAGTGCGCGAGGCCGGGCTGAGGGATCGAGAGAAGATCAGAGAAAAGTGGGGAGCGTTCGGCGAGTCCCTGCTTGTAGACACGAAAGCCGACGTTCTGGGAGACAAGCACAATGGTGCCGTCCTCAAACCAGAACTCGGAGTCCTTGGAGAAACCAGGACTGCGTATATCTTCGGGGACCGCACCCGCCGGAACTAGTGGCAGAGTGCGGGCCAGTTGCTCTGACAAGGGAGAAATGCAATCAGTACGATCATACTCATTCCACTGAGAAAAGAAATGGACACTCGGAACGCATTGACAAGTTTCCAATGATTTGAAACAAACCATGATACGTTTCGCTGCTCAAAGCGAAAGGAGGTTGGGCCACGGTGCATCATGATGTAGTGTGCATCCAGTACCACATCGCGACTGAGCTCACCTGTACCTGGCTTGTTCGCGCTCGTCCGCATCATAGCACTTGTGCAAGTGAATAACTGAAAATTCTACCAGGGTTCGTGTGCAAGAAAGCTCAGTCTGATATCAATAGCGAGTAGATGATGGTACAAGAACACGTTTGAGCGGGTACGCAGACTCAGAATTCCATCCGACGGACCGGGCCAGCTGCCTTTGAGCGCCCAAACACAGCCACTGATCTCTCCCGGCAGCTGCCGATTGAGAGGGCGGATCGGAAGTTGCCGCTCCTCCATGCCTCTGCTGAAACTGCCAACTTGTACTCCTCTTCCTCCACTCCATCTCGCTCAGAACTATCCCACTTGCGTAGATGGAAGAACAACCTCCTTCTCTAAAGCGCGCAAGGCTCGATGATCTCGACGACTCTCGGGCAGACATAGCTCTCAACAATGTTACCGGCCCATCCTCGCAGCCTCAGCAGCCCTTTGTTCGGGACGAGACGTATTGGTTCCAAGACGGGAACATCGTGCTGTTGGTACGCAGTGTGGGCTTCAAGGTCTACAAAGGTCTGCTCGCCGAGCATTCCGCCGTATTCCGCGGCATGTTTGTCGTGGCGCAAGGGGAACAGGCCGCGGCAGAGCAGCTCGACGGATGCCCAGTCGTCCCTCTCGACGACTCTCCGGACGACATACGCCAGCTGTTTCGACTCATCTACCCCATGAACTCGAACATCCAGTGAGTAATTACACTGTTCACAGAACGGCAAGCTGATGGTCGTTCAGGCTCGATCGGAGCAGCATCGACATTGACGTGCTGTCTGCGGTCATCCGCCTCGACCACAAGTACGAGCTCCCGACACTTCAAGCGCAAGCAATGAAACACCTGACCACATACTACACGTCGCGCTTCGAGGACTGGGTGGACGACGCGCACGCGTCGGTCTGGAAGCCCGCGCCCATTGATGCGATAGGCGCCATCGCGCTAGCGCGCCTCACGAACACCCCCTCCATCCTCCCTACCGCCCTCTACGAGCTCTGCAGCGTCAAGATGTCAGATCTTCTTCGCGGACGCCCGTTAAACGACGGCAGTTTTCAGAAGCTCTCCGAAGAGGACCTCGAGCTGTACATGCGGACGCGCGACAAGCTCCAGTACTACAACGTGCGCGTCGCCTTCCTCTTCTTTTCCCCGTCGAAGAAGTGCATCTACGGCCGTGATCGGCCAGAATCGGAGTGCGCTGCGTATCTGAAACGTGTTCTAGAACACTCGGCGCTCCAGGACCTTCCACACAAGGTCTCGTCGGTCTGTGCGCTCGATGGCTGGCTCAAGAACATTGCAGCGTACGCTGCAACGGCGAAGAATGTGGATCGCTACGGCATGCACGTGGAGCTGTGTCCGGAATGCAAGAGCTATCTCAATGCGCGCGATCTGGATCTGAGGCAACAAGTGTGGCGCAAGCTGCCCGGAGCCGTCGGTCTAGAGATTGAGGGCTTGCAAACTATGTCATAACATCGCTAGACAGGTGGGCTTGTCTAACTCATATCATGTGGAGGTCTTATCGAAATGGGGTGCATAGTCTATTTGTCGGCCTCCGCTCGTACGCCTTTACTTCGCGCGTGGATCAGGTCATGATGCGAATCGCACAGCTTCTATGCGCGTTTTCGTCCAACGAGACTCTCCATGTGTACACCATCTCACTCTTATACATATTCACGACTATATCGCTGATCATGCCAGCTTCTGACGCAAATGTCCTAGTGCACCGCCCCGAGTTGTCGTAGGCTACAATCCTGTCGTTCGGCGCAAACACGCACGGGATCACCTTATTGCTCACTCACACTACTCCGCGTGCCCGTTGAGCACGCGCTCGGCGTACGGGAACGATGACTGCTCGATGACGCCTGCTTAGCGTACGCATCCCCGTAACATCCTCGTACCCGCCCTGCTAGATGCGGTCACCCAAGCGGGAGGTGTTCGTGCAGCTGGTCGCGGTCACGGTGACCGCGTTGGCATAACACGGCGATGGGCAGCGCGCGGTCCGCACTGGTCCACGTCTCGGAGTTGTCTATATATGACGAGACCTTGCACAGAAAGGTGGTTATGATACTCACAAGCGGAAATCGAGATATAGACTTGATATCGAAGTATACCGTAATCGCTTGCACTGGGGAGACTCGAGGCATCGATCTACTAAGACCACTCCGGAAGGGAAAACACGCCCGGCAAATCATCCCAGATTTCCTCCCGTTCATCCCTGTCCCGTTTCTTCATCATGGAGAAGCAGCAACTGCAGAGCTCGTTCTCCGGCCACCTGTCTTGCGGCTCGTAGAACCGATACGGAGAGTGCCACCATAGTTCGAGTGGGCAGAGTATGCTCTCGTAGTCGCGCATGTGGTCTTCGGCTTCGGCGCGTATGTCTAGGAGAATCCCCTTGCAATCTTTCGGCTTTATGCAGTGCTTGTCAGGGATCGCATCGAAGAGATAGGAAAACGTCGAGAAGCCGCGGTTAGCGAAGTAACGCTGGCCTTTGAGGCATCGGAGCAGGTCGTCCGCGTCGAGCTTCACCGACGTCCCATCTTCACGGGTGTGCCCCTCCGCGAGTTTCGCGATGACGTCCCCCTCAGTGGCACATTGGTAGAAGGCGATAGGAAGGAGGGTGGGAGTGTCCGTAAGGCGTGCAATGTGGATGACCTCGATGGGAGAGAAGTCATGAACCCTGAAGGGTAGCGGCGTCTCGAACCGCTTCGCTCTTTGCCAGGTGTCAAAGTCGTGCGTGTAGAATGTCTTCAGACATGCGAGGCCCTGGCTTTCGAGCTCGGTAAAGCCGTACTTGTGCGCGAGGCGTATGACGGCGGACAGCATCGCGGAGGGAATGGGATCTCGGGAGGGCACGTAGCGATAGAAACTGCACAAATGCATGGAGGTGAGCGTCGTGCCCCATTCAGACGCAAGGCGAGCTTTTGGAGTACTTACAGTGGTTTTTGACTCGGAATCAGGGCACGCAAGAGGTGCCTCAGGTCTTCCTCCGAGTCCGACAGGCGCACGACGGGGAGTTCATTGTGTTGCTCGCGTTCGACCGGATTGGGGAGAGCAAGCATCCCTCGGAAGACTTCGGACTGTCCGGCGAGCAAGCCTCTGTAGACACAGAATCCGACGCCGCCGGCAACAAGAACAATATTTCCATCCTCTATCCAGAACTCGTCGTCGCGCTGAAAGGCTTCGGGTTCTGTCATTCTGTTTTCGGTCTTGACAGTCAATGTCGTCGAGAGAGACACTTTCTGCTGAGAAATTGAGCGACTGGTCGAGATTGGAGAGCTTGCTCTCCGTGCTGAGTTCGAGCTGCCATGAACGGTATAACTCAGGTCAGGTCAGGTTATCCTACTCGTCCACACGACACCGTCTCCGGACTCACATCTCGGTACCAAGGTGTTGACTTGATGCTTACAGCAATGTAGAATTGAATTCCTAGTTGTGATGTGAGTAAGTATTCCGATGTTGTAGACGCTTTTTGTTGCCTACCTAGTCTCTGCGAAGATTCGCTGATTACTGGCTAAGTATCGACAGGATGGTCGGGTCCAAACTCAGCGGCGGAGAAAATTAAGAAAAAAGGTACGCAGTGACTGATCCGTGATTCGGGCGACTCGGCACCGGTCACGCAGCCGTAAACTTCGCGTGGCGCAGGCGGCGAGGACAGCGAGCGCTGCCTGTCGCCATTTAGTCCATGCGCTCCTCTCCCGCACAAGGCTTCCATTTATCAACACCGAGCGCGTCACACTGGCATGGTGCAAGAGAGCCTGAGCCACTACCGGATGGTGCCAGGCGGGTATCGTTCCTGCTGACCTTCTACATTTGGGCGTGTCGGCTGTTTCCGATCGCACAGCCCCACTTTTATCGGCGCCTTCGCCGCGCTCAAGCGCGCAACCACAGGTTCAAGTTGTACCAGCACCATCGGCATGTCGAGCCCTCCGACAGCGAAACGACCCCGCAGCGACTCTGAATCTGCACCTGGCAAGTCTCAATATGCCAGGGACGACGAGTTCTGGTTCGCAGACGGGTCCATTGTGCTTGTTGCGGGAAACACGACGTCCCGGGTCTATCACGGCATTTTAGCGACAAACTCAGTCGTATTCCATGATATGCTCCAATTTCCACAGCCTCCGACCATGCCCTCCCTCAGTGGATGCCCCACCCTGGAGATCTCTGACTCGCCCACAGACTTGAAGCATCTGCTGCGAGTCTTGTTCCCGAAGCCAGCTGTGTGAGAGGATTTTCAGCTTCGCCCGCTTCACATCTGACTAACGTTCCATAGGCGATCAATCCGAGCGACAGATGCGCCCGTCACGATGGAGTACATCTCGGCCCTTGTCCGTCTCTCCCACAAGTACCAAATGGAAGGGATCCTGACAGACGCGCTCAGCCATCTCACCGACTACTATAACTCGGATTACAGCGAGTGGCTGAAACGGGACCAGAAGCCGCTCAAAGTGAAGCCCATCCACGCCATCGAAGCCGTCACTCTTGCCCGCCTCACCGAAACATACACTATCCTACCTTCGGCGCTTCTCGCATGCGCGGTCAACGTCGGGGAGAACATTCTCGACGGGTACAACCGCGAAGACGGGTCGCTGGTCACCCTCTCCACCGACGACCTGAAAAGGTGTTTTTCCGGATACCGGCGACTAAAGGACCAGGAAGCGCTGTCTGTCCGAGAACTGGCCGAGGTAGTTGGGGAAAGCGGCGGGTGCTTGCAGCCCATGAGATGCCGGAAGGTGATGCTCGAGTTCTGGGATTCGGTTCATGGACGATTCGGGGAGAATCGTAGCGACTTTCTGCGTCCATGGGCAGAGCTGCTGGGCCGGTTCAGATCGTCGGAATGGGTGGGTATATGCGCGCAGTGCTCGAGGAACGTGCAGCGCGAACCGAAGTTCGTCAGGGGGCGCCACGGAATCTGGAATGATTTGCCCAGGACCTTCTCCGTTGATGTACCTCAGTGGCCCGTGCGCGTGGACGTAGCGTAGTGGTGTATTTGCTGCAGTACGCACTTGTACAGGTACGTGGGAATTGCCCTTAGCTTCATCTTGACTGACAGATGCATTAGGCGCGTTCAAACTGACCCGCCGCTCTCTCGCGATCGAGTAGGGCATGTTTTGGCGGCTACACGACTGCAGCGACTTGTAAAGTATGTATAGGGGTGAATCGATACCGCCAATATATTGCTCGAGCTGCTCGTTCGACGCAGAAAGGACAAGATCTCTGACCAATTGGTAAAGCGTAAGAAGGTACGCCCGGGCTTCTCCACAGTTCTCGCATTCAGTCACCCCACGGTGTCACCGATTGTGCTTTATAACAGGAGCTCGGGATCTTCCACTTCTCATCCCCTTTAAGCTCAGAACGGAACACTTGGGGTGCCGTATCCCGGAGAAGCGGCTATATCTGGGGCTTGTTATCTACAGACGCAGGAGGGTGAGTACATTTCTTTGACAGCGGACGTAGTGCACGTAACTCTTAACGGAAATTGGGGACGACATCGCCACGGTAAGCGTTTCGCTTTGTTCTGCTCGAGCACGAGGCATGATCCCCGCTCCCACAGCTGATACCCATCTTTCAGCATGCGAGTGCCGCTCATATACATATCCGCCGTACATGATGTGAGCGGTCCCTCGCAAACTCCAGAGGACCTCAACTGCTTGTGGTCTTTTCAAATCTCTTTGGTTCAAGCTCGCAACCATGTCTTCCGACAGTCACGACAAGCTTCCTCATACAGAGATAGTCCTTTCGTCCGCTTCAGACGTCGAGAAGACGGCGGATTCAAGCGTGAACCCGAGCCAAGTACTCCGCAAGCTTGATCTCAGGCTGCTTCCGTTCGTCTGTTTTCTCTTCGTCCTGAGCTTTTTGTAAGTCAATAGATCCGATAATAGCAAACGCGCCCTTGCTTATAAGGTGTTTTTGTTCAAGGGACCGCACGAACATCGGTGAGGGCTTCGTTCACGAAAGCAGCATCCAGAGGCTAAGTTCATTAACACCATACGGTGCTGTCGCGCCTACGTTTTCAGGAAATGCGAAGGTGGCTGGTCTCACGGCCGATCTACATCTGGCGGGATGGCAGTATAGTCTCGCCTCGGCGATATTCTTTGTGAGTGTCCTCGTCCTCTAGCACCTGCAACCTTGGCCGACGACCTCGCACACACTTTAGGCCACGTCCAGTCTGTTTGAAGTCCCTTCGTGCGTATTTTGTATTCATCAGACGTCGGGATCATATCTTGACAGCATATCTTTACAGAAACATCATGCTTAAGGTCATGTCTCCCTCGAAATGGAGTATGTTTTGTCTCTGGCTGAACATGATTTCGCGTACTCGACACTGATATGCATCGCGCACAGTACCGACCACCATGTTCTTCTGGGGCTGCATTGTGCTGTCGACGGCGTTCGTCAAGAACTTCGGCGGACTCGTTACGTATGTGCCACACATGCCAGCGTCTTGGGACTGCAGCCTCAGCGCGTTTCTGACGCCTCCCTCACAGTGCTCGAGTGTTCCTCGGAGTGACGGAGGTATGTCCATTGCCACTCTCGTCTTTACTGGGAACTGATTCTGGTGAAAGGCGGGTCTCTTTCCTGGGGTGACATTCTATCTGTGCACATGGTATCCGAAGGCGGAACAGGCGAAGAGAATTGCCATCTTCGCAAGCTCATCTTCTGTGGCAGGTCCGCGCTAGCATGTGCTAGCCATACACGGACATGTGCTAAAGCATTCTCACCAGGTGCATTTGGAGGTCTGCTGGCATTCGCAATCGAGAAGATGGGCGGGTATGTACACTGTCATCTAGCTCCCCCAGCGGCGCGAACTCCGCAACTAATATGACGTTACTCCGTTAGAATAGGAGGATTGGCTGGATGGTCATGGATTGTGAGTACTGCTCTGATCACAGAAATGAACGTAGCGACTGACTATCTGACCTTGCCAGTTTCTGTTAGAAGGATTGCTGACTATTACGGTCGCGGGACTCGCGTATTTCGTCATGTATGATGTCCGTTGGTTCAGTGTCCTCCTTTTTCTGTCCGCCACAGACTGACGTTCGCGTTGCCCCAGTACCCTGAGACAGCCACGTTCCTTACGGAGCGTGAGCGCGCTTGGTTGGTCCACACACTGAAGACCGACAACACGGGCCTATCCAAGGATCTCAAGTGGCCCTTCCTTGTGCAAGCACTGCGAGATCCCCACTCTTATCTTATGATCAGCCTTCTGTTCTTGTACGCGTCCCAACTTCCTTCATTTATATCGCCCAACCTCTGATCGTTGCATTCCGCACAGCATATTCATCCCCGCCTACTCTTCCGCCCTCTTCCTCCCCATGATCATCTCCGGTCTCGGCTTCTCCGCCTCGCACGCGCAGCTCCTCACCATTCCGCCAAACCTCTGCGCGGTGCTCACCACCATCCTCGCAGGCGCGCTCTCCGATCGCTTCCGCGTCCGCGGCCCTGTCATACTCGCCGGCACGCTCCTCGCACTCGTTGGGTACGCGATCTTGTATGGGACGTCGTCCTCGGGCGCGGGGTACGCGGGCACCATCATCGCGACGAGCGCGATATTCCCGTGCACGCCATGCACGCTGGCATGGACGGGTGCAAACATTGGGGGCGAGATGAAGCGCGGGGTCGTGATCGCGATGGTCATCGGGTGTGGAAACTTGGCCGGGTGCGTCTGCCTTCCTTTCGTCGAGTCCGCGGTGTCTGAGCGTTGCGCTCACGTAGCTTCGGCATATGCACAGTATCGTGTCTTCGTTCATCTACCGTCCTCAAGACAGTCCGTGGTACCACCTCGGGCACGGGATCAACATCACGTGTCTCTGCGTCGTGTAAGTAACAACTTTGTACTCGTTTCTCTTGCCCCGTTACTCTGCTCACTGCTGACCTGCGTCGCGACTCGAAAAGGGTCGTTATTCGCATCATCTCAATGCTCGAGTTTGCTAGGCTGAACCGCCGGAAAGCAGAACGGTGCGCACGGGAGGGAATCACGGACGAGAACACCAGCGAGTTCGTTGATATGGGTGATTCATCGCCATTGTACAGGTTCGTCGAGACCGCTCGTTCCGATACGCAGTTTGTGTGCTCATGCCCTGGAGTCATGGTCAGATATATGATTTAATTTTTTGAGGGCAGCCCTAGTTGCTCGCTTGTACGTGTTCGCTGAGCAATGGTAACAAGATAACGTCCAACAAAACGCAACCTAACTTGGCAATAACAACGCTTTGATACAAAGGTAGGTATACACCAGGAGACCATTACGGCGTCGGAGCGTCACGGTCCGGTCTATGTCTGCTACGACCCACGAGGAGGCTGGCAAGACCCCTCGTGCTCTCTAGCTTCAGAAAGTGTCACGCACAGAACCATATTCAGACTGAGGCGCTTGGGAGGCTCCATTTTGGTGAGTCGCGTCTAGACGAGGGGGTTTTCTTTCCAGAAGTAGGATGGGCGGAAGTAATCCCTTGACAGCGGACCGAGTACGGCGTGCCACAATTCTAACGAAGATTCCGGGTAGTGGCTTACTCTGCTTATCACCCTGGCAGGCGATTGCTTTATGCGGTTTGAGCGCGGAGCACGCTCCTCTTTACCCACAGTCGACGTGTAATAGGCAGGACACGCAGGTATCCTCCACACTTATACTCGAGCACGGACGGCACCATCCCCCCTGCCGAACGTCAGCGATCTCCCACTTCACGGCCTCTTTCAGTCTCTCGTCGCACTCGAGCTTGAAGCCATGTCTTTTGACGACAACGAGAAGCATCCTCCCGGAGAAGACGTCCTCTCTCCCGTATCGGATATCAAGAAGACTGCAGACGACGTCAACCAGAGGCAAGTGCTTCGGAAGCTTGATTTTAGGCTGCTTCCGTTCGTCTGTTTGCTCTTCGTACTGAGCTTCTTGTAAGTCAACCTACTTAATAATGATGAGTGCATGTGCACTGACCCCTTTTGTATCTACCTCAGGGACCGTACAAACATCGGTGAGGGTCAAATCATCGATATCAAGAATACTACCTCACGTACTGGGTGCATTACCATCACTCTTGACCTAAAGGCAACGCGAAGGTGGCTGGTCTCACGGCCGACCTACACTTGGCGGGATGGCAGTACAGCCTCGCTTCGGCTATATTCTTCGTGAGCCTCTCCGCACTCATCCCTTCGCCAACGACCTCATCTCGTGCACACACTAGGTCACCTATTGTCTGTTTGAAGTCCCTTCGTGCGTGCTTGGTTTCTTTGAAAAGTTCCGATCAACTCTAGACGACTTCAATGTCGGCAGAAACATCATGCTGAAGGTCATGTCTCCGTCAAAGTGGAGTACGTATTGGCTCTAGTATCTCAAGCCTTGTTTTTTCAAGCTTGATGTTCATGTATCTTGCACACAGTACCGATCATCATGTTCTTCTGGGGTTGTATCGTGTTGTCCATGGCGTTCGTTAAGAACTTCGCCGGCCTAGTCACGTACGTACCAAGCGCATATGATATCGGGACTGCAGTGCGCCATTGACGCCTGCCTGCCAGCAGCGCACGAGTGTTCCTTGGAGTGACAGAGGTATGTCTGATGTTGATGTTGATCGTGCCAACACTAATTTGTGCCACAGGCAGGTCTCTTCCCCGGTGTAACGTTTTATCTGTGCACGTGGTATCCGAAGGTAGAGCAAGCAAAGAGGCTTGCTATCTTCTCGAGCGCGTCATCCGTGGCAGGTGTGTTTCCGCGAGCTCCAATCTCATTTGTACATGCTTCAATAACAATTACTCCAGGTGCGTTCGGAGGATTGCTGGCGTTTGCAATCGAGAAGATGGGCGGGTGCGTGAATAGTGATCTCGCTGCGTCTCGACGCGAGCTCCGCGACTGAAATCACCATGCTCTCAGAATAGGAGGTTTAGCTGGATGGGCATGGATCGTGAGCGTCACTTTTCTCGCCCTTGATGAGCCCGCCTGACTGTTGGATGTGATCAGTTCCTGCTCGAAGGCTTGTTGACGGTTACAGTCGCGGCCGTCGCGTACTTCGTCATGTATGATGTCCGTCGATACATGCGTTCTCAGTGTCGAGCTCCCCGAACTAATGCTCGCATCCTTCCAGTACCCGGAGACAGCCCCATTCCTAACAGAACGCGAGCGCGCGTGGTTGGTCCACACGTTGAAGACAGACAACACAGGTCTATCGAAGGACCTCAAGTGGCGATTTCTCGCACAGGCGCTACGCGATCCCCACTCCTACCTCATGATCAGTCTCTTGTTCTTGTACGCGCCATGATTTCCTCCCTTCCTTCTCTCAGCCTCTGATTACTTGAAACGCCCTCTGCAGCATCTTCATTCCCGGCTATTCCTCCGCGCTCTTCCTGCCGACGATCATCTCCGGGCTTGGGTTCTCGGCTTCGCACGCTCAGCTACTCACAATCCCACCAAACCTCTGCGCGCTGCTCACCACCATCCTCGCAGGCGCACTGTCCGACCGCTTCCGCGTCCGCGGGCCCGTCATAATGGCCGGCACGCTCCTCGCGCTTGCTGGGTACGCAATCCTATACGGGACGTCGTCCCCAGGCGCGGGATACGCAGGCACGATCATCGCGACGTGCGGCATATTTCCATGTGTTCCGTGCACACTTGCGTGGACAGGCGCAAATATAGGTGGTGAGATGAAGCGCGGGGTCGTGATCGCGATGGTCATCGGCGTGGGTAACCTGGCGGGGTGCGTCTACTTTCGTTGAAGAATGTCGGAATGTTGCGCTGACGGAGGTTCGAAATTCGCGCAGTATCGTCGCGTCGTTCATATACCGTCCTCAGGACAGCCCGCGTTATCACCTCGGACATGGGATTAACATCGCGTGTCTTTGCGTCGTGTAAGTACTGGCAGCTCCGCACTCGTCTCCTCCACCCTTGACCTCAGTGCTGATTTGCATCGTTAACCGATCAGAGTTGTCATCTGCATCGTCTCAATGCTCGAGTTCGCTAGGCTGAACCGCCGGAAAGTAGCGCAGTGTGCGCGGGAGGGAATCACGGACAAGAACACCAGCGAATTCGTTGATATGGGCGACGCTTCGCCATTGTACAGGTTCGTTGAGACCGCCCGTTTCGATATGCGGGTTGCGTGCTCACGACATGAATGGGTGAACAGATATATGCTTTGATGTCTTGAGGATGTCCTTCATCGTTTGCCTGTACATGTTCGCTGAGCGATGGTAACAAGACTGTATTCGCGATTGGTGAATATCGATGCCCAAGTTGTCAACAACAGCGTATTAGTACAAAGGTAGGTATACATGAAGCTGCTATATAGCACATACAATACCACAGAGTCCGTGCGTGATCGGAAAGAGCGAACCACAAACAACCGACAGCCCAAGACAACCGCTCACAGCATATCGAACCTCTCCCTCACGTCCATCTCTTCGCCGATCCGGGGCTCCTCCACCCGAACCTCGGCCACTTTTTCTTCCTCCTCGATCTCATTGCGCACTCGCGCTTCTTCCACACGAACCGCGGACTGCGCCTTGTCTTCCATCCGCCTCTCCTCGTCGCGCGCCCGGGTTTCGACCGTCCCAATCTCCTCCCTCGCCCTGTCGCGCACTCGCATCTCTTCGTCGGCTACCCGCGCTTCAACCCCTTGCACCTCCTGCCGCGCCTTGTTGTCCACGCCGTTCATGGCGACTCCCGCCTGCTGCTCCGCATCGTTCGCCGCAGTCCTGGCCTGGCCCTCCGCGTCGTCGACGGCAGCGCTGGCCTGGTGCTTCACATCGTTGACGGTAGACATGGCCCGGTTCTGGACATCGTCCACAGCGGTCCTCGCCCGGTTCTGGACATCGTCCACAGCGGTCCTCGCCCGGTTCTCCAAGCCGTCGACGGCAGCCCTCGCCTGGCCTTTCGCCTGTTTTTCCACATCCTTCACCTCCTGGCGAACATGGTCCTTCGCCCCCCGCACCGCCTCGCGAGCCTGATCCTTGGCTCCCCGCACGGCATCGCGAGCCTGGTCTTTCGCATCGTGCACTTCATGGACCATGTCCTTCACGCCGTCCACGACGCTCCGCGCCTTGCCCTTCACCGCGGCGACCGCCCGCCTCTCCTCGCGGATGACGCCCTCCTCGATGTCGTGCACCCTCTCCCGCACCTCCCCGCCGATGCCGTGCACGAGGTCGCGCCAGCCGCTGACGTGCCCAAGGTTGTGCCCGACGTTCCCCAGGCTCCCGACGTTCCCCAGGCTGTGTCCGACGTGGCCGAGCGCGCCGTCCGTGCCGCCACCGAGTGCACCCGCGACGCTCCCGAACATGCCGCCGAGGTTGCCCATGTCGCCACCGCTCCCGTCGAGGGACTCGCGCCCCGTGATGTCCAGGAGGCCGCCGAAACCGGTGGTGAGGTCGCCCTCAGGCTCGTCGTCCCTCACGGCGTGCGGGTGACCTCCCGTCATCCAGTTCGCAGGCGCGGCCTGTCGGTCGTCCGACCGCAGCTCGGGGAGGCCCGGGGAGTCCATCGACCCGTCCTCCTTGTCGAACTTGGACGACACGTCCGACAGCATGGTCATGATCCCCGGCCGCGTGGGCGCACGTGCGTGCGCGGTCGCAGCCTTACGAGTCGGCGGGCGGGTGACGGCGGAGGCGGGGGTCATCACGGTCGCGAAGACCATGCCGATGATGCCCGCCTGGTTGTTGACGGCGAAGAGCGAGGGGAACTGGAGGACGCCGTTCTGGACGAGCACGAGCACGAACTGGATCATGTTGAGCAGCACGGGGAAGACGAAGCTCGCGACCGCTTTCCAGAAGAGGAGCTTCAGACGCGGCCAGAGCGGCACTGTGCATAGCAGATAGTAGTGTTAGCATGTGTGGGCTGGTGGGCGGAGGGCTGTGTACTTACGAGGTTCCTCTTCTTCCTCGAGTACTGTGTCCTGTGTGTGGTGCGACTCGGGGAGGGCGCCGCGGCCGCCTTTCGCGTGCTTCGGGTGTTTCTTGGCCTTACTCCCCGAGTGCGGGAAGAACATTATAGACATGAACCTGGAGACACCACTTCGTCAGCACACGATCCCCGCGCGCACTTCAAGGACGCTACTCACAGCGTATCCGCGACCTGCAGCGCCCACCGCAGCTGCGACGGCAGCTTGTTGATCGCCGTGAGCGCGTCGAGCCCGCCTTGGACGGGCGCGGGCAGCCCCTTCGAATTCTCGACCCACGAGATGGCAATTGCGACGAGCACGATGATCCGTAGGATTTTGAATAGCATGAGCGGCACGTAGATAACCGCGCGCCAGAAGCGCGAGAGGCGTTTGGGCGGGTGTATCGCCGTCACGCGGAACACGAGCACGGACTCGGTGAGCAGCGGGAGGAACAGGTGCACCATCGTGTACGTCGTGGTCACCGCGCTCGGCACCGCGGTGTGGCGGATCGCGCTGATCTGCGCGGCGCAAAGGGGGGAATTCAACGTTCAGCATAAGCTGGAGCGCTTAGGGCGGGCGGAACGCCGGCGTACCTGATTGTACATGTTCAACCCGCCTTCGCCGAGGCCGAGCACGAGCGAGGAGAGGATCATGAGGAAGCTCGCGCTCCGGTGGGCGCGCGGCGTCTGGAAGTAGAGCAGCACCGCGCTGATGGGGACGAGGAACGAGGAGCCGACCGTGCCGACGAGGAGGATCGAGAGCGACGAGCTGAGGTCGGTCGAGGTCGTCACCCCGGACGGGAGCGCGGTGCCGTCGGCGGAGGTGAAGTTGGACATGGTGTCGGCGGCGGCGGGGGCTCCCTTGCCGTGTCCTGTGGTGCGCCTGGCTAGATAAGGCGTGCGCGGGTCCGCGTGCAATACGACTGACAACGCGTGTCTGCATGCAGCATGACACCGAATGTGTCTGTGTGGTCGACCTAGGCTGGCGGGCTTGAATGGAAAGCTGTCCGGAGACGTGCTATTGAGACACGCAGAAGACGATCTCGCACGGCCCCGCGGGCGATCGTGAATTTGAGTTCGCCCAATCTTTAGCCTGCGCGTGCGAACGCCGCTTCTCGGCCGGACGGTGTTGTCGGGCGATGCCTGCTGTAGAGCCTCTTTGGATAGATAGATGTCAGCGACGTAACATTAGCTAGCACGAGAACCTACGTTATACGGTGGTACTACTCACCGACTGGCATATGAAAATGGAGCAGCACCGATCCGTCGAGCTCGTCGTACACCCGCAGCCAGTTGTGCGGAGCCACCACGGCCGGTGGACCAGTGTGAGAGCTTGCCGGCGAATGTGCGGGGTTGAGTAAATGCGACAGACCTTCTCAGCGTAGAAGCAGTCGCCGACCACAAAAGACGCCCAATGTGGCTTCGACGGACGGATGCAATCAAATTACTCACGACATGGGCGGCGAGGGGGGCGTATGCATGTTCCTGGATGGGCAAGGCGGGCTAGCTGTGACAGGACACCGCGATGTGCAGGCGATGCGGGGAAGAGTTGTCAAGTGGCTATGTGCGCAGTGGCAGTGGATGACCTGTACAACGTTGTGGGGGCGCCGGTACGACGTTCCGGATACGGCGAACTTCCAAAGAGTGTGCACCCCGAAGGCATGACATACTGCATGCGTACGGATATCCAAACCTACTGTCTTGCCCGATTGCGGGATGATTAGTGCTCCGTGTCTGCCTGAGACGTGTTCGGAATGCGATTGCGCGGCTTCCTGTCCCACCACGCGCTTCGGCACCTCACCGGTGATGAAACTTTAAGTCAATCGTCCTTCTACTCGCCGTGATGCACTCCCACTGCGGAAGTCCGCACGAGGGGTGGGAAGAGCTGCCACCAGGATGAATGCGTGCGGATCTGGTGGATTGTTCGCGGGCATGATTTTTCCGATACGGAAGGGGACATCGACGTAGTTCCGGACGAGTAGAGAGCGGAGCGGAAGCCTTTAAGCGGGCGGTACGCGCTGGATGTCGAAGGTTCCAAGGCTGTGGCCTGACAAACAGCCTCGCGGACGCGGTGCGAGCCAGTCCTCGCGAAGCCTCGCGTCGGGCTGCATCGAGAGTTAAGAAGTCTCAAAGAGCGCCTTCTGAAACAGGGTCCTACTCGTGACCAGTTGATCAGCGCTGCAAGTACGGGTGACGCGACCAGTGCCACCAGGGATATTCCACCAGAGCTACCTGAGTCTCAAGATGGACGGCGACAAAATATGTCGGAAGGGGCGAAGTAGAAGGTCAGCCCGGAAAACCCTGGCCGGATGAACCGAGTGCAGCAAGAGTATGACGGGACGAAACCTCCGGCAAGCGCACCTCACATCCGGAGACTTACTCGAGCAAAGCAAGCCCATCGCCCATCTCCAAAGGTACAGAGTTGGCAATGCAAGTACATTTTGAACGCGAGGAAAACTCACAGTTACTCATAAGTAGTAGATGACCCCTAGCAAAGAAGGGACGAGACATGCCTGGTATTGTTATGGCGAAGTGATTCCTACGAAATTTTTGATGCTCTCCTTTGTGATGAGAAACTTCTGCACAGGCGTTCACAACTTAGAACAATTCATCAGCAAAGACGGTCAAGCTCATGTTTAAATCGAATAGCGAAGACATACCTGAGAGCTGGAGCAGCGGGTCGGTCGGCTCCGAAGTCTTGCTGGTGCTCATGGCGACCTCTCTTCATGCGGTAGCGCAATTCATAAGTACAAGTACATCCATGAGAATATTTTCCAGTCGTCCGAGAAGGGTCGAGAGGCACAGATGATACGACAACAGGACGACGATGGACGAGCGAAGTCAAGCCGCGGTTTTAGACGCTAGAGTTCAGCGGTGGACGCTTCCGGGCGCTTCGCAACGACTCCGACTCACTCCGATGGCAATAGCGCGCTTCCGGGCAACCCTTACTCGAGGTCGCTCCCTCAAGCTTCTCCAGATATTTCCATCCTGCTATGGCGCGGTCTCTCCGGCGGATGTACGACCCCAAAAAATACTTCACTCCATGTCAATTTAAAGACACATGTCCCCTTACTAACGAGAGCGAAAGCTGCCAGGAAACATCCAATCGAGAGTCTCGATCCGACCCTAGAGGCCCCAGTTGCGTGATGATTGTGTACTGGCGTAGGGTCTCACCCACCTTAAGATTCTTCAGGCGGTGGTAATGCGGTGAATGTAACGTAACTATACATGAGGTTCTTCGACACCTAGTTCACATACAGACTGACAGCCGAACTGCCCCCAGGCTGTACCGACAGGCGCTACTAGTAGTAGTATAACAGCGTCCTCTAGTCATCCTAGGTTTCCACTCAAGTCCCTCAGCGGCCTTACACATCTCCCGCAACGTCCGTCCAGCTACACAGAGTAGAGCGCAACTGAACATCCCAAACATCAACATGTCTCAAGCCGCGATCGAGCTTGTTCCGGTGCTTGGGGCAGCGCCCCCCGCGGGGCTATCGTCGCAAGCACCCTCTGGCGCATCCATCGTAGATCCTACTACGAAGGGTGATCAAGAATCTTCTGCAGGTGTGCTCTCAACGAGTCTTACGAGTGTTATGTATTATTTTCCGTCTCTAATGGGCTGTTCACTGACCGACAGGCGGGTCAACCAACCGTGACGCAGCCGACCAATACTGCCGCAAAGACGGACATCCCTACCTTACCGTGGTCACCGCCCACAATCAAGGTCAAATTTATTCTGAAACCTCTTGACTGTGACTCAGACGTCGATCTACAACATTAGGACGTCCTAGAGTCACGGAAGACGATGTTCAGTACAGAGGAAAAGGCGAAGGCATGGTCAGAGACCGCCGATATCGTGAAGACCTACAGTGATGACATGATTAAACGTTTCAATACCGAGATTGACACCTATCTGGTCTACGTGGGTCGCGTCGCCTACCATCCGCCTCTTTAATCTAACAAAAATCGCGTAGGCTAGTCTTTTCTCTGCCATCTTGACGGCGTTCAACGTGCAGTCATACCAGCTCCTCCAGCCTGCATTAACCCCAGATCCGGTCCTTGTCGCTCTGCAGCAAATCTCGGCCCAGCTCGGTAACTCCACGCAGCCAGCATACCGGCGGGAAGACACGCCTGCGCCCCCTGCCCCGCACGCAGCGGTGTGGCTGAACACACTCTGGTTCTCGAGCCTCATCCTCAGCCTCTCTTCGGCCTCGATCGGCATCCTCGTCAAACAGTGGTTAAACGAGTACTGCAGCGGAATATCGCCGAGCACTTCTCGCGAGACCGCGCGGCTGCGCCAATATCGTCTCAATCAGCTCATCAAGTGGCGTGTTGGGGACATCGTCATGGCCATCCCGCTCCTACTCCAGCTTGCGCTCGCGCTCTTCCTCCCGGGCCTTCTCATCCTCCTTTGGACGCTCCACCACACCGTTGCCGCAGTGGCTTCAGCTCTCGTTTTCCTACTCGCTGGCTTTACCGTTGGCACGATGCTCCTCCCTCTGGTCAGTTCGGCTGCGCATATCTCTCCCCCCAGACGTTTGCTCTCGATAAAATCCGCCATCGTGTCGTATACATTTTCGCCGATGCGCGCTACGGTCTATTCGGCAACCTCGGATCCAGCGCTTGGTCGAAGTAATGGAGCACTATCTTTCCGAGGGAGCTCGGCCCTCGGTCGACGTTCCAAAATGTTTTTCACAAGTGTGCCGGACAGGGACCTCACGAGTTCCGCACGTGGCGCGGACGCGAACGATCTTTCATGGAGCCTCGCACCCCGGAGTCGCCCATCTTGGATGCCGACCTGCTTGTTATGGCGTACGATGTCAGCATGGACCAAAACACCCTATCCGCTGCGGCTGTTTGTCTTACTGAGCTCCATCCTAGAGAAGTTATCAAGACATTCAGGATGCTGGATGAGGTCCACCTCGGTCACTACAGCTGGAGGTATCCACTGGCACGTTCGTACAGCAAGATATGCCACGAGTCATTTGTCTTATGGATGAACACCCTGATCAGTCTCGGCGACGTGGACCCAGAGCAGAGAGACCAAAATTGGATCGACACGCTCCAGAGCATCAACTCCTACTTTCCCTTGAACATGCAGTTTGCTTCTTACGACGTGCCAGAGCCTCTCGACATCGCTTCCCATTGGGCAAAATGGATTGTCTCTTCCGTAGCCTGTGTCGCATTCCATGCACCCGACGTGTACTGCGACAATAACATTCCGAAAACGGCAAGACTACTTACTTGGATGGAGTCATTTTCGGGTGTTTTCGTCGACGGCAGTACGCTCCGTCACAGTGAGTGTTTTATCTTTGGTGTAAGCCATCATACATTCTCACGTCTATAAAGTTTCTGCCATGACATTGCAGCTACTGCAGGAGGCTCACGCTTTCGAGGAAGACCCCATCAACTTCTTCAACGCGGGTCATACATTGATCACTTCGGCAGATGTGCTACTTCGCTGTGTTGTGCTCTCCACGGAGCATAGTACTGCTATGTCCGACGCCGACCGAGACAGGCTGGTCTCTTGCGTTCGAGACGTACTCTCCCGTCCGGCAACATTTATCCACACCTACCCTGGAGAATTCTACATTCTCGGCAACTTGATAGGTAGCCTGACTGACACCATACGCTCGCAATGGGATATGTCACTGAGCGCAATCATTCCGCGTAGCTTCGTTTCCTCCCTCGAGGTTGCACTGGCTGCTTGTCGGGATGCTATACCCTCAGTCCACCCATCCGGTGACTGGACTACCTCCCTCCTCGAGCAATATGAACGAAACCTAAAGTACCTCGGAGAACTCTCAGGCCCGCCCCCGGCTGCGCAGGTAGAAACTGTTGCGCTCCCCGCCCTATAGTACAGTGAGCACGTTTCTTCCTCTTGCTCTGCGTACGGGTGTAGCTCATTCAGCCATTCTCCCACTACTACCAGATATAACCCTTCCGGTTCGTGAGTGGCTCAAATGGCTCAGGCGGCTCGGACGCCACTTCACATTGCGCCTTGTCTCGCTGGGCGCTATCGTGGCGACCAACCCAGGCTCGAAGCCGCAGCTGGAAAACGAATGGAGTAACGATGGGCCACAACGTATAGTTCAGAATTTTGGAGAATACTGGAGAGGCCAGATGCGGCGGGCGCGGCGGGCATCTACAACGCTTCTGCATCGTTCGTTCCAGACTTGAAAAGATCGCCTCTCAACCCTTGGCTTGAGCGCCGTACGCTTTGCGAGGGATACCGCTACATAAGAGTTGGAGTCTTTGCGAGGGGAGCCGTCGGCGCGAATCACTGGCAGTCCGGGAGGAGACGAGTGTCATGTGATGTCGAAGGAGAAGGGCAGAGTTCCTTCGTTGAGTTTATTGCGGATGGACTTCTAGACGTGACAGTAGGGGCAATACTTCCCGAGGTTCCCAGGAACGATTTGCGCGGATTTGTATGACGGTTCCTGTACACCTTGATTCTGTTCTGAACGATGCCTGTAGTCCGCTCGAATATTCAAGCTTTTTTGTAGACAGAGAGACGTCGAATCCACGTGCACATATAGGTATATATATCCTATCCTCTGGATAACCTGACCGCATGCTCCGCCCAGCAGCCACTGTCCTCACTGGGTGAGCTTCGTGGAGTTCAAAAAATGCGACACCAAAATAGTACTAGGTAGTGAGAAAGGAACAGGGAAACACTGTCACGCCTGCTGTCCAACCTCTCCAGTCAAGTCCACAACACATCCTATCTCCACTTCGGTGCTCGCTTTGAATCCAATCCCCGGCCCCGTCTCTGAGTCTAGCAGGTCCGCTTCGTCATCGGGTGTGATATGGACCGGGCCTGCAAGAGAAGGAAGAAATTCCGGGAGATCAGGCGACTTCGCTCCGTCCACGAGTCCGTCGATATTGAGGGAGAATGATAGGTCCGACGCTCCGCCCCGTTCGAGGGATGCATTCGTCTCGTAAAGGGCGAGTAGGAATCGGCTGTTCAATATCGAGCAGATACTGTGGCAGAGGATATAGCATCACATGTAGCGCTAACTTCGTGCTGAATTGGAAATCAGACTTACGGGTCAATGAAGCCGACGACGTCGAGTGCCTCGTTGGGCCGAGTCGTGATCTGCAAAATAAGAAAATAGTCCTGGGTTAGTCGGTGTGTACCTGGACCGAATTTTAAATGCGTACGGCTAGCACGACAAGGATGATATCCGCCGTGTTCAGGGACACTAATGTGCTGTACGCAGAACAGCCCTAAGTTCCAGTGCCGTTCCCAAATGGGAAGACGTCTCACCAGAAATAGATGTTCCCTGTGTAGTTGACAGATCACAAACAATCAGCACACGAGCGACACAGGCACGGACGAATGGTGGTACACACCGTTCTCCCACATGACCTGTATCAGAGACGGTCCCCGAAGGGTATGTGTTGACGTCCGGGTGGCGTTATGGGCGCACCGCCACGTTACGATCGCAACTATAACATCTGTAAGAATCAAACTGGTCCTCGACGCAATAACCACTGTTTAAATAGTCAGATGAACGATGGTCGCTTGTTGGTTATCCATCTTGCGTGACTTACATCTACCATACTCCGTAGTAAGCGTCGGTAAGATGCCAAGCTTAATCAAGAGCAACTCACCCAATATACAGCCATGTACTCTCCATGATCGCTTCGGTACAGTTTGACGGTGCGGGCAGATTTACAGGGACAACCTGGTATAACGTGACCTGCGTAGTTAAACCGAATGAGCAAGAGTAATACCTGACATAGTGATGAAGCGACATACCGTATTGATGAGGAACGGGATGATGCTCAGCGTGAACACCGCACCAGTCAATATGTTGTTCCCCCCGGAGAGCGCACGAGCTCGCAAGGTCGTGAACGCTTGCGTAAAGATGCCATGAGCGCGATTTCCTTTCAGAGGCGCAGGTCTGCTTGATTCACTTACCGGCAGGACCAATCAAGTTTAGTATGTCAATGATGTTGCCGAGCCAGCTGATTGTAGTACAGCTGCTCAGGAACACGGTGTCAGGAGTGCTAGGCATATCCCTGCACACAGAACTGCGTACCTCTGGAAGCGAATATACATATCTCATCAATGTTGCGTTAGCCAGATATTGATAAATATTACTTACAGTGTCCGACACAGGGCCAAGTACCGTGGCGGCCAGGATACCGTGTAGCAAGGACATGTACCTGTTGTATACATATAGAACTTGCCGCGAGACCTTGCGGGAAGTCTTTGAAGGACTCCAGACGTGATGCACTTCCTCGCCTATACAGAGAAGCACATCATATAATAGCAACGCTGTGTCGTATCCGCAAGTCAGTACCGGGCCTGAGGAACTACGTGGAGAAATGTACTTGTGATTGCCACAGTAATGCAGTTTGCGGTCCTCCTGCGTGAATGTAGCCATTAATATCGATACTGAAAGCCTAGGAACCCATAAAGCTTGAAGACTTACGCGTACTGGTTTTCAGCAGTGATTTCTGCAAGGCTCGTGGACGAAGTTGAAGACATGTTCAGCAAATCCAGAGCTACCGTGTCTGGAAAGGACAAGCGGCAGGAGCGAAGTAGGGGAGCGAGGATGCCGTACGTCGAGTGCTGCTTCGACCATGAAAGCCACCGGTTTTATCTGCTACGCGCGTCGCGCGCATTTAAACCTTCGAACCCATCTATAGGCAACGCACAAACTGTCGTCAAAGCCCGTGTTCCTGGTTTGCACTCGTTCAAATAAAATCATCAGGCTGTTGAGGTTGAACGTTGAGGTACATATGCGCATGCAACATGCAACATTCTTTGAAACACCGGCCGCCCTTCTTTCCGCGCACGAGCTGGCCGCCAGCGTCTGCCGGAGAAGGATATGCCGGGTGGAGCTGCTTGCGCGACAGAGCATGGTCGCATCGTTGCATAGAAAAGTCGCGAAGATTGACGGTGCAGAGGGTTCGTGTTGCGAACGAGGACTCGGAGATGGTGGCAACCGAGAGAGAGACTCAATCGAGCTCGGGCGCTTCACGTACAATCCACGTGGGCGCAGCCATACCATCGCCGGACGAGGTTGACAGAAGCACAGGTTTCCCCAAGCTACGCTCATCTCTCGCCCCTCATGGGTTGTCGCGCGAAACAGGTGTAGAGGTCCGTGGCATACTGGAAATCTCCTGCAAGTTGACCGCGGATTGAGATAGGCCACTACAACATCCGCGATGGTGAATAGACCGCGACAGCATTACGCGCAAGAGTACTAGTCCATTCCGACTTTGCGCGGAGCGCCGTTCAGCGCTCGGTGTGTGTACGTCCCGCCCATTCAGAGTCATACTACCAGTAGCCGCGTTTCGCACCCTTGACCATCCGACGCAAGCTGACTCTTCGTGACATCTGAAGGTTGGCGCCGGCTTCTATACCATATGGCTTGCAAACCGTCAAATCACTCACTCTTTCCCTCTGCCAGCGATCCAGGATCGAAGATGAATCTCCTCGAGCTACCACAAGAGGTGCTCGTAAAGATCCTTTCGCACATGGACGCCTCAAACGTAGCGGTTTGCAGCCAGGTGAGTACTGCATTCGCTGATTGTATCTTCTTCAAATTTGCTGGACGAACACTAGGTATCCCGCTACTGCAAGACTCTGCTCGATTTTCCCACTTTGCGATATAAGCTCGCTCTGGCTCGGTCAGGCATGGTCGACGGACATGCAACGAGGGTGCCTGTCAAAGACAGACTGGACGGACTAGAAAGCTATGAACAGGTCTGGCGCAATTCTAACCCGATACAGGATCCCAAGCACATAATCGCCAACCAGGAGCCGTATCGGTGTTGCCGGTTTTCCGGCTGTGCTGTCCCGATTATCTGCGGACGGAAATTCAAGCTACACCTCCCTGCTTCACCTACGCGCCACATCCGCTCAAAAATGTGGTCGCTCGACCTCGATGACATTCAGCTCGACCCGGAATATTGTGCAACAGACCTGTCACAAGATCTGCTTGTTCTATGTGGCGCAAAGACCGCTACGACATGGTATGTGTCCGTCGCTTACGACTCCGTAGCATCGGCACCGTCTCAGCGTCTCCAAATCGCAGTGTATACGAGTGTCACATTATCTCTCTCTCCGACGCTGTCATTTCCCATGAAACAGCCGCGGCCATGCCTATTCTCACTACCACCACTTCGGCCCACTGGCCAACTGTGCGCGATCAACACATGAGGGTTGTAATCTGCGGCAATCTCTTAGCGTGGACTTGGGCCGACGACACAATACACCTGTATGTGTATAATTGGAAGAGCGCACAGGTCGTATGGGTGAGTATCGTCCGCAGGAGTTCTGTTAGACCTGACTGATCGCTTAGAAGGCTTGCAACCATCGTGATCCTATCCATTTCGCATTTCTGGATCAACTCTGTCTAGCCGTTCACGTCGTGCAGAATGATGCCGTTTACCTCCGAGTCTACGCTGTCGATCCCGAGACCCCCGCGCACACCCCACCTATTCGCAATGTGCTCCCCGATGCGCCCGACATGCGCATATTCCTGCTCCCACCAACGGAAGAAGACTGCTATGGAGGGGTCGAGAGAATGGACTCCAAGAGACCTTCAGGCAGACGCGCCCCGGAGGAGACGTTGTTCGAACCCGACCCCGAATCAACATCAGGAAAAACCCCCCTGGCAAATGAGAGCAAATTGGTACCCAACAGCGCTCGTAAGGCATAATTTAGTACACTTAGTGCCCGAGTTCTAATTAGATAGGTCCCCCTGATATATTAGACCATGTGAGCCCTCACGTAGCACTAATGGTCCTAACTATCACTTATGTAGCACTGAAGCAAGTCAAAGATCACGCAATTTCCAGCAGTATAGAGCAGTGACCAATTGATGTATTAGAGGTGTGGATTGTCCATGATATGACGGAGTAAAGACAGGACGCGCAGTACAGCACAAGCGTAGGTATTAGAGAGAGACACAGGTGCAGAAATGTATAGTAGGATGAGAACTAGAAGCGAGATGATCGAGCGAGGGTATCAAGGCGGATGAGATCGTGCGCACCGCCTGTCAGCGTAATGGACTGCAAACTAGTCGACGTCCATAGCTGCGACGTCAAGGAAACTCTTGCGTGGAGCTCCGGCCTGACCCGGGTTGCCGATGGGCGAACTGCATAGAACAGCAACAATACGTCAACGAAACTCAGCAAATGCAGAACATAAGTACACGTCGAACGTTACCTGAGCTGGCGCCAAAACCCGTGCATCAAGACATGGTATTGGACCGGTCCGCGCGTACGGATCGTCGAGAGCTCTTGCATGTGGTCCTTATAGACGCCCCAGTAATCGTTGGATGTGAAGTCGCGAGGTTGTACATGGCCGTGCTTGCAGTCTTCAATGGCGGCATGAAGCTATTACTATATTAGCAGATCGCAGCGGCAAGATATACAAGTTGAACGTACTGCTGTGGCGACGAGTGCGAGCAAGGACGCGGGTAGCTCCTTCTCGTCAGGCTTGTCGGGAAGCGAGGACTCGAAGTACTTGCAGATCTTGAAGCCCAAACTTGACGGCCGCTTGAAGAACGCAACACGGAGAATCTCGAGGAAGACGGGGGGACTGTACGGTTTGCCGGCCGTGATAGACTTGTTCTGCCCAGTGAACGGATCAATGAGGTCAAACGAGACGTGACAAGTCGCTACGCACCTCGTAATCGAAGGGGTATATGTATCGGAACCCTTCCTGAAGCCAGTCGCCCTTGTCCTTGTCACGGGACATCAGGCCGAACGCGGTGCATGGTTGGCCTTCGGCGAGCTTCCGGACGTTACTGCGGAAGGTTGGGATACGCTGAGAGGGCTACAAGGAAGTGGTAAGTAGTAAACATAAACCACTTCGAAAGGTATCATGACATACAATCTTGGATAACGCAGACGCGTATTCATCTTGCTTCTTCAAGCGCTTGAGAATATCGTCGTACCCATACTCGCCCGCAGCACTGGTGAGTGCGCGGTGGACAATCTTGCCCTGCTTCTGTGGACCATCTGGGAACGCATTCTTGAGCCCGATGTCGACAAGCATCGTGTATATGCTGTGTTTGACGACCCGACGGACCCGACGGTGCTGATCTGTGAGCTTCAGCTTACCACGTTGCGGCAGCACAATCTCGATCCCGGAGTCCTCGGAATCGGAATCCGTCCCCGACGCGTCTTCCACAGATGAGTCTTCGTCGGAATCCTACAGATTCCTAGTCAGCTGATGATACTTAGAGAAGAAAGACACGCATACCAGCGCGTGAGACGTGCGCTTCTTCGGGTGAGACTTGGATGGCGCAACCGATTTCTTTTCTTTCACTTCGGGTCGACGCTTCGAGTTGGTAGAGGTATCACTCACGGCATTGGGTTTCACGAACTTCGGGATCTGAGCCGCAGTGTGAGATTGTGCACGCCATATGCGGACGGAGCTCACCTCATCCTGGCGCTTCGCGGCCACACGCTTCCGAGTGTCCTTGCTAGCGTGATGCTGCATATTGGGCGCCTCCTTGCGCTTCACAGAGCTCTTGCCGGCCGCAGCCTGGGATTGGGAAGTGCCTAGAGACGATGTTAGAGCAGGCAGTAGAACAAATACAACGAGAATTGTTACCATGCTTCTGAGCGCGCTCTTTATCAGCACGATGCACTCCATGCGGCTTCGGCATCTTCTTCGGAGGCTGCACAAGCAATCCCAATGGTGTCAGCACGATGGTGTGGTTGATACTTCACTTACCGGTGAAGTTGTATCGTCTTCGGCATCGCTATGCTCACGCGCAGGACGTTTCTTGCTCGTAGTCGGACGGTCCGCATCGTTTCCGTGGGCCTTGCGGTACTGAGACTTCGGATGCTCAACTTCATTAGAAGAGGTGGGACTCGGAGATCGCGAGATTGGCGGCGCTAGGTGCGTGCTAAGGGACCGACTTCTCGTAGACGAAGCCTCCCGTGCCGCGGAACGGGACTTGCGATGACTGGGAGATAGAGATGCATCCTGTTCAACCCAGTATGCAGTCTGAGAGCCGTATAGAACAGTGAGCGCTGACTCGGAACGCTGAAGACAATGAGCGCCTGCTGCGGCGAGGCTTACCTCTTCCGCGAACTTCTTCTCAAGCGCTCGGGGGTTCTTCTCCATTGCCTCGAGTTCGTCGTCTTCGTCCGACTTCTCACCCTCTGAGTCTGACTCTGATGACGAACTGTTATACGAGCCGCCCTCCTCTGAGTCCGACTGCTCTTGACTGGGCGAGTGCGACTTGGTACTGTGCCCTCTCTCGGTCTGAGAGGGCGCCTCGCGCTTATCATCGCTTGTACGCGGACGCTTGGTCTTGTGAGTGATAGTTGACTCATCTGTGTACACTACAAACACTGATCAGACGCACCTGTGTCATTGAGGTCGAGCCCACCGCTTGTGTCTGCTCGTCGGCGTCGTCGTCAGATGCGTGGGGATCAATAACCGGTGCACGCGGAGTGCTCTGTCTGGTAGACTTCGCACGCGATGTGCTGGTGCCTTTGTGGACGGCAGTCGCTTTCCCTGGAGTTGCTGTACATAGACGGTGAGTGTTGAACATACATATCATCATGTACATCTGCGGCTTACACTTGTGGGACTTGGGCCGGTGTGTCGTACTGCGGTCGTCATCGTCGTCCTCGTCAGATGGCGGCTCCGGCTGCAGATCACCCAGTTTCTTCTTGCGGGCCTGCCCAGGAACCAGCGACTCCCACTCTGCCAGAATGCGGTCAGCAACAACGCCCAGATGCTGTACTGATGGTGAGGAATGTACTCTGTTTGGCCTCTTCCTTCGACCGGCGGGACGCTACGATAGAACAGTCCATGTTAACCTCATTCAAGCAGATATATGATAGGAGGAGAACATACGACGACTGTGTGAGGCTACAGGGGCATCCACGGTGCCAGCACCATCAGACTCCGCATCATCGTCGGACAGAATGCGATGTTTCCGCGCCGCCATGCGAGTACAAACAGCAGTTTGAAACGCTGACGGCGAGGAGTGATTTTGGGGGTAAGTGAACGAGTGTGGTGAGAGGTTTAGGAGCTGAGAGAGTGATGAATATGAAGGAGAGGTGGACGGGAAAGAGGAGAGGATGGCGGTTGCGTGGTACGTTGCCGCACTTTGGGGAGCTCGGGTTGGGGTTCCCGGGAGGCCTGACGATTTCGCCCGACAGTGTCTTCGTCACAATCTACGGTCACGGCACACCACGCATCGTGACTTTGCCTTTGCCTGTCTCCCTCGCCAGGGAATCAGTAATCTTTGTTCTTGAACCCATTTCTGTCAGATTCACATCTCTTGCTGCGAGCTCTATGTACTCTCGGGTGTCTAACAAACCGAAATGCTGCACTGGCTGCGGAAAGCACTTCACGCTCTCCGGGTATGACTCGCATCTCAAGCAAACGTCTAGGCCAGCATGCATCGCAGTCCGCGAAGCTGTAGCTGGACTAGAGCCCGAGGATTCTGAGGATCCTGCTCCGCCTTCAGTATCTTCACCACCCGGTAGCCCATCAAGCCATAGTGCTGATGAGGAGATCCATCCGGCCGAAGACCGTGCCATGCCCTTCGAGGGCGACCACTTCGGGGCTTACTCTGCAGACGAATTCGACGACTTTGACGAGTACAACGACGATCATAACGCGGGTCGACAGGAGTCCGCAGGGGATGAAGAAGAACACCGTCAGGAGGATATAGAAGCCCAGGACGACGATGAGGTCGATGCTGCAAACCTCGAGGCTGAGTCCGGCTGGGAACCGCCGCCACCTGCTAACATCCCCCGCGCACCTGCTGAGCCTACGACCAGTCCAGAGAGCAGCCAAGACGCGAATACTGGAGGGCACGGTGCTCCCAACCGGGCCGCTCAGTCGCGTGCCCATGAACACTTGCAGACGAAGACGCACTCGGTCCGCTTCCCCAGCGACCACGCAGGTGCTCCCATCAAACACAGACGCGAACGCTCAGCATACGAGCAGTTTCAGGGACGCATCGATGCGGTGAACGCGAATCCTTACGCTCCGTTTGCATCTCGTATTGACTGGGAAGTCGCTCGATGGGCCAAGATGCGCGGCCCTGGCTCGACGGCAGTCTCAGAGCTGCTTGCAATCGAGGAGGTACGTGAGCCTACCGAATTTCCATACATACACATACTTATGATCCTGATTGACCAGCTCGTCACACGTCTTGGCTTGTCCTACAAGAACGCGCGGGAGCTGAACAACATTGTCGACCAGAAGCTCGCATCCGGACGTCCGAGATTTGTACGACGTGAGATAGTCGTCGCCGGCGAGGTCTTCGAAATCTTCTATCGGGATGTCATTCAATGCATCCGCGCGCTCTACGGAGACCCCGAGTTTGCGGGCATCCTGGTATTCACCCCCGAACGGCACTATGCTGATGCGGAACACTCGGTGCGGGTCTACTTCGACGTTCATACAGGGAAATGGTGGTGGGAAACTCAGGTGAGTCTCGATAAGTCATGTATGAGGTACAGTGCGCTCACGCCCGGTGTCTCCAATAGAAGGCACTCGAGAAGCGTCTTCCTGGCGCAACAATAGTGCCCATCATCATATCCTCGGACAAGACGCAGCTCACCACGTTCGGGTCGAAGACCGCCTATCCCGTCTACATGACAATCGGAAATCTCCCGAAGGACGTCCGCCGCAAACCGTCACGTCGGGGTCAGATTCTCCTCGCCTATCTCCCCTCATCGAACCTCAAACATATCGTGAACAAGGCTGCCCGCCGGCGCACACTAGCCAACCTGTTTCATGCATGTATGGGGCATGTTCTCGCGCCGCTGAGAGAGGCCGGTGTGCATGGAATCGATATCGTTAGCGGAGACGGTGTCACCCGACGCGGACATCCCATCTTCGCGATGTACATCGGGGACTACCCAGAGCAACTTCTCGTGACGTGCTGCAAGACCGGGACCTGCCCGAAGTGCGATGTCTCTCGTGACGACGTCGGCAGCTCCACTGACACAAGACGGCCACTGCGCGACCTCAAAAAAGTTCTCAAGGCTCTTGACACCTTTGATGATGGCGCCACCGCTTTCTCCCGTGCCTGCAGAGAAGCTGGTATCAAGCCGGTCGTCAATCCGTTCTGGCAGGATCTCCCTTACGTCGACATCTTCCGCTCTATCACACCTGACATTCTGCATCAACTTTATCAGGGAGTGATAAAGCATCTCCTATCTTGGCTGAAGTCTGCGTATGGTCCCGAAGAACTCGATGCTCGCTGTCGACGTCTACCGCCAAACCATCAAATCCGACTCTTCCTCCGCGGTGTGACCACCCTGCAGAAGGTCACGGGTAAGGAACATGGCGACATATCTCGCTTCCTCTTGGCGCTCGTAATCGGCCTTCCGCTCCCCGGTGGATACTCGCCCGTGCGTCTCGTCCGGGCTGTGCGGGCCATTCTTGATATCCTCTATCTGTCGCAGTACCCCGCCCACACATCCGACACACTCGCCCTTCTTCGTGATGCACTGCAACGCTTCCATGCCAACAAGTCCATCTTCGTAGACCTCGGAGTTCGCTCACACTTCAAGCTTCCCAAACTGCATTCGCTCGATCACTACATCGAATCGATCAAGCTCTTCGGGACGACCGACAACTACGACACACAGTACACTGAACGCTTGCATATCGACTTCGCGAAGGACGCGTATCGCGCGACCAATCACAAGGACGAGTTCCCGCAGATGACGACGTGGCTCGAGCGCCGCGAAAAGATCTTGCGACATGACGCGTATGTCAAGTGGCGTCTGAAGCGCCTCGCTACTGTTCGGTCGGTGCCTGCCCCTCTTGATCGTCAGCCTCAGGACAAGCAACTCCCAGCGGTGGCAATGCAGGTACGTTCCGGCGGTCACCCTGTGATGTCAAGAACCTCACGTTTGTATACAGCGGCGGGCAGGAGACAAGCTGGTGCTTAGTCCGGGGCAACCGCTCTGCATCGGAGCGCAGGCGCAGGCTGCATGGACGCGCATCAAGATTGCGAAATGGCCTAGCGTGAAGGCGCTCTCATTCGACGATGCGGCTGAGCGTTACGGAGCCGTTTATCTCCGCGATGCACTCGCCCGTTTTGTTGTACGGCATCGTGATCCCACACTCACCGCTGCCGAGGTCGAGCAGCAATCCCTCAATGTGTCTCTCCATTTCCGGAAGATTCAAGCCTTCAATAAACTCAAGTTCATACTCGACGACGCTCAAGACCTCGGAGTGATGGAGGATGTGCGCGATGCTGCGCATGCGCGACCAGAACGGCAGGATAAACAAGGCAGGACTGTACCGGGCCGCTTCGATACCGTTCTTGTCAACAACGGGACAGGTGGTCGTTCAGGAGTGCAAGGTGAGTCACGGTATGCCTAGATCAGCAGCCTGCATCTCTCTCATACCTGATATGCATTCCAGGGTACGAGGTTGCCCAGCTCCGCCTTGTGTTCAAGCTTCCGAATGTTGCAAACGAAACACTCTTCCCCGGTGTCCTCGCGCCGGGCCATTTGGCATACATAGAGCGCTTCACTCCGATGGTAGGCCCAGATCCCGTGCACGGCTTATACAAGGTCACACGACAGCGCGACGGGTCCGGTGCACGACTCGCAAGTGTCGTAGAAGTACGCAATATTCGCCGAAGCTGCCACCTCTTTCCTGTTACGACCGGCGCCGTTCCGCGGGATTGGACAAGTAGTACCGTTCTCGAACGTTGCGACAGCTTTTGGGTAAACTCATTCAGTGACGCGCATATGTATATGTCTTTCTTTTAACTTACCTCTTCTATCCTGCTATTGACAAGCTGCTGTGATGCACCGGTGTGATACTTAATTGCTAACTGTAAGTCTGCATCGGGGACCGACTTCTCATAGTCACTGATCAGCACGGGCGTCCTCCACGTAGATCTCATGAGCTCTACAATAGTATATTATTATCTTCCTAAGCACAGATGAACACTAATATGCAAGGTCCCTAACTCGTGAGCGTAAATCTTCGATAAATTGTCGCATTTAGTACTAATCTGCCAGGGGGGTTTTTCCTGATGAACGGTGCTTGTGATAGTGTTGCGCACCGTCAACTTCTCCCTTTCCAACACGGTGAAGAGGCCGGGCGTTCAGGATTGGATTCTCGTCGTCCCCACACGTGCACTTCTTGCCCATGTTCGCCATCCGCGTCGTTCAAGCACAGGCCCAAGCCACCCGCATATCGGCAGTGACCAATCCTCCGATCCGCACCGTGACGCCGTTCCCTGGCAAGTATGGGGGGAGACATGCAGCCGGCTACTTCCCCTCACGGATCGGTTCGGCTGGGTTGACGACGGTCCTCATGTCATGGGTTCCAAGTGCCTTATCATCTCCGGTCGACCTGGGCCCGATGTAGCTCTTGATGCGTTTGTCTTCGACTTCCACCCATTTGCAGCAGATAACCGCTCAGACGAAGACGATAGCAAGACTGTGCAACTGTATATGGACACATCGGACGTGCTTACGGACGTCGACATTCTCAAGGACCCTGTTCGGAATAGTCTCCTCTTCCGCGTCATGCACAAGGTCGTCAAGTATGATCCCGCGATAAGCTACCAGTGGGGACAGCTATCTGCGGTGCTTCTCGAAGATGGCATCGCTGTCATAGTACGTTTGCGCTCCTCTTTACGCTACGCTAACACTCAGCAGTAATAACTCACGCGCCACACAGAATAACAGTGTCTTGGATAGGAGCCGAGGCATCATGCATCTGCTCGCTGTATGAGCGCCGCACTTGGCGGTGCGAGGCAGGGGGTGTTATGGATAATGGCACGCTCGAGGTCAGAGGCTTCGTGGGTCATACACGATGTACGCTTACTTGATTTTTATACTCGCGCTCAACAAGTTACGATGTCGCAGTCACTCGAATGAACTTCCAGACAATACAGTAAGTAGTCCGCTTGAATCGGATCCGAGTAATGTTTATGAAAGGAGAAACATAGAAACTAGATGCAGGTTATATGACCGAGTACTAAGTATATACTCTGAGTTAGAATCTGACCGCATCTTATTCCCGGCCGCCCCGCCCAGAGGCTTCACGTCACGATGCACATAAACAGTTCCGAAGATGCGGCCTCACAAGGGTACTCCATTCCGGAGTTGTGCGGAGCGCAGTTCGGCTCTCGGTCCGTGCATCAGGTGCTGCGCTCGCGCGCAGAGTCGTCTTGGTAATCTGGTTTTGGTTCCACGACTATCTGTCGCAAGCTTACCTTTCGCAATTGCTAGGCCCATTCCAATATCAAGCGGGTGTCCGCGAAGATCGAAGCCAATCTCAGCACGGGCTACTTGTGCCCACGCAGTGATCCAAAATTCAAGATGAACCTTCTCGGACTACCACAAGAAGTGCTCGTGCACATCTTATTGCAGCTGGATGTTCCGAGTTTACTTTCTTGCGGCCAGGTGAGCGTCGTCTTCACCGAGCGCACCCTCTCTCCCACTCTCGGCACCTCCTCTAAGCGATTGGCAGGTCTGCCACTACTGCAAGACCTTACTTGAGCTCTCCGCTTTGCAGTACAAGTTCGCGCTCGCTAGGTCAGGCATGGTCGACGGACCTGGGACGGGAGTGCCTGTGAATGACCGGCTGGCCGCACTGGAACGTTACGGGCAGGCGTGGCATGCAGCTACGCCGATACAGGACCCCCAGCTCCCAACCACGCGCCCGCAGTCATATCGGTGTTTGCCGTTCTCCGGCGGTGCCATCCCTTTCATCAGCGGGCACGAACTCAAATTATACCTCCCTGCTTCTCCTGCGCGACGCGTTCGCTCGAAAGTATGGTCTTATGACCTCCAAGACATACCTCTCGATCCTGTGTACTGTACGATCGACCTATCACAGGACCTGTTCGTTCTTTGTGGTAAAAAGGCCACCGCCACAAAGTATGTGCCCGTCACTTTCTATACGACATCGAGACTGACCTCCTATCTCAGCATCAGCGAGTGTCACATCTTGTCTCTCTCCAAGGCTGTCATAGTCTCTAAAGAGGATGCAGACATTCCTATTCTTACTGTCGTCACTTCGGTTCGCGAGGATGATGAAAACTCGAAGGTTACAATTTGTGGCGATCTTCTAGCCTGGACTTGGGCCGACGACACAACACATCTTCGTGTATACAACTGGAAGAGCGGGCAGGTCGTATGGGTATGTTCCATCCACTGGAGGCTCGCAGAACCCGCCTAACTTTTGGGAAGGCATGCAACCACGACTATCCCATCTACTTCGCATTCCTGGGTCAACGTTGTCTGGCCGTGGCGCAACACTGTGCTGATCATCTCCGAGTCTACAATATTGATCCCGATACACCATCTCCGACGCTACCTGCTGGAAACGAGCTCCCCGATGGACCGGACATGCGCATATTCCTGCTCCCGCCAACAGAAGATGTATATGACTGCTACGCCCTTATTCAAGGTCTCGCCTCGGATGAACCTTCGGGGAGCGCTGATCGGGGGACGTTGTTCATGCCTGACGCGAAAGCAACAGTGCTCGTGATAGTCATGTCCACCGCCAGTAGTCAACCCTACTCCAACATAGTGTGGAGACCAGGCGGCCAGGACTACATCATCGTCGTCCCCACACGTGCACTCCTCGCTCACATCGGCCCTCCAAGCACGAGCCAAAGCTGCCAGCCCATCGCCAGCGACCATCCCTCTCCGATACACGACCCGATCTCTTGGCAGTCGTGGGGGCAGCCGTGCAGCCGACTACTTCCCATTACCGCGCGGTTGCGCTGGATATCAAGTGGGCTGCACGTCGTGGGCTCCAGGTGCCTCATCGTATCTGGTCGGCCCCAATCCGAGGCAGTTTTAGATGTGTTTGTCTGCGACTTCCACCCCTTCGCGGAAGACTCCCCCACCGATGGCGAAGATCAAGATCGCGCTACCGCACACCTGTATATGGACACGTCGAACGTGCTTACAAACGTCGAAACTCTCAAGGGGCCAATCCGGAACCGGCTCCCCTTTCGTGTCGTGCACAAGGTCGTCAAGTATGATCCCGCGATCATGTACCAATGGGGGCAGCTGTCTACGGCGCTCCTCGAAGATGGAGTCGTTGTGATGGTACGTTTGCGCTCAGGATCTTCACGTCGCACTGGGTAGCGATGTCTGACGCACCACATAGATCAACGGCTACTCGGATAGGAGCCGCGGTATCATGCATCTACTCTGTGTATGAGCGACACACTTTGTAGCGCGACGTAGGTGCTCTGTCCAAACGAAGCGAACCAGAGAACGGGAATTGGATACCGCTACAAGCCACACACAGGAATGTGAAGATATACATAGCAAAGGAAAGCATCACTACCTAAGCTTTCGTCGAGCACCAATCATGTAAACATCACCCGAAGCGAACCTCTACGCTGATCATCGCATACGCTGACACCGCCGACTCCTTCGCTCCTTACGACTGTACATGTGCGATCGCCACAGGACTCGCCGTCCCTTTATTCGTCTTCAGCCGCTTGCGGTGATTCTCGAGGAGGCGCTCGGACGTCCCCGCGGCTCCGTGCGAGTCCAGCTCCTCTTCGTCCAGGACGGCGCAAGATCGCTTCCTCGAGGATGAATGGTCCTCATGAGGAGCAGGACACGCATTTGAAGCAGGGAGCTTCGAGCGAGCGGGGAGGGGAGGAAGCTTTAGGGCCTTCCCGGCTAGCTGACGTGCAGTGGCCGAACTTTCCCCAGGGAGGGGACAGCTAGCCACAGCCACTGGTATCCCTTCGCCTTTGGGGCGGGCAGCGCACGGTATTAGGCGGTAGGGGCGCCAGTCGTTTTGGGGCCACCCTGTCATGGCGATAGCCTCGTCGAAAATCTTGAGCACGGGCTCATAATCGAGTGGCTCTGTGACCAAGTCGCGCTCCGCCGAGAAGTGGTGGCGAACGAGCCTGTTGAACCTCGCGAGGAGGTGTGAGAGCGGCTTGTTCCGGACGATGTTGAGCATGCGCGCCCTTCTGTAGACCCAAGCAGTCTTCAGATTGGAACTATCACTGTCGTTACCGTATGAGAAAATTCTTCGGCACAATTGATTGCCATGGGGGTGTTCGTGGTCCGTGTGCCGGCTGACGACCCATAGCAGGACCCAGTAGAACGATTCGAGGTCGTGGTGAGTGCGGCGAGTGATACCTGGGTCATCGAGGAGGTCGCAAGCAAAGAAATAGTATGTGCCCTGGGGAGATCGTCAGCTAAGCGATTTATCTGGGAAGTCCCGGATGGCGTACTATGCGTTCTGGTGCGGGTTTGGCACGTTTCCTTCCCGATGACCCAGAGGACGGAGATACGGAGGACCATGAGGACGGAGATGAGGGTGGCCGTGTATCATCGTCTTTCTCATATAAGTCGGGGTCCATCGCGCTGAAGTCGTAGTCGTGCAGAAATCCGGTGTACTTGTTCTCCTGCGGCTGATCTACAATCATAATATTGCCGACACTGACATCGCGATGCATTACGCGCGCCTTCTCCCATGCTTGCTGGTGACCTAGAAGGTGATCAGCACAAGAGTTTATCGACATCAACGAGGACAACGCGCAACTTACCCCGAATCGCGTCTCGTAGGGCACAGACGAGCTCATAAGTAGACCTGAACTCAGTGAGCGGCCTTCCGACATCGTCGATGACCATACGCACGAGGCTGCGCTCCCGATGCCAATCGTCCTTGCCGAAGGCGAGCCGCCAAGAGCACGTCTGATGTTGTGGGTGTAGGAGCGGAAGGTCTGCGTCCGGAACGTATCCTTCAGCGGATGCGATGTTGGATAGTGGAGAGGGCAAAGACGAGGGTGGTGCTGGTTTGGATGGCTCTGGTTCTCGCTCTGGCTTTACGCCCTCTTGACGACGCCTGGCATCGTTCCACTGACGCAGAGCGAACTCGCCGAGGTCCCCACCACACACCATGGTCGCGAGACCGTACTGATCTTCCGGCTCGATCCGTTCGTTCAGCCGGTCGTAGAACTTCGCTTCAGCTATCCGGGCCAGCTGCCGCCAATATTCTTTCATGATCTGCGGTTTGACGGGAGTGGTTCGCGAGGGATCTGGCACCAGTCGGCCGTCCTTCCAGATACGAGTGTCCTCGATAGCGCGCCAGATCATCGTCGCCCTCGAGAAGAGCCGCCCGTTGACGTTGATCGCCTGGTAGAGGAGGTATGGCACGCAGCGGCCGGTCTTCTCGTCGTAAACCTCGAGGCGCCGTCCTGCGGCTATCTCGGCGACGTGCGCCTGCCAGTGCAGAACCCGCGCCCTGCGTAGCTCGCTTTTCACCCAGTCCTGATCTGCACCGCTGAGCTTCATCACGGTCGGGTCGGCTCCAACGATAGTGTTTCCGACGAGAGGATGGGTGAAGTGCCAGAAGAACTTTTGCAGTAGCCTCGGACCGTCCTTCTTAATGTTGAACGGCACGGAGACGAGCGCACACGTGCGGTCGAAACGCATGAGGCGGACGGTGTTCCCGTAGATGCCGATGACGAAGGCGGCGAGGAGTCCGTGAGTGAGCATGAGGTTGCGCGCGTTCTTCGCAAGCGCCCGGATCGCTTTAGTACGAGCCCGCCCGTCCCTGACCAATGGGTCTTTGCAGGCCTCGCTTTTGCTCTCTATCACCGTAGAGATGTGCTTCCACGACGGAGAGTCGCCTAGAGACTTCCCTGGAAACGAGACCGAAATATCAGGCGCGGAGCGGTGATGTTCGTTCATCGACGCGGCGAAGGGAAAGTCGAGATGTTGCCCGCATGTGTTGTTGAAGCTGGGTCTCGTTTTGACCGGGAAGGGCTTGACGAGTTTCGACAGCCCTAATACCTATAAGGGTGGTCAGAGCTAAGCGTAGGCATGCGAGTGGCTGATCCGCACCAAGTTGTCGCATTCCAGTTTCTCCTTCCCTGATCCGGCGGGATATGCCTTGAACGCATCATGTAGTAATGTGTAGTCCCACACGTAATGCGCAGAACAAGGAAGAAGTTCGTCGATGAATCGGTCGGCGGTGTCGCCGTAGATATGGATACGTCCGCCGAGCTGCCCAGCCCAGGCATTCCTGCCAGCGGTGTTCAACTTTTTTGGCGCGCAGCGAACTGGGCGTCGGGTCTTGTCTTGGCGGGGTGAGGATGTGCGAGTCATACCTGAGCAGTATACAGCAGAGGTGAGAGTTGGTGGTTGAGGTCTGAGTCTGTTAAGAGAGGAGGGCTTTATAAGATACACAAAAGCGAGAGACATCCAAGCGCCCATCACCGGCCACACCGCGCACAATGGTGGCACCGTCGGAGTTCTATTTCACTCTCGCCATTAGCATAACATAACTTGGGCAAATAGAGCGGTACCTTACGTGCACTGCAAGCGAGGTGTCAAATACTGCCCTGGATGACGAGGTCACAGCGCGCCAAACTGGGCTTGTAAGGTGAATCATTCTAATTGCAGCCACCGTGACGGTGTTTGGCCCAGGACACATTTTGAATCTCGTCCCGGCCGGCCATAGCACACGAGAGAACCAAATTCCGATACCCATGATGTCGTCCGCCAAGCTCTTCGAAGACGGACTCACTGTATCAGCGACGTTCAAGGCTGGCAACAAATGTGTCAGCGAGAAGAACACTTTCATATAGAGACAGGCCAAAAGTTCTCGTCGACTCACGCTACGTGTTCCAGCCTGGTCGTGCACGTGTATCTTCTAACGTCGTGGACACGATCCGACCAAAACCTCGAAGCTTGATCTGTTACCACTGGGCCGATGTATCACACGCTAATCACACCATTGGCTATAGAAAACTCAATCCTATTAACGTGCGTCTCTATGATAACAACCAACCTATCTCCTGAGATAGAACAAACCCACAAAGCTGCTCACGAGATCGTAATCTTCTTCGGGGCCTGCTCCGGGGTCGTTCTCGGGAAGGTCACGGCCAGGACGCCGTTCTCCATGGACGCCTTGATCTCCTCAGGCTAGAGTTCACAAGTTAGTACACCGTGCACGCCGCGAATGGCCAAGTAAGAGGATACGTACCTTGATTCCCTGAGGGAGTGGCAGCGACCGCGAGAACTTGCCAAACCGCCGCTCGCGGACCGAGTAGCCCTTGTCGTCGCGCTCGCTGGAGATGGTGGACTCGCCAGAGACGGTCAGGACGTTGTCTCGCACGTCGATCTGGACGTTCTCCTTGGACAGGCCGGGGAGTTCGAACGTGGCCGTCACGAGGTTCTTCTCCTGGTCCTCATGCAGGTCCAGTCTGCAAGCGTATCGTCAACAAACTGCTTTGGACGAAATCAGGGAGGTTCCAAGTACTCACCTTGGGCGCAGAGGGCGGGAGACGGCGTTGCCGTTGTTTCCTTGCTGCCTCGGCGCGACTGCGGACGTGCGCGCGTTGAACGCCTCATCGAAGAGGCGGTCAAAGTCGGCGAGGGAGTAGAACGGCTCGGTGAAGAACGTAGAAAGCGACATTTCGAGTCGTAGAAGTCGTTAAAGAGCTCAAGAAGGATGAGTGGGTGAGACGAAGAAAGCGGTCGTGATCGTGGACTTGTAACTTTCGACTATGCTGGGGAGTGGAGACGAGCTGAGAGCGCATTTTATGCTCCTCCTGGCTGTAGCTGAACATTCGCGAACTGTTCTTCAGGTCGTTGCTATGAGGTAAGATTCCGCTGCGCGACTGCAGAACGAGAGTTTCCGAGATGTGCGAACGAAGGCTCTCGAAATTACGACGGCGTCTGCAGATTCAGTCACGAGTTGGAAAGCCACCCAGCGCAAGAGTTCGAGATCCGTACGCTTCTCATCCTTCAGTCCCCAGTAGATCAACAGAGAATTAGAAGATCTCAGCATGACTTGAGCCCACAGGTGGTCGTCGACGTTGAGCAGAAGTGCAGGCCCGGTCGTCAAGCGCCGCACAACTGTGGCGGCTATTGACGTCTATTTGTTCCATGTCCCAAAGGATATTTCCTACTCAACGCCGGGCGTCTACGGTGACTGCTTCTCGACAATTCTAGCGTGCACCTCATAGAACTCGAGACCCCTATGACCGACCGGGCACGTTCTAGGCACAACGGGAAGCGTGCACACATGGCGCTGAAATTTCTCGTGCGCATTCGCCTGCGCAGATATAAGAAGCCAGCGTATGCCCCCTGCTGCATACTACAAGAAACATAACCTTTCCGCACTGATACCCAGCTACCCTCTTCCATCACAAACCCCAGCTAAATGTCGCTCGTCAACTTCTTCAACGAGTTCGACCAGCTCTTCGACGAGGCGTTCGCCCGCCGTGCTGACGGCGGCAGCGACAACCAGCTGCAACACCAGCCCGGGAACGCCAACAACGCGCCTCGTGCCCTCCGCCCAAAGTAAGTCCACTCTTGTGCTAGCCTACTTCGTGTCGGCAAAACGCTAACGCTCGTCTCAGGATTGACCTCCACGAAGACAAGGACAAGAACCTCGTCACCGCGACGTTCGAGCTTCCGGGCATCAACAAGCAAGACGTCAACATCGAGGTCCGCAACAACGTCCTGAGCATCTCGGGCGAGTCCAAGTTCTCGTCGGACCGGGACGAGAAGGGCTATCTTGTGCGCGAGCGCCGCTTCGGACGCTTCGCGCGTTCTCTCCCGCTTCCTGAGGGCGTCAAGGTATGTTGTGCGTGCTTTTCATATCTGCGAGTAGCGTACTGACTTGCGCGCATAGCCCGAGGAAATCAAGGCGTCCATGGACAATGGTGTCCTCACCGTGACGTTCCCTAGGCAGACGCCTGAGCAACTTCCGAAGAGGATCTCCGTCGCTTGAACAAGACGGCGAACTATGTGGGCTTTGAATGTATCATGTTGTCAATTGTATCATAGTACATCCTGGATGTGTTCGTCTCACCTTGTATTTATACCTCTTCGCGCTCACAACACAGCTCGTTTTCGCATACCTATGGCGGTGCTGCACCCGACATGACCTCGTACAATCCGTCCATCTGTCTCCGGCCGAGATGCTCGCTCCAGAAGCGCATGATAGGCTGCCACTCCTCCTTCGACCGCGGCATACCCTCGCCTCGCACCTTCACCTCCTCGACCTTCGCGAATCCCTTCTTCAACTCGGCCACCGCGGCGGGACGCATGGCTGTCTCGGCCGGGGGTGGACGGTGGAAGATGAGCAGCGGGGTTGGACACGGCTTCGGCAGTGTAGGGTAGGACAGGAGGGGTCCGCACACGCTCACGACAGACCCGAGAGAGCGCGACGCAGGCACGGCAGACTGGATGTCGGATACAGAAGGGAGAGCCTTTTGCTGAGGCGAAAGCTCGCTGCTCCAGTACTTGAGTGCGAACTGGGCGGCGACACTCCCGCCTTGGGCGAAGCCGAAGAGGTGCATACGCTGCGGTGGCCATGCGCAGTCGTTGACGAGGTGATTGACGATCTTTGTCATGAGTTCCAGCGCGGACGTGGGGTTCGGATGTTCTAGGAGCTCCCCGAGGTGGTCGAAGGAGGGAAACCACTGATACGCCTCTTCGTACAGGTATGGAATCCTGCACAGATACAGGGTGAGGGGCAGCGACCCTCGACGTAATGGATACTATACGCACTTTTCGGGAGCTCGTAATGCTAGGGTAGCCGTCTGTGGCAGGTGTAGCTGATGGCCCAGCCTACCAAAAGGAATCTGGGTATCGCCTGCTCCAACATGAGAATTCGTGCGACGAGGAAGTGGCGGCACATACCTAGGCCATGAAGCAGAACAAGCAAGTTCTCATCCGTCCCATCGTCGCTCGGGTGATACACGAATGGCACAGAGATCGCGGAGGACTTCGGCGGCGTCTTCACTCTCGGTACCGTGCTTGTGGACTCCCGGATGGCGATCTCTCGCTCGCCCGACATCTTCAGAGTTGCGTTGGGGTGTGGAGACGCGTAGTGTACAGTGGTTGATACAGAAGTGGAGCTAGTCGTCGATATTCATGAGGTATGCGCACGATGTAGGCAGTGGAGAACGCTCTAGCAGACGTGCACAGGGATGTCGGCGCTCGCGGACCTTTCTTAGACTGCGTCGCCCGGACCGGGGGTCTGACGCGAGGTCTGGCAGGGTCTGACTGGGACGCGGGGGTCCGCACGTGACACATGATGTGTCTTAGAGAGGCGGGCGGCGCCGCCTCGGAGTCCGATTCTTCTGCTTACGGTTGAGCAGCATCGTGCAGTGCATACTGAACGTTATATGGTAGAGCGGGCGGCGCCACCGAGGCGGCAGACCGTTGGATGTCTGGCCATGAAACCTAATGGTAGTCAGTGGCCAGTATTTGCCAATGCGGCTACAGATTAGGTCTGTGAAAATACTTATGTATCATGGGGTATCCAGGTCATCTATTTGTGCCCTTGTTCATCTCGTATGTGGTGGTACTTGCTGATACGCATCAACCGCCGTCGGCGAAGTGAGCGAAACACCGTGGGAGTATGGTGCACAAAACGCACGTGACCCCTGCAACCTCCACTCGTTGATAACCGATTCTTTGGAAGAATCGGAACGTCATGTATAGCCAGAGCGCGCGGTCGGGACGTTGACCAGCCTCGCGCTCGACGTCGACCAAAGACTGCCCTCTACGTCCATTAGCTACGCGTCTTGCTTTCCAAATATACGCGCCTGACGCGTCTTCTGGTCTAAACTCCGCCTCTTGCTGCATTCGACGACTATGTTCAGCGACTCGCGCGGGGGACGGACTCGGCGCTGCAGCTGGATCTATGGAAAACTGCAGCGGAGATGCAGGTGAGCCTTACCGCTATCAGGTACATGAGTGGTCAAGCTGATAGAAGTATAGCACACACCACTTAACTTGGTCCAAGTTTGGCGTCGATTCAATACGGGTGCACTGAACAGCCCAAGCGGCCTCGTCACCTTTGCGATGCGCATACTCAGTATCGTTCCGAACACCGCACCCAGCGAACGCGAGTTCAGCAAGATGGGTGCCGTTCACACGAAGGAGAGGAGCCGTCTCGCAAACGAGCGAGTCAGGAAGATGGTCGCGGTCAAAGACGACATAACACGACTTCTCCCTTCCCCTCAAGTTCGCCACACTCCCCGCGTTGTCCTTGAGCCGACTCCATCCAACACCGACGCAGAGAACGACGCCCTTGACCCGACAGCAGACGCTGAACGTCCTGAAGGTTCGCTGGGAGATCCGGAAACCGACAGCTCGGACGAACAGCTTTCATTCTCAGCGATCGTCGACAACTTCCTGGTAGCTGCAGCACTATTCGACCACGCCGCCGAGACGTCGACCACCCATGCCGTGCCCAATCCCTCACCTGATGTGTCTATAGTTCGCGCGCAGGACTTGTATGACCTCCTCCTTAGCACCATCTTCGATTACAGCTCTGCGGCCTTCGCCAAGGTTGCGCACGAGGTATGGACCGAAGGTGCGCTCATGCTGGAAGCTGAGCTGCGTCATCACGAACACCCTCCTCCTATCACCAACCCCACTACGCCTTCGGATGTCTATCAGCGGCGGTGCTCTGGCTTCCGGGTCTGGTCACCTCGGACTGGCGTACTATATGTACTAATCTTGTATTCGCGCTTGTAGCAGTCCAATCTCCGCTCAATAAATGTTGCACACTCTCCTTGTCCATAAGTTATTACCTATGTATATATTTACAGCGCGTGTTGTCAACCTCCCGGCTTCTGCGTTTCGTTTTCTTGTCTACTGGATTGTCTCGAGCACCCCGGTCGAGTCACGTGCGGACCTCGACCGGGGTCCGACCTCCAAAGGTCCGACCTGGAGGTCCGCAGGTCTGTCCGCGGTCCGACTTGGTCAGCAACATCCCTGGACGTGCATGTCGCGGTCGACGGCGAAGAGCATGCCGCCGGCGCTTGTTTCCCCTCCTCCCTCTCCGCCGCCATCTCCGTCTCCTCATCCTTGCCATCTCTGTCTCAGCTCTATCTAGGATCCTCTACCCATTTCATACCTTGTCTGATCAGCAGGGCTCTCTGATTCCTTCGCAATGGCTACCTTCGACCCTGATAGATGGCTTGCTCAGCTCATGGAATGCCAACACCTACCCGAAGCCGATATGAAGGTCCTCTGCGACCGCGTGCGCTCCATCCTCCTCGAGGAGTCCAACATCCAGCCTGTGTCAAGTCCGGTCACCATCTGCGGCGACATACATGGCCAGTTCTGGGACCTACTCGAGCTCCTGAGGAAAGGGGGCATGGTCCCGGAGACGAGCTACATTTTCATGGCACGTATGTACTCCTTCAGCGAGCCCAGAAGGACTGCTCAGACTTTGGACAGGGTGACTTTGTCGACCGCGGACACTACAGCCTGGAGACGGTCTCGCTATTACTGGTGCTGAAGGCAAAGTCAGGACTTGTGCTCTGTAGGCGGGGTTTGCTGTTGAGATAGCTTGCCAGATACCCGGACAAGGTCACGCTGCTGCGGGGAAACCATGAGAGTAGACAGATCACGCAGGTGTACGGTTTCTACGGTGCGTACTATCATTCCCATCTCGTGGACTTCTCTACAACTGATGTGTAGATGAATGCCAACAGAAGTACGGCTCGGCGCTGGTGTGGAAGGCGTGTTGTAGCGTGTTCGACTATCTCAACTTGGCTGCGGTGCGTACGTCTCGTTCAATGTTTCACTAAAAGTTCCTAAGAGCCCTCAGATCATCGATGGGGAGACACTATGTGTACACGGAGGTCTATCCCCGGACATCCGTACATTAGACCAAATCCGAGTGCTTTCAAGAGCGCAAGAGATCCCGCACGAGGGAGCATTCTGCGGTAAGTGCTCTCCAAACATAGTGTTGGAAGGATATACGGCTTAGGTGTCGCTGCCAGACCTCATGTGGTCAGATCCAGACGAAGTGGACAATTGGGCGGTCAGTCCACGCGGAGCAGGCTGGCTCTTCGGCGGGAGCGTAACGCGGGAGGTGCGCGTGGATTATTACTTCAGGCGTGCTGCACCACTGACTCTCATACCCACAGTTTAATCACGTCAACTCACTACGGCTCATCGCACGCGCACATCAACTGGTACAAGAAGGGTACAAATACATGTTCGACGAGCAGCTCGTTACCGTTTGGTCTGCGCCAAATTACTGCTACCGATGCGGGAATATGGCTTCGATCCTCACGATTCGACCAGACGGGGAGCGATCATTCACCGTGTATGACGCTGCGCCTGAAAATGAGCGAGACAAGGGTATGCTGCGGACAAGGAAGATGGTAAGCACAAGTGCGAGTCATTGATAACTCTCGCTAAAGCTGAAGCTTCCCGTGCAGGGAAACATGCCGTACTTTGTATAGATGTACATTATTGTGATTGTATTTGGTTGCCTCGAGTCATCGACGGTTTGCCTACCGAACGGTTCAGGTTCAAGGTATGTCTGGCCACACATAAAATGTTACTGCGTTACTACAGGTATGTTATACAAGTACATGCTGAAATCGCATATGCTGACAAGCTGATGTCGTACAAGATGGCAAGATAAGTCGAAGCGCGGGAAGGTAATGTTCTACGCAATATCATATGGCAGCGCATTCCGGACACGGTCGACGTGCTCCAGCCCCAGGCAGCCGCCTCCGTATATGCACTCCGCGATCATCAACGCGATTTCGCGGCCTTCGGAGTATGCCCCATGCAAATATCCTATCCATGCCGAGTACTCATGAGACTCCAACCTAGGTACGCAGATCATACCACTCACCGAAATGCATCTTACTCGTCGCTTCGCCCGCGAACCAGAGCCGTTCCTCCACGTTGGCACGCAGGTTGACCTGGTGCTCGCTCAAGAAGTTCGCCGGCCAGTTCGAGTACGACCCGCGGAACAGCGGATCGCTGTACCACCGCTGGAAGTAGAAGTCGAGCGGGGCTGGGATTGTCGCGTTGGGGAACATGGTGCGCAGCACGGACAAGATCTCTTTCTGTACGGCCGAGTCTGCCATGGACTCGATGCGGCGTGAGAAGTCGCCCTGTGCGGTATGTCGTCGATCATCAGGATCCAGATCGAGAGGTGAGTGAGCAGTGCTCAGGCACGAATGGGAGGATCACTCACGGTAGCTGTCACGAACAGGATACCACTTCCGGGGAGCAGTCCATCGTGGTCGAGCGACTGCCAGACCGGATATCGACCTCGCTCGTGGTCAGCGTACAACGCCATCTGTCGGGCTTGTCAGTGTGGAAGAACCCGCAGTTGCGTTATACTTTGCACCTCGGTGTCGAACCAAAACCTGTGCGGGAACTGCAAGAATATCTTTGTGTACGTTCCCTACTTAAAATGCTTAATGATTCGCTCACAGCCATAGGCAATGTAGGAAATAGACGTACCATCGCCATACTGTGGATGGCCTCCTGCTTCCATCCCGGCAAAGAAGGCACGAACTGCACGTCATTATGCTGCAACACCCCCAGGCTGAACGTGCACAGCGCGTAGTCCGCCGCGAGTTCGGTCTCATCAGACAGAGTGACCACCACACCCCGCTTCGTCGTGTGGATTGCGGCCACAGTGGAATCCAACTTCACGCGACTCTCGTCCAGGAACGCGCTGGCCTCCTCTTGGATGAGCGCCTTGAAGCCCCGCTGGTCTATCGAAAGTAAGTTCTCGTGCGAGAACGTGCGGAACGTGCGATTATGGGCCTATTCATTCGTCAGCGAGGTCGTGTTGTCTCGAGGCGCCAAGCTCTACCGGAAAGACCAGCCGCCGCAGCTACCGTGGTGCGCGCGAGTCCCCGCCGCGATAAGCCAGAACGCCCGAGGGGTGAGCAGCGGAGCTATGTACCCAGGCTGAAGCGAGCCAAGACGTCTCCTCAGGCGTCGCGCCGAACTCCCAGTCGAATTGGTAGTACTCCGCAGCCCGCTCCTGCGGCGAGGACGGTCGGGTCCCGGAAAGCGAATATCCACTCCGCGCGGTCATATCGACGAGCCGCTGTGGGACTCGTGCACCTGTGACAACGCTCAGTCGGTCGGCGAAATCGCTTCATCAGACCAACGCACCGGCCAAGGACGTCAACTTGTCAAAGTTCTTGATCGACTCTTGGAAGACGTCCTCAAAGTCGGATGGCCCCGAGTAGTCGTACGTCGCTGAGCCAGGAATATATCGGTCGCGAAGGCAAGCTCACCGATGGCAGGCACTCACCGACACTACCGAAGAACTCACTGGAATGCATCGATATGTTGTGCTTCTTCGCCAGCTCCCAGATCGGATTTGCAGGGCCGTTCCCCGTCTGCGTCCCTTGTACCCAGTTCGCGCCGAGCTCCACCGTCCAGCGGTTGCCTGCCGCGCCGAACTCGTGACTCATCATTCGCCCGCCGAGCTCGGGTCGCGCCTCGATGATCATGAAGTCGTCGATGCCTTGTTCATGCAACGTCCGCGCGGCGATGACTCCGGCGACACCACCACCCAAAATGAGGACCTTGGCGTCCTTCCGCTTGACGTCAAGGACGCTTTGCGTCCCGGGTGTAACTGGGAAGGCCAGCGAGCCGAGGCATGTCGCGAGCAGAATCAGAGGTGAGGTGTACGACCAGTGCAGCATTGCTGGACAGCGCTGAGCGTTCGGGGTTAGCTCTGGAGACGTCGCACGGAGCGTCAGCCTGTCGACTGGAGGTGAGACATGCGCGATATGGCACTTATATGTGTGTCGCTCGTGAGACGAAGCCGGCCTTATCGAGACCGGTGCGGTCTGAAGCCACTCATGTCCGCCCTTCGCAGCGCGGTTGGAAGCCCCACGGTAGCCAACCGGGCTTAACAGCACTGACACCACGAGGCTGTAGGGTTCCCGCAAACGGACACGAAGACGCCAAGGTGGTATCAGGCTCGTCACTAGTGTCTCTCATGGAGCGCCACGACGTCCGGAGCCTGCAGGCGCTGCACCGTACGTACCTTGTCCCTTCATGATCTGCGCGAGCTATATTCATAGTCGTTCTCGGTACATTATATTCTTTGAGATTTCAGCCGGAGCGTGGTCGATGAAACAACGTTTGAACCGAGTATCTCCCCTGACCGAAGAACGGTCTGGGAAGGGGCGCTTCCATGGCGTCCCGACGTCTCACTTGCCGTAACGTGCGGCAACGCTCGCACGCGACCTCCCTGGAGGTACGGCTTGCCACGGTTTCTGCGATAAGGCGACCGCCCCCGTTCGGATCTTGGTGCGTTGCTGTCTATCTATGGGGCCTCAAAGGCTGTCTGCCAGCGTTGGTGATCGAATTCTTTGGGGTGGCACCGTATATTTCCTCGTACGTCCTTGGCGAAAGGTGAGTGGCTCGGTGTTGACATACGGAACTAGTACCACAAAGCCACACCGCAGATAACTGCGAATAAGGCAATTCACTGCGGATCCTTGCAGTCGCGCGTGTCTAACAGGTCAAACCGTGCGTTTGCGATAACGTTTCGAAGTGGCCCCATATCAGTCACGCGCTTGAACGCGCTCGGGTCTCAAATGTTGTCGAAGGAAGCTCGGTGTTTGCGCATTGGTTAAAGCCTTCGAGGGGACAAGTCACGTACGCCTGCGACCTTCCAGTTCTCAGTGAGTTCAAGCAAAGTTTGAACATGCTCCATCGATACTGATTATCTGTTCCTTCATCGCACCAGGCAACTAGACTCAGGTCACATTCCTACACATGGTATGTTGTCGCCCTTGCCTAAACTATCACGCTGTTCTCATAGGATCCGCAGGTTCGCCGATGTCGCTATGACTCAGTGTACAGTCTAATTATTCGCGCTGCACCGTGTGGAGGTGGGCGAGTTGCAGCTGATGAATCGTGCAGAGTCCTCTCATCCTCACTCGCAGCAAGCGAATGATCCCGATGGCTGCGGCTGCCTCAAGTCCGTACGCAATGCATGTATGTTTGGCCTGTGGCCTTGTCGGCGAACAACGTCGGATATGCACAGCACATATCAATCAGAATCAGCAGAAGACGGCCAACAACGTTCAAATTGCGCTGTCCCGCAGCATGCTCTCGACTGTGCACGTCGCCATCACAAGGTACAAGCTGTCTAGTCTGCACTGCGACGCTGCGAACACTGCAGGTGAACGCGGGGACAGGTTTGCAACGTTCACAGTTCGACGCTGCGTGGTTTATCACGTTCTCCTGACATCTCGACGTGCGCATGGTCACTGCGCCATCTCTGTCTGCATTACACGGCGTCTAAAGCGCTGATGCATGACACAACCGCAGGCGGCCGGCGAGACACAGAGCCCGAAGGAGAAACTCGCGCTCTAGTATTGGGACTCTCAACGATGAGATAGACTTCGGAAGGTCTGGTGAGCTCTTCGCAAATAGCGTCTTCTATGTTTTCTGATGCTTCATCAACACCGGAGATTCCTCCGGCCGGCGCCGGTGGACGTGTCTTTGCTTCCACCTGGCTGCGTACAAACCATCCTAAGCACCGGTCATGCTGACGGAGTCGTGCTCGCAAGACATCTTTAGCCCATGGTACGAGTAGAGATCCCATGATTGCCAATCTTCTGCGTCGTTACTTACCACTCATCTTCCTGAAAGGCCTTGCGATGAAGTGGCTGGTTTATTCACCGATCGCGAATGCCTGTTCGACGTGAGTTACGTTGAGTCGAACATCGCAGTCAGATCGCGCAGGTTGAGGATTCTTTTGCTCGGGTTTTGCATATGCCATGCCTTGCATCTTCATGCCATCTGATCCCCCGTAGATGTTGGTATACATGTTCTCCCGGTACGCCGCCGACAGGTATCTGTTCTCACGGAGATTAGGTGAGCATTTCAACACAGGACGGCGTAAGTGCATTGCCTATCACTGCCTAGTAGGCACGCTGACGCTCTTTCCAACTTTAACCTTGCGCATACCTCCATGATCATTGTCGAATTTACAGATGGTTACAGCGATATCTAAAGCCGCCTGCGGAGCGCTCCCGGCGTCCATGAGCGACAAGAGACATCAAGTTAACTCATTCGAGCCAGCGACCCGCGCCAGTACCGTGACCTACAGGTTTCGCACAAAGCGATTTATACGACGCGACGTCGTCTTGTAGTGTCGATTTCGGTGAGTTGTTTTCCTTCGAACCCTACGTCCTGTGAGCTAACGTATTTGCAACCTTGGACGCTCGGTTGACTGGTTGACTCGTGCCCACATGGTTAGCTGACAGCCATTGACAGGCCGGAGCCCGGTCTATTCATCCTTCAATGTACAATCACCTGCAAAAATGGCATTCATGTGGACTCGATGCACTCGCTGATGCTACAAGATCGCGTCACACGGGTATCTTTTCGGCTGCCAATGCTTCTCGGGGGCCTGGGCGGCTTCACGGCGAAGTCCGCGTTGGCTGGGAGAGTGCGTCCCTCGCACCCTTTTGCGGTTCTCAAACTTCTCAGACGTCTATACCGTTTGCTCATCTACTTGGCCGTCACAATTGTGAGCATGCATGGCGAGAAGTGTCTACTTCGTGTCACCAGGACCTATGCTTTCAGGTCAGTGCGGCAGTGCTGATGGTAAATGTACTGCCTTCAATTTTGTATAATGAAATTAACTTATAACTCAAGCGCCATCCAGGGACAGCGCGGCCCCGACATCGGCCGTAGTGTGGGCGACGCGCCAGAGTCTATTTGGGGATGACGCCGAGGACCGCTGGCGGAGTCGGGCCGCCCCGATTCACTCTTGTCTGGGATGAATGAGGAAAGTGAGTTGGCGTCGGGAAGCTGGAACCAAAGGGGCTCGCGTCGGGATCGCGTCCACAACCGACGAGGAAACGTCACTGTTTCGGTTTGGAGCGGCGATAGCGCCTTCACATCGACGGTCCGCGGGCTTCGGCCTCGACACGTTGTCTCTCGCCGTTCGGGACCCTGAAAGCGATGAATGTGATCTGCAACGCCACAGAGGCGCCTCCAGCATTGCCTAGCGAAGATTGTGGTACGCCGTAGCTGCTCACCGTTCACCAACATACTGACCTTAGACTCCTCACTGAGGGACGAATTTTACGTTCCGCAACCCAGCGGCCGGCTGACCTGATCAATCTCCCATGGCCACGTTCTCGAGCAGTGGAGAAGCATGGTGAGAAGACAGTTTTTTCTACGCAACGCCCTTCGAAAAGATGAAGAATGCAGTAATCCGTAGGACTGCTCCCACGTCCTCGCGAGCACCCTCGAAAACGCTTCAACCATCGGCATCGGTCCGCCTTTGTGGGTGCTTCGATCCGCGTACGCTGGCCTGCTGACCGTCTCCTAACAGCGCGTGAACGGGTCTCGAATGGCGACTGTGGTCAGAGTCGCTTTCTCTTCGGAGTCCGCTGGTGGAGGGCGATAGGAGGTGATACCTCGTTTGGCAGTTCCCCGTGCACCGACTTGCAGAGTCCTTCTGATCGGAGATGGCCGCGATATTGTTTGCAATGCGTTGCCCCCGAAGCCCGAAGCCCTCGCTCGTAGCGAACTTCCCCTACTGTGATATGAAAGGTAAGGACGGGAGCGATTCGTTGGCATCCTGCAGTGTCGCAAGGATACTACCATACGTTCGGACGCTTTCTTTCTCATAAGCCCGTGCCCCGGTTGCGCATATGGGATAGATAGTGCTGACATCTGACTTTGATGGTAGCCTGCACTTGACGACACTCGTGCGAAGGGTACGCAGCCCGTTAACGTAGCGCCACCAAGGCTCCGGCCTCTCAACGATTTCTCGCGCTCCATCAGCTTCTGGGTTGGCCAATCCCCTTCTTGAGATCTCTGACCTGTCGCTTACTTTATCATATGTAGATTTCACAATCAGAGCAGCACCTGTTATGGGATATAACAAAGCCACGCGCGGCGGATGCAATGTTCACCCTTTTTATACTGCCGTGCAATCTTTCCCAGCGCGCAGTCCTAGAGACACCGAGGCCTGCTACATAGCCGTCCGGGACCGCCTCAAATAGGACGTCTAGGCGAGTTCAGGGTGAGCGGCTGCTTGTAACACATTTGTGGGCAATCGCTGCTCTCTGACGTGCAGTCTTTGACTGGCGACTCGGGAAACGGTTGGGCGAAGAACAACGAGCTCCAGCAACAGACTGCGTCGGCTCCACGGCCAGGGCCAGAGCGCCTCGGCTAATCTACAGGCTTCTCTGCGCTGAACCAGAACACATCCATGTGCCAGCGATGGCCAGAATGCGGGCTTAACGTGAGGGCGCGCCGGCCCAATTTGGATACGAACACAGCCAGCGAACTCCATCAAACGGGGCACGAGAAGTTTGCCGGACGCTTCGCGGAGTCTTCTGCCCTCCACTGGCAGGAGCACGCCGACGCTTCTCCGGATGGCCGTGGACGTGGAAAGCCGCGAGGCCCCCGCAGAGGACGCTTCAGCGCGTCACACCGGCGCATCATTCCGGGGTGCAAGCGTATCTGTGTCGCAAGTCGCCATCTGGTCAGCGGATCTCCAGCGCGATGAATCTCAGGCTTGCCGCTCGGACGCTTGCGAGTGACGCCCTGCGCTCCCGCTCCTTTGCGACATGCCATACATGCCCCCGCTGCCGTACAGCTAGACTCCCAGATCGAGCAGCGGTCGAATCAAAGTACGACCCTTCTCGCCTCGATACTGATATAAACCCCCGGGCCCAGCCCTCCTTCCGTGCCAAAACCCTGCCCCCCACCCCCTACTGTCGCACCTAGTCTTCTCGTCCCGCAGACGCCGTGCAGACATGTCCGCCGAAGAGACTTTCCCGCTAGCCAGAGCTGAGGTACGTTCGCCATCCCGGTCCCCCTGCCAAGCCCGTACCCGTCTCCCTCTCCCTCATCCGTCGTCCTCGAATCCTGCATCCGGACTAGCGTCGATCATGCACAATGCTGATCCGTCTTGCTTTCCCCACAGCTCATAGCGCTGTTTCTCGAGTCGATGATGTTTGGGGCGTTCACGGTGCTCTATGCCATCGCCATCTGGATTCTGCTATACAGGGAGAAGGTCCGGGGCAGATCTACACTCAACAGGGCGCTCTTCGGTACCACAACAATCATGTGGTTGCTCTCTGTCGCGGTACGTCCTCTCGTCTTCCCCTCTTCATTGTACGCAGCGCGCTCAATGCGCGACGTCTAGCATCTTGCGATAGATGTCACGCGTGCTATTAAGGGCTTTGTGGAGTGGGGCGGGTCGCCGAACGGGACCAACGACTTCTACGCACGGATCAGCGACCCGACTTTCGTCGCGAAGAACGTCGTCTACATCACCATGACCCTCGTTGCGGACTTCTTCGTCGTACGTGCATGCTTTCGTTTTCGCTCTGCTATTATTTGCTCACTACGGCTGTGCATCAGACGTACCGGTTGTTCGTTGTGTGGGGTCGTGTCTGGTGGATCCTCATTGGGCCTTGCATCTTGCTCCTCGCGACCGCAGGTGCGTCTTTCTATATCTTCATGCACTGAACAATTTGCCTCATTGCCTCCGCATTTCAACAGTGGCCGGGTACGGCGCTTGTGTGGAGATTGGCCTGGCGCAGGAAGGCAACGCCATCTTCGCGGACAACCTTCAGCCGTGGATCCGTGCATTCTTCTCGCTGTCTTTGACCACCAACCTATTGGCTACCTGTGAGTTGTTCTCTCCATCTGGTCCGACTCTTCCAATACCCGACTCTCGCCGGACGATGACCTTCTCACCTCCTTGAAACTCCGCTCCCAATGACAATCTTCCGGCGTTCGCTCATGCTTCTTTTCTCCAGTGCTGATCGCCGCGCGCATCATGTGGTCGAACCGGCGTGTGCGCAAGTACCGTGCTAACGGGGCAGCTGTGGGCTCCCACTGGGAGGTCGTCGAGACGATGATCCAGTCCGCCGCCGTCTACTCCGCCGCGCTCGCTTCACTCTTGGGCACGTACCTTGCTGGCTCGAACGCACAGTACATCTGCGTCGACATTCTGCAGCCCCTCATCGTAAGTCTCTGTCATACACCGCCTTTCGCGCTTAGGTGGCTGACGCGCGCGCGTGTAGGGTGTGGTGTTCACGCTCATCATCATCCGTGTCGGACTCGGGTACACCATGAACGACTCCGTCAGTGGTGGCGGTGCGGGCGGGAACATCTCCGACCGTGCGGGTCCTGCCTCGCACCTGCAGACCATTGGTGGACACGCCTACCCTCTCCAGCCGGTCGCGATCAATGTCTCCGTCAGCCGCACGCACGATCGGGCGAGCTTCGATGGCTTCGACCAGAAGGGCGTCCGGCAGGACATCAGTGACGTCGAGAGCGGCAAGGCACCATCGGAGTGAGAGCGACTCGCTCGCCCACCTACAGCATCCGCCCCCTTCCGAGCTTCGACGGAGCGCGATTGAATACTAGGTTGTATTTATCTCCGCTGCAGCCGGGGCGCGCGCTCCGAAGGGGGCACATCGCGCCGCGCTCGAATCCTGTACGATAGGTGATGCATGCGGGCGGGGCTACCTCCTCACCCCGCCCGCCGCGCCGCTGTCAGTGTCTATACCAAAACCTTCACTGGATGCCGCCGTCTCTCCCCTCTCTCGCCGTTGCGTCGGCTGGCCTCCGTCCGCTCGTTTCGTTCATCGCTTTGTATCCGTTCTTTCTGCAACACACTCTGGCTTCACGCTTGCCCATCGTCGTATCCTTTAGTCGCTCATGCTGTGGCATTTCCGCTCTCAGTGTATCACCCCAACTCTTTCAGCGCATGGCGCGCGTCGATGAGCACTTCGAGGGCCTCGACGCGTAGGATCGCGCATTCGTAGTGTAGATATTGACGAACCATACGTGTTAGAGTTAATTGTAGAGATAGGGAACATACACGCCGTTAACGTAACTTGCCTCTAATGGTCCTTACATCGTGAGACGTGCCTCCATGATGCCGTTTGCTCGTAGTATTCGTGTGAGCACATGTGAGGTCGATCTACCGTACGCTCCTCGTTTGAGTTGCATCCTCAAATCATCGTTGGATGAGTGGTAACATTCGTTGCCGCTGGGCTATCACGGGCGGTCGCTATGTCCGATCGTCGCTCAGCGCTTGAAGTGCGTCTTCCAGCTCCGAGGAGTCAGTCAGCAGATGCCTCCAGCCGGCGCAGCGTGAGGCCGAGGCATCTCGCCCGAGTCGTGCGACGGGAGCGGCATCCCGCGCGCGAAGAGACAGCACGCGACGGCGGCGCGGGCAATACTGGGGCAATATCCCGCTCAGTGAAGGGCGCCCCGAAACAAGGAGTCAACGCGACGGCGGATACGCGGGTTTGGGGTGGAGGCTTGCGAGTCGCGGGACGGAGAGAGCGGTGCAGGTAGTTCGTTTATTCGAACTTGAGGACGCACAGCTGTTCAACGTTGATATTGTTCCCCGATTTTCAAAAGTAGCGTTTGGACAGGCTCCCGGTGGGCCATTCTTTGAGTTTGGAGGTGGTTCGTCGATGCTCCGTTCCATGCTGGATCTGTGCGCTCCGCTGCTCCACACGCGGAGAGATCCTTGTATCGTCGGTGGCGGAGACACAGCGTTGCATATGCAGACCGTCCCTCAACTCAATAGTTAGCCTTTTGCTTGTTCCGAAGCTCCTCTCGCATCGACCTGAACCCTACAATCAGTCGAAAATTGCTGTCATTCCCACTGCGGAACACACTCACCACCAAACGTCCGATCCTCTGCCCATCTGCATCAGACCTGGCTTTCCCGAGCGAAGAGGAAGACCGCGACATCGCGACGGCGCCGTGTACGGCCAACTTCGCCAGCTCACCCGTCAGGCTGCGTTAGGGTTGTCGACCTGGCGACCGCGCAGCGCCGAGACCTGCAGCGTTCAGCCCACCACACTGCATAGAAATGACCGTTTTCCGATAGAGAAAAGGATGGGAAAAGGCAGCATTAATCAGACAAAATGTAGTAGCCTTTCCCTATCAGGAATGTGAGAATAAATGACAAACCAATCGCCGTCGAAAATCTCGAACTTTTACAAGACTAATGCGGGACAAAAGAAGCAGCCCTTTCCACTTGTGAACACGATAGCATATTTGCTAGCGGAAAGGGTATTGGAGATGATCAAGATCGGCCAGTATGGCAAAGGCTACGCTTAACTCATGATCGCATTACAACCATCTTCGGAGAGCAAAGATGTAAAGTTTCTCGTGGCATCATGCGGTACGATTTTGCGATAGTATTAATACGAAGCCTATTAGAGGCAGAATCATGGTTTAGATAACTTAAACATTGCCACGCCTTTTGTCCGTACGCAAAGGCTTTCGATTGCTCGATGTAAAAAGCGATCATGATCACCTCTAGAGAAATGACTAACATGTTGCCTCT
>NW_007360328.1:2376806-2381476 GCF_000271585.1 Trametes versicolor FP-101664 SS1
GAGGATTTGGGCATTTGGATTCAGGATCGGCGTAGATAGATCGACAGGAGTATCGAACGATCGATAACTGATCCTCTCGGACAGGTGAGCGTCACTAGAGAGTCGGCGGAGCAGAGCGTCGTAGAGGGCAGGTGAAAGGGGTGTGGATTGGGAGAGATCGGGAACGACCGCCTCGTCGGCTGGAAGTCCGAGATCTGCAAGTGTGGGGGCGGGGTTCCTCGAATCGCCGTTGAAGGTTTGCTCGAGACAGGGCGCGAGCTCCTGGAGTATCTCCGTAAGAAGATGTGTGTCGGCCAGGTTTCTCAGATTATTCGCCATGCAGAACGATCGGAACATGGTGTGCTCCATCTCGCCTGTTCGATGTGTGAGTTTCGAATGCATATGAAAGAGCTCATGTCACACACTTGGCCGAAAGTTTTTGCTCGCACGTCGGAGCAGCCCTATAAACCGTTCGAACGGGAAGGACCAATACGCATGTGTGGGGCCAAAGGTTCGCCACTGATCAGCACTGAGGGAGCAGGCGCGCTTCTTAGGCGGTCGGGGACCCGGAGAGTTGTCTTGGGAAGTGGCAGCGAGTGCTACCGTGCCCTCAGACTTCTGACGTGTTTGTAAGAAGTGATTCATCGATAGGGAAAACTCTTACTCACTTTCAGAATCGCCTCCGCGAGCTGCTGCTTTGTGAGGGTTCCGGGGGATCCCAATCCTTCGGCATCGTAAACCGCTCGCAAAAGCCGAAGGTTCAGTTTCCTCTTCAACGCGGCCGGCGTAGCGCTGGTAGCAACCTTGTTCCACGCGAAGGAAAGCTCTTCTACGGTGACTGAATCAGGTTCAATGTCGGCGCTGGGCTCATCTTCTGAGGTGGTAGTGACGCCCATTCCCATATATCGACGGTTAGCGTTCACCCCAGGTGCAGGGGGACTACTCGGTGCCGGAAGCATCCCGAACGGGTATATGTTGTCGCGGTTGTGACGGATGGGGGAAGGGAGGTTCCAGTGAACCATAAGAACGGCTCCCGCTGGGACATAAGTGACTCCTCCATGTCTGGGCCTCCAAGGGCTGCACCTGTTGATCTGAGACGCATCGAGGTAGCTCTCGATCCCGGGTTGCAAGAGAAGATCCCCAATCCAAGAGACAAGTCTGCGATGAGGGTACGCACGGATGGGACAGTGATCTAGGTATTCGACCGGGGAGCGCCCAGTGTGTCGATTGCGGAGTCGCACGAGACGAGGGAGTTCGTCAGTCTCGAAGCTGTGATGGGCATATCCACGACCGCGAGGGAGGTGTAGTGTGTTGAGGGGATTTTCCAGATCAAGGTGGCAGTGTCTCCGGGCCGTCGCGAGGTCGGCGGGCGACCGAGCCAAGATTATTTCCACGTGCAGAGCATGCAATTTGTGTCCACTTTGGCCGCTGAGAAGCCTGACGATGATCCTGAGAGTACATAGAGCGATATCGCACCCAGGGAATGATGAACGGTGCATAATGTTCAGCACTACAGCGAGAAACACTGCGAAGCCGACAACTGGGAGATTCTGGACAGCGGGTTCGCGAAAGTGATCTGGAGGATAAAGAAGTGGATCAGACGGTGAAGCGTGGCCAGTTTCAGGACTTACTTACTGGTGTCATAAGCAACGGGCAGAGTACTTGATGGTTGTCCAGGGGCTGAACGCGTAAGGAGATATTGTTGTCTCGACCACCCCTCCATCCTAAGTTCGAGGCTAAGGAGTTAGAGAGAGATAGCAGATGTTGGCTTCAATGACAGCGGTGGGCAGATGGCTAAATTTTGACTGAGTAAAGCAGAGAGAAGTCGGCGATGCTGAGTTGTGCTGTCTTTTATGGCGGCTTGGGACATATGAATAACGCGACGCACATGACATTTCATGAGCGGCGGTGTGGGACAATAAGCTCGATCGGTTGATCAATCGGACAGTTCACCACGGAGCCGAAAATTCTCCGCGTTATCGAACGCTTCACCGTAGGTCTTGGTCCGACTCAGAGTAGTCGACTTCCAGCGCGGCGAACGTGAGACGATCATTCCTGCGCTCGCGAACCCGCGAAGTTGCCCGCGACGACATACACAATCACGGCCGCCGGGGGTTGGTGATGCATGCCGGCAAGGGGTTTCCATCAGATAGTAGACAGATGAAGGTTGAGTGGGTCGTCGACGAATTCTTGGAGAGCGGCTGAGCAAGGACGAGCAACGCGGCGAGGACAGTACTCAGTACTCAGTACTCAGTGGTGACTTCAACGCGAAGAAAGCGTGAGCGGTTCCGGGGTCGCGACACACAAGTGGACTCCGAACACTCCCGTGTGGCGTTTAAGTTTAAGTCCCCGAGCGATGAAGACATGAGTATAGGGACTTGTCACTATCTATCATAACAGTGATGCTTCTAAGTAGTGCGACGGTACGTGGTGTTCCATCCCAGACCAGCTGCCGAGAAATTCGACTTCTTCCGTTCGGCGTCCTCCGATTCCGGCAGTTTTGCTCCCTCGACGCTTACCTTCCCTTGAATAACCAGAACCGCACGACGTGGGTTGGTGCTTGTCCCCCGTTGGTACAGGCTAGTAGCGCATACACGCGTTAGTGTGGTATCGCTCGAACTTTGAGAACGAACGTAATCACTGCGCTGGGCGCGCGCCCAGCATCACTGGAAAACGTTTTTCGATGATTCACCAGGGCCGTCCTCGTTATCTTCCGCCCTTTCGAAGTACGTGCACCTGGCCTGGAGAGAATATAAGGATACGGCTAGTACTTGCGGTTCGCGTTGGTCACCGACTGCGACACCTTCAAGATAGTGATTAAATCACAGCCGCAGCGGCGCGAGGCCCCCACAGGACTTTGCGGGCACTTTGCAAGGACGCAGAGACTAAACTTACCCGTGCGCGAGCGAAGAAGAAGTGCCATCCTTTTCTCTGCCTGCAATCCTAGAACTGCTTGCCCTTGTTGGCGGACTCTTTCGCCATGCTGCTAAGGACCCTCCCCGGCCGCGGCCGCACCGAGCTCGCGCCTCAAGTACTTACGCCTCTAGATCCACACGACGCAGCCCCTACACTTCGGCCTTGCCCCGAGTGTGTGAGAAGGGCTCCCTCACTGCGACTAGCTTTTCGAATTCGATCTTCGTCCGCATGAACATCTCCTTGTAGCGTTCAATACTTTCCACGAGAACCTCGTTCTTCGACTTGACACCCCAGCATATATCCACCATCCGCATCTCAGATTAACAAGACAAGTTATCAAAATGACGCATGACATCCAGGGTGGATACCGACGTACCTCGCGCCTGAGCTCTGCCTCGCGCTGACTATGGTCGAAGTCAATACTAGCACCCTATACCGGGTCTTGATGGGACAAGATACTTGATTGCGCCTTGCATTCGTCCCGTCATATACCCGCCGTCGATAATAATTTGTATGTGGTGAGTGAGCGTGGCGTCCGTTCCTAATATGGTGTGCGACTGACCAATGCCATTCCCGTCCATGAGGATGGCCAGACATGCTTCTGTCAGAAGGGCCGGTTTGGACGTTTGGCCTTCGTCAAGCCTACCTTCGATCGGAACGAAGGCATTACCGTCTTGGATGTTTGGAACCCCCTTGTCCGCCCATTCGTTGTGCGGGAAGTGAAAGGATGTGTACCGGTGGCGAAGAACTCTTCGCCGTATTGCTTTTCTATCGTTGTGAACCAATCTGTGGCGCGTGATATGCTCGTAAAGCCCTTTTCATCCCCAGCGAAATTCCCTACATGCGCGTCAGGATGAGTTGGGGGGTATCTGCCCTGTCTCGGCGCATTAAAGCATCCGTTCTGCAAGCTTAGTGAAGATAGTGAGAGCGTGCAAGTCAATTATACGAACGGACAACGACTCCTACCCACCAGCAAATAAACGCCATGCGGGGTGGGCGGTTGGATTTCCTGTCGAGTTCATAGACGTCGGTTTCAGTGCGCGGATAAGATAGCCCACTTACGTCGAGCACCCGTTTGGGCAAAATCTTCAACTAACGCAAATCTACCTCCTACAAACTGCGGTCACTGGAGCGATTTCCTATCCCAACGGTGCTACTTACCACTTATTGGTATCTTCGACCATGCTCGAGCCATGGCGTGCTCGAGGGGCGCATCATGCAAGGCCATCGCGTTCATGATATCGTATAGAAACCCTCTCCTCTACGCAAAGATGGTCTCCTCACCACGAATAGATGTACCAGAACGGCTCAGGTCTGAAGTTCCCAAGTTGGTTGTACCGAGTGACGACGAGCGCAAGGGTAGGGGATTGACAAGGACCTGAATTGAAGTCTTGAACATTGGAAGCGGAATATCATAGGTTGGAGTGAAGCCTATACATACCATGCAATATCAGCTGTCGTTTTGAAGCCTCGTGACAGTTCTCCAGGTTGAGCTAATTCTGATACACATTTGCAGGGGCGCGACGCGAGGAGCCGCAATGCTGAATGTCAAGAGCGAATACTTGGCGCCGACATCGTTACACATGATAATGATTGGGATGTTGACGCAAGAGTGCACGTTCTGAGGGCGGGCATTTTATAGCTGCGGTCTGGTGGACGGCTTTTGACAGATGACCGCGCTGGCATCGCCACTACCATCCGGGATCACGAGCGCAGCGATAAGGAGGATAAAGAAACGCAGGCCTGCGAAGGCCGAGTCGGGTTACGCCTGACTC
>NW_007360328.1:2381496-2388487 GCF_000271585.1 Trametes versicolor FP-101664 SS1
CTCGTAAAGCCCTTTTCATCCCCAGCGAAATTCCCTACATGCGCGTCAGGATGAGTTGGGGGGTATCTGCCCTGTCTCGGCGCATTAAAGCATCCGTTCTGCAAGCTTAGTGAAGATAGTGAGAGCGTGCAAGTCAATTATACGAACGGACAACGACTCCTACCCACCAGCAAATAAACGCCATGCGGGGTGGGCGGTTGGATTTCCTGTCGAGTTCATAGACGTCGGTTTCAGTGCGCGGATAAGATAGCCCACTTACGTCGAGCACCCGTTTGGGCAAAATCTTCAACTAACGCAAATCTACCTCCTACAAACTGCGGTCACTGGAGCGATTTCCTATCCCAACGGTGCTACTTACCACTTATTGGTATCTTCGACCATGCTCGAGCCATGGCGTGCTCGAGGGGCGCATCATGCAAGGCCATCGCGTTCATGATATCGTATAGAAACCCTCTCCTCTACGCAAAGATGGTCTCCTCACCACGAATAGATGTACCAGAACGGCTCAGGTCTGAAGTTCCCAAGTTGGTTGTACCGAGTGACGACGAGCGCAAGGGTAGGGGATTGACAAGGACCTGAATTGAAGTCTTGAACATTGGAAGCGGAATATCATAGGTTGGAGTGAAGCCTATACATACCATGCAATATCAGCTGTCGTTTTGAAGCCTCGTGACAGTTCTCCAGGTTGAGCTAATTCTGATACACATTTGCAGGGGCGCGACGCGAGGAGCCGCAATGCTGAATGTCAAGAGCGAATACTTGGCGCCGACATCGTTACACATGATAATGATTGGGATGTTGACGCAAGAGTGCACGTTCTGAGGGCGGGCATTTTATAGCTGCGGTCTGGTGGACGGCTTTTGACAGATGACCGCGCTGGCATCGCCACTACCATCCGGGATCACGAGCGCAGCGATAAGGAGGATAAAGAAACGCAGGCCTGCGAAGGCCGAGTCGGGTTACGCCTGACTCAGAGAGCCGGTAGGATGTTGTGAAGGAGAACGGTGAAGGATGATGGCGACCAGACAAGACGGTGGTGGACAAGAGCACGCCCAGGGAACGATCACGGGCCCAGGGCAGAGGGAGAGCGGGGAAGCGTAGGCCTGCGGAGGCCGAGTCGGGTCACGCCTGACTCAGAGAGCGGGGAAGTGGGCAGACATACCTTCCCGCGTACCGTTCTCCGTACCTCTGCTCGCAATCAACGACGTCCTCTACCCGCTGATCCAGTCGGTCACCGCGCCGGCCCAATCTTGAGTGACACGAGTGTGCGCCCTCGACGACGCCTCAGAGCCCTCGCCGCGGTGTGTCTGCGTCGCAAGCTCGCGATATTGCGGTTGAACACGTTGCCGCCTCCGAGTCGTACCCTCGCGACGCGACGCTGTCTCGTTCGGCGCCGGGTCAGACGGCGTGCAGTGGACTCGCGGGAAGTGGAACGGGACGCACCAACATCGCCGCCAATGTGCTTGGGTTGTGTTGAGCAGCGTCCGGCAGAAGTCGGGTGGAAGTCGTACGACGAGGCGAGCGCAAGGTGAACGCGGGCCGTGGGGCGGAGTGACCGTTACGTGGTGCTAGAGTTGGAAGGAGCAAAGCGGGGGCTCCTATAGAGATCGACTCACAGGCTGGTGAAGGCGACGCAGACGACGCAGCGGCGGAGGAAGCGGGTGCCGGTTCGGTGGGCGATGACTACTTCCCTCCGCTCGTGTGGTCGTTGTCCACATAAGATGCCGGAAGTGGTAGCGCGGTGGACGATATTCGAGGGCGAGTGCATATGCGTGCAGCTAGTACGACTGAACCGGCGGAAACCCGTACAAAACGGCGTGGATGTCAGACAGGTGTGTGGCATTCTCTTATGATTCTAACGAATGGTGCTCACCGATGTTTCCCAGCGAAGTCGCCGGCTCCGCTCACTCCATCTATACCGGGCTTGGCTGCCACGATGAGCTCTTCGTCATCCGGGCTGCTGCTCCGCCACGAGTGGTTTGCTTCCCTGACGTCGCCTCCCAGATTCCAGGGATCCCCCAATCATGTCCGTAAGTGTTCAGGCTCGCCAGAGCTCATGCGCAGTCGCGAGGCATTTTTGAGGTGTGTCGAGTGGCAGCGTCCGCAGCCACGTTGAGCGTGAAGGCAGGGCGTGAACGCGAGGACGCCGTCTTCCAGAGTGCGGCGGAAGGGCAGCAACACGAGAGGGCCTGCGAGCGGGTAGGCGGACGGTCGACCGAGCGGACGAGCGGGGAAGCGGGAATGCGGACGAGCGGGCATGGGAGCATGCGGGGGGAGCGAGTGAGGAGGGCGAGCGGGCGGCGAGGGGAGCGGGCGGCGAAGGGAGCGGGCGGCGAGGCGAGCGAGCGGCGAGGGGAGCGGGTGAGGAGGGCGAGCGGGCGGCGAGGGGCGCGGGTGGCGAGGGGAGCGGGTGAGGAGGGCGAGCGGGCGGCGAGGGGCGCGGGTGGCGAGGGGAGCGGGTGAGGAGGGCGAGCCGGCGGCGAGGCCGAGGTGCAGGCGATTAAACGACTCAGCTAACAATTCGCAGGCGGATGAATCGTGGGCGGAGCGGGTCAATCGGAGGTGGGAGATTCGGGGGCGGCCGAGTGATAGAGCGGGTGAATCGAGCGGAGAACGAGCGGGGGAGCAGAACAGAGGATAAGGACGGAAGAAACGGAGACGCGAAGACGCGACCCGGAGGCAATGCAGATGCGAGCTCCGTAAAGCGGCGGGGTATACCCAGCTCTAGATGGCGAAGTCGCGCTAAAGTGTGACCACCCGCTGGGAATGTTCATCACCGAAAAACATTCATATCCACATTCCCTCCATTTTGTGGTGCGCTTGCCAGCGTTCCGATGATCACACTCCGTTATGTTGCGGCTGGGTAGTATGAGGCACGAACAATCTGCTCCTGGGCGAGTCTCCAACGTTCTGTTCGCGCAGGCTGGACAGCGTCAATAGTGCATATGGGACTGTCGGCGGCGGTTAGCAACCTTACTCGCTGTCGCATGGGGTTCAGCCCATGCCTGAGAGGCTTGAGGCCTTCACACGTGCGAGCTTGATACGGTGGCTGGCTCCCGTCCCTCAGCGTGGAATTTGGGTGACCGGCGGCTAATGCGGTTGTCCTGGCCATCAGCTGTGCTTCTCCCCAAACAGTGGTCCGCACGGGGCGTCCTTCACTTACTCGATCTATCCCACGCACCAATAGCTCGCTGTATCTAGTTTTGCCTCCAGGTTTGCGCCGCTAGCAGGTAGTACTGAGTAGTCAGCTCTCATGATCGCTCAGCGCTCAGCGTCCCGTGGTGGTCTGTTTGTCCAATGTGACCGTGACCATAACCGTAACGAGTGATGAACCGGTGCTTCCGGGCGCTTTCGGTTCTGTGCTCAGGCGACACGCTATGAGAACTCCAAAACGACGAGGTGCCATTGTGCCGGCGCAATTAGTAAATTTCCCAGCTAGCCGTTATCCTTTGTCTTAGTGTCTCCGCTTTATTTGCATGTGCTCTTCGGTTCTGGTGACGGCCTACATCTAGGGCGAGTACGCGCGCGCGCACGCGTCTGGCCGACCTTCGGGACTAGCGCTCTCCAGGACAAAAACGGCCCTACGCCATAAAGACCAGACTGACGTATCGGATCTGCTATAGCTTATCAGTGAGCTATCGCGCACAACCGTCCGTTCCAACTTCTGAGGATTTGATGATTTTCCAGATCGCAGGACTCGAGAAATACCCGCCCCCACACTCCGGGTTGGGACGTAACAATGATGCCCGACGATGCTGAACCCTGCACAGTGCCAGGTCTCCCTTAGCATCAGAACCTCCTGAGCAAAGTAGCCATCAGAAGATGGTCAGGTTCGCGCTCAACCGCCTCAGGAGTTCTCGTAAGATTCTAACCAATTGCAGACACTCGCAGCGCGCGGCGTCCTAACGTGTGTTTGCCGGACGGTTTCCGCATGCAATTAGGCGTGCTTCCGCGACTCCTGCGTGGGTACGATGCCCCCCCCTTTGATATCCACTGGCGACCCTCCTCAACCCTCCTCCTTGTCCGTTCCCTTCAACATGGCCATTCGATCTCGAGTCTCCGCGGCGATAGCGGGTCGACGCGACTGCGACGAGCTCGTCGACAGCATAGTTCAGCTTGAAGAGGACGACTTCCCAGCATATTTCAGCGAAATAAATGGCCGACTTTACTCTTCCACTTGCTCCTACCCGCTCCCGGTCGACGGACACGAGCATCAGGTGCGTCTACCATGCACTTCAGTCTATGCGCTCCCCTGATTGATGTAATGACTGAAAGCGTCAAAGAGCGCTACACAACATTCTTAGAGGAACAACGGAACAAATTTGCCTGGCAAAGCTACGCCATGTTCTTGCCAGGGGGCGCTACGGACTACCCCGGGCGTTGGACGTCGGGACTGGGCTAGGGACATGGTGCGTTATTGCTACTATCCCCTCCCGCTCTAGCTCAATGAGCATGTACTCTGCTCCGCTCAGGATGCTCGACCTTGCCGAACAACTGCCGGAGGTAGCGTTCCATGGACTCGACGTAGGTGCGTCTGCCATCACCCTCTTCCCATTACATCCGAATCTACGCATCCTGATGTCAAGCACAGTTCCCATCGGCACTCGGTATCCTCCCGATAACGTCACCTTTCATATACACGACTGCAAGGGGGGTTTGATCTACCCTTCCGCCACCTTCGATGTCGTCCACGGCCGTCTAATTTCACTCGGTGTAAGTTTGATGCTGCACGTACTCGTTGATACGAGAGCTCAATGATGCCATAGCTCCCCGACTACGGAGATTTCCTGGCAGACGCGATACGCGTTCTACGTCCAGGGGGACTTCTCTCCCTCTGCGAGTGGACAAGGACCATCGGCACGGCGGATGGAGGCAACATCTCGCATTGCGCGCCGCGCGCTTGCGCGTTCCTCGATACTCTCTCGGACGTACTCCGGTCTCGACGTGGTGTCGAACGGACAGAGGTTCTTTTCCAAAAGCTCTTCGGCTTCCAATCTTACTTTGATGGAGGCCAGTTTGCGGTGGTCTTCATGCCGATCGGGGACTGGCACGAGGACTCGGCCTTGAAGGCAACGGGAACTATATATCGTGAAATTCTTGTAAGTTATGCATACTCCATGCGCAGGTTGCTGGAGGAGGTACTCCCGTCCGACGTTGTTGAGGCCCTCATCTCGGGATTCGTCTACGATTTACGTAGTTCGTTTGGTCTAGGTTCTTCATATTATACATATCACGGAGTACGCGTCTGAGAAGAGTACATTCTGTATACGAGGAACGTTACATGGAAGACGTGTATGCTATGTCGAAACGCCGCAGGTCGCTATCGAAATCTCTGATTGCTCTGGCTCTACAAGCTACGCGCGCCGTTCCACCCCAGGAGAGTGCCGAACGGACAGTGCTTCCGAACATGACCAGCACCGTGGCAGCCCGAGCAGATCAGATCTGGCGCGCGACGACCCGTACTGAAGTAGATATGAGTGTAGTTCGCGGATCCCAGAACGTCCCTCCACAATCGCCAGAGGTCCGGTTGGGTCGTAGGCGAAGTGCAGTAGACGTTAACGCCTGATGATCCGCACGGGCGGACCTTGAGTGACTGCGAGAGCGCCGCCATCACGGAGTCGAGAGGGCGTCCGCAGAGTTGAGGATCGTTCAGGGCGAAGGATGCGGTGAAGGAATGGTATTCCGTAGAGAACAATGTGTTCCGGACAGTCTCACTGAGAGCTTCTGGATCGCGTCCGGTGAAACCGTGGAGCGTGAAGAGAAACTCTGGGATGACAGGATCGAGGTCGTACGCGAAGAAGGAGATAGCGTTCATCGACCAGCATCGTTGCTTCTTCAATTTTGCTGCGGCTTCCTCCGTGAGGTTGTACGCGAAGTAGGTGGCAGGGCGGGGTAGCAAGTCGTCCCCGTTCTCATCTTGCGCAGCGATCGGCGCAGAGACTTCCACAGTGGTACACTTGGTGAGCGCGGAGAGTGCCTTTTGAATGCCGTCCGTTGTGTGCTTGGCCACGTTAGGCGTAGGATAGTGAACGCCATAGACTTGGATACCCGCGGAGGTGCGCTGACTGCGACTCTTCCATTCTGCGAGCTGGCGAGCGTCGATGTTGCGAGTCAGGGATTCAGGATCGGAGCGGTACACGGCAGGGAAACCTCCAAGCGGCGTCGGAAGAGAGATGGGTGAGAATGAGCAAGCGCAAGGATGGTGAAGAGGCGGTTGAGGCGGTGCAGGAACGTCCTCGTCATGAACCACGTCGGGCGCAGGGTAGACAGCAGCGTCTTGCCCATCGTCGCCTACGCCGCCCGCCGTCGCGTCCGCGCCCACGCCTACGCCGCCCGCCGTCGCGTCCGCGCCCACGCCCACGCCGCTCGCCGTCGCGTCCGTGCCCACGCCTGCGCCGCCCACCGTCGCGTCCGCGTCCACGCCCGTATCCACGTCCATGCTCATGTCCGCATCCAAGCCCGTGTCCACATCCAGACCCGTGTCCGCGTCCATGCTCATGTCCGCATCCAAGCCCGTGTCCACATCCAGACCCGTGTCCGCGTCCATGCCCGTGTCCACATCCAGACCCGTGTCCGCGTCCATGCCTGTAGCCGTGGCGGCGTCCATGTCCATATCCGCCGCCGCGGCCGTGCTCGTGCTTGCGCTCGTACTGATGCTCGCTCCTGTTGAACTTCTGTGTCTACGGCTGTGCCGGACCGGGAGTGGCAGTGATAGTGGCTGTGCGTCTACCATACGCCAGCATGGACTTTCCTACTTACCATATACGTACATTCTTTTGTTCTGTACTTACTTGGCATCCTGCCATCCCTCCACATGATTCTGGTACGTTCTACGATGTTCCGGACTATTCTAGACAGCGTCCGGATTACTCGCATTACTCAGCCATGGACTATCTGACCTTATGTCGATTATGCTCCCTTACTCAGCGTTACTCATCGCTCAGTCAGCGTCCTCTGGACGTCACATGCTCTCTTCTTATACGTCTTACTC